>NC_047660.1:348928-682857 GCF_011762505.2 Arvicanthis niloticus
ATGTCCCTGAAATTTTCCTGATTGATCTGGTGAGAATATCTCTAGTATATATTCCTGTAGGTATTTTTTCAGCTTTACGGCAAAATGTGTCAGCTGTTCAGCTAAACAGAACTTTAGGCTTTAGGCTTTAGGCTTTAAGATTTCATTGTTTGCTGCTTTGAGAACCAAGTTACGAAGAGGCAATGAAAAAATTTGTAATTATGTGAGAACACCAGAAGCACATTAATTGCAGAATTTTGCTCTTGCTTTTAGAAAATTTTGAGTTGCCCATTTAAAATGAATTGGCTACTAAATCAAGAGCTTTCCTATATATTTGTTCTAAACAAGCAGATAAAGAAGTCATACAAAATTTATTGCCATGAGGTCATATTTATCCTTCCCATAGACTTTCAAAAAAAAACCTTGAAGCATTTCTTCTATAATTATAACTTGTTGATATATTGGGTTTCATCTTTGAGGGTAATAAGTACCTGCCCTTCATTATAGAAGCATAGACATTTAAAATGCTAAGCATTTTCTTCACTTCCATAGCTTAGATCAAGGTAGGTAAATATGATATTTTAGAGCATTTGACTTCTTTACCTTCTTTCTTACATATGCTGTATGGAATAATGGCCCATTAACTGCGTCTATTATCTAGTTCCCAAAATTTATAAGCACAAGAGAGAGTATATTTTGCATATAAAATTAAGGCTATCAATCTGATGAATAAAAATAGGAAGGGTTATTCCCAACATCTCAGATAGACTCAATGTAATCACAAAGTTGCTTGAGCAGAAGGGTACAGGGTAGGTCAAAATGATGTCATGATTAAGGGTTCTATCCCACACAACATTTTGGAAAAGAGAGAGGAAAGAGACATGTCTCAAAAGGAGGTAATCTTTGGAAATTAAGAAAGGCAAGGAAACCCAGCAGATGCCATGATGTTTGACCATCTGAAACCCAATTTATACTCCTATCCTTCCAAATGGTAAAATGACAATTCTTAAATTTTAAATCACTATTATAACTTTTATAGAAATGAGCCAAAATTAATACATACACTTGAATTGAATACTTGGTTGTTTGTGGGTGTGAAGTAAAGAATGTTTTATAATCTAAAAGATCAGATATAAAATGATTATCTTGATTTACAAGGTTATTATTTAATGTTTTGACAATATTTTTAGGGGAAGACTGGCAGAACTAGAGATTGAATCTAGGGCCTCATACATGCTTAACTAACACTGTACCACTAAAAAATATTTTTAGCCCTTCAATTCTTTTTAAATTTTGAGATAGTGCTTCACTAAATTTCTCAGGGTAGAATTGCAGTTACAATTCTTTCACATCAGCCTCTGGAGTAGCTGGGGCAATAGGTCTGTGCTGATAGTCCTGGAAACTCATAATTTTCTGTACACATTACATTACTCTGCTATTTTCTCAAAGAAAAATTAACATATATAACATTGTATATGTTATAAATGATTGAGGGATCAACATACTCATGCAATGTACATCAATCTTTATACCAACGATTAAAATATATGAAAATGGTAGAATTTTAATACCACAATTATCTTCAAATTCTGGTAAAAGGAGATAATTTATGTCAGGATCAGTGTTCAGCTACATTGTGGAATTTTTCAAAGAGCTATAGAAGCATACCACAGTGTAATTATTAATGAAACTTTCTGCTTTAACATTTAATCAGTGTTCCCACAAATCAGTCCAACATGTAGTGAATGAGTTCTTTAAATTGGAGTTACATTTTTTAAAATTGTAGTGGAACCCAGCATTTAAAACAACCTGCCTCTGACAAAAAAAAAAAAAAAAGCTTCATCTTGGAATAAGCTGCTGTCTTTTCAGCACACACTTCATGGATCCTGGAACCAGCTTCCAGTTTTCTGTAATTGATTTTTCCCTTCTAATGCTGCTGCAATTTGGAGTGTTAACAAATGTTTATGGGGAAGTGAAGACTGAGTTTCCCCACTTCTGCACCCACATGAATGAGTGAGTTATATGCTTTTTTCTTTATTTAAAAAGAGCCTAGTAAATTTGACCTGTTAAAACTAAGTCTTAGCTTCCTTTATCTCTTTTAGTAAAATATTGGTAACAGTGTTGTCAACAGGGTGAGGCAGCCATGTGAGAATTAGCAAACTAACTTTGGCCTTGTTATCTTCAACATTGATAGAAATAGGAGTGCCTTAGACTTCTGCATGACCAAATAGCCACATTTTTCCAGTTCCTTGGAGAATTTGGAGTTCTTGAACAGATTGCCTTATTTGTGAGATAGTATTAATGATGACAGTACGTGCTAACAACCATTGAACTCTGAGTATGGACCACCCTCTAGAGACCTCTCCTCTTAGCACTAGGAGCTCAGCATTACTGTTAGGAAGAGGTAGAATAGGATATCATATAAAACCAGATGTATATTACAGTACAGAGTAAAGACTACCCCTTATTGCTGAACTACCTGCCTCAAGGAGAAGTTGAGGGTACCCAGGATTACAAAGGTCCTTTTTTCCTGAAGAGAATACAGATGTTTCTGGCTCACTAAAAGTGGGGTGGAGGCATAAATACCAGAAAGCTAACAAATTAGCTGTAGCTGCCTGTATTGTCATTCATAGGCACTCACTTAAAAACTGTCAAGCATGTAGTGCTGGCATTAGTGGTGCATACCTTTTATTCTAGCAGTTGGGAGCCAGAGGCAAGCAGACTTCTGAGTTTGAATTGAGCCTGATCTACAGACCTAGTTCCAGCAAAGCTAGGGATACATGGAAAAAGCTTGTCTCAAAAGATAAATGAATAGATGATAGATAGTAGATAGATAAATGATAGATAGATAGATAGATAGATAGATAGATAGATAGATAGATAGATAGAGAATAGATAGATGAAAACCATATAGCAAGATAGAAAAAAATCATTACCTTTCTAATTCATGGCTTTGGCATTTTTTCTCTTTCTTTTTTATTAGATATTTTATTTATTTCATTTCAGATGTCATTCCCTTTCCCCACTTCCCCTCTCTAGAAACCCCCTATCGCATCCCCACTTCTTCCTTTTGCTTTAATACCATTTTAATTACATGCAAGTATTAAGGTCAGTTCTAGGTTGAGGAACTAGAAATACGATAGATACAAATAGTCAAGGAACAAGCAAGAAAATAAACAGAAATAGTCAAAGAACAAGCAAGGCAATAGCAAAGTTCCATGAACACTCCTGTGATCACTGTTTCTAAGGGCTTATCAGGATGACCACAATATCTGAGCCTACTTCTTTGTCCTAACCCAAAGTCATTTTCATGTTTGAAGCCTACTTCCTTGTTCTAGCTTAAGATTTAGATTCCTGCCTGAAATTACTTCTTTGTTCTAGCCTAATATTTAGATCCCTGTCTAAAATTCTTCTTTGTTCTAAGATTTAGATTCTTGCCTGAAATTACTTCTTTGTTCTAGCCTAATGTCAGATTCCTGCCTGAAGCCCATTGTCTTGACTTTGGGCAATGTCGTATTCCTGTCAAGCAGCCCCAACAGCTTTCAACTTTTCCCCATTTTTTGTTTCATAACAAGACTGAGTCTGTCTTAGGTCGTTCTGACAAGAATGCCTTTCTTACCTGTTGTAGAATATGCATTATCAAACACAATGCACTTATGTCTTGGGTTGGTAAGGCTCTGTGCAGAATATTACCCATCCTTGGCTTGCCAGACTGTTAATTTAATAACTCTATTTGGGTGTTCATTTTAAGTTTCAAACCATGAACTTTGGCTGCCAATGTGTTGATACTGTTAAAGTCAAGCTTTAACATAATGGGCAGGAATAAAATTATTCCCTGGTCAAAAAGGGCTAGCAAGATCAAGCCATATATGCCATTCTTGAAGCTTGACAAAAACAGAAATTCTGACCTCAGACCCTGAGTAATTTTATCAGCAGTGTCAGCCACATCAATGCTCAGCAGAGCAGCATTCTTTAAATTCATAAGCTCATTATGCAAGGTGAGAGGTGTTTGACTTATGGCAAATACACTGCAAGTATCTTTAAATTTTTTCCTAATTATAATGACTACCCCTGTAAATTTTGGAACTAACACGAATCCAATGATACACTCAAGATGGCTCCTTACTCTTAAACTCTGAACCTCCTTCCAATAATTTGAATAGGATAAAGAGAATCAACCCATTGTTCCAAATGCCTATCTAAATCCTCTTGTATATTCAACACATTAGTAACATTTTTTTTTGTTAAATGATTTACAAAAGTAGCTGTCTTATCTTCCTATATCAAAGCAATTACAGAAGCAGTAATGCTAGCAATTAATGTAATTAAAGCTGTTATACCAGCAATAATCAAGCCCACTACCCTCTAGCTTCTCCTTAAAACCTGATCCACTTCTTCCAGTACTTGCAAACTTTTTTCAAAATACCAAGGTTGTGTGATATTCAGGGCAATAAAATAAGAGCTGGTTGATAGACCTCCATAACAGACATGCTGGGTTTCAACATACTAACACAATTAGAAAGTGTACAATCAATGCAACTTACATTAAATATTGTAGAAGAAACAAAAGTAACTTTAACTTGATAATTAAAAGAGCCGTAACATATGTACTAACACTTGTTTGAAATCCAGATTGTGTCCAACTGTATCTCTTGCTACAATAACATCATAGAGGACTGCAGCTAACTTCCAAATATGTCTTGAAAATGTCCAGATCCAACCTTCCAAATGAAGACTGTTATTTCCAATATTGGATTGATTTCTAGACCAGTCTGTGATTGAGTCCAAATAGCTTGTCACCTTTAAGAAAAATATAAGAGTCATTATGAATTCTCTTTTTGATTCTCTGTTCCACAAGGTCTAAAAACTTGAAGCAACACAGCTTGTCCCATTTGGGGCTTAGGTAAGCAAAGGTAGGTCAGAAACATATGTCCAATACAGCTTCCCAATCACCCTTGTCCGGGCACTCAGCAAGTTAACAGGTCAGCATTCTTCTTTGTCTCAGCATCAGCATGTCTCACCCATTGCTCTGGCAGCCACCATGCTCCTTCAGCATCCTACAATCCTAGGCATGTTAGAGCTCTTGGCAGTCCAGCCACTTCTGGGTATTCTGGAATTGGGTGCAGAGCTGGTGCCCTAAGATTGCTCAGGGCACCAGCGCAAACTGGAAGGTGGCTTTGATGATTATTATACACACTATTTATTTATATTATTTTACATTCAAGTTATTGACATTGTTACCAACATGTACTGAATTTTGCACTTAATAAAAGGAAACAATAGAACTTTGAGAAAATAGTTTTTAAGCAATTTTAATTTCTTTCTTTAGATTTATTGATTTTATTATTTTCTGTGTATGAGTGTTTTATTTGGTTATGTGCTCAAAGAGGTCAGAAGAAGATCTTCTAGAACTGGTATTATAGATAGCTATTGGTTGCTACATGAGTGCTAGGAGTCAAACATCACTCCTTTGGTTTAGCAGTTAGTGCTGTTAACCACTGAACCATCTCTCCAGGCCTCAATTGGGATTTCTTGCTTAATAGTTTTTTATGGTATTAAGTATAAGCACAGTTTGTTTTATGGTGGCTAGCTATTATAGAATGAATTACCTCCACAGACTGTGTTTTGGGGCAGTCTGAGAGCTATAGTTTTGCTTTATAACTCAACAAATGTCTGACCTCGGTTGAGTTTCTAAGATCTTTCATAGCCTTGGTTTGTACTTAATCTTGGAAACCAACAATGATAAGAATAGTTAGATCTAGATTTATTGAGAAGTGAAATATGAGACAAAATGTATAATGTCATTGGTCTGGTGCTTAGTACAGGGGTACTATTTCACACATAATAGTCACTTAGCATGATTTTATTTATTTGTGGTTCCTATATATTTTTTATTTTGTCATAAGACCAAAGTGAATCTTACCCCTAAGAATTTACCTTTAGAGGTGTTGATTATATGGGCTATGTCTATAACACAGACTTCTTTACATTGCAGAGCAATGTGAAGGAAGAAAGCAATGAAAATGCTGGAAAAACAGAAGGGCTAGTATTAGGAAATCCAAAAGCTACATATTTAATTTTGGAAAATTGATCTAGTGCTTGATCATGTTTTGTTTTTAGAATGCTTATTAGCATTTTTTTTTCTATTTTTCTAACATTCTAAACATTAGTATGTCTCAAGAAAAATAAATTTTTAGGTAATCTTTCTCTTTAGACTAAATCCTTATAGCAATATCAATGTATGCATCTTAACTACTTTGGCACTTTTTTCTAATATCTTATCTTCTAACTTAATTTAATTATTGACTAACCTTGAATTCTTTCCTACCACCCTCTTAAATTTTACTTAAGAAAATACTTACAAAAATATAGCTTTTCTTCAATAAAGTAGCAAGCATGACTGGCAGACATTCTATTGCAAACTTAATTTTATAATCTTCACTAAGTCCTCTTTTGCTTTAGTTTTGTATAACCACTAATAACCTACATAATATTGAGTTCTCTTCTCCAGTATCTATCTATCTATCTATCTATCTATCTATCTATCTATCTATCATCTATCATCTATCATCTATCATCTATCTATGTAATCTATCTGTCACCTATCATCTATCTATCATCTATCTATCTATCTATTATCTATCTATCATCTATTTATGTAATCTATCTGTCACCTATCATCAATTTATCTATCATCTATCTATCTACCTATCTATCATCTATATCTATCTATCTATATCATATCTATTTCTCTATTTCCCTATCATCTCTCTATCATATATCTACCTTTCTATATCTACTTATCTATATATACTTATCTATCTATGACATATCATCAATCTAAACCATCCATTCAATTATCTCTCTACATAAGTTATTTGTAAATTCTCCTCAGCTTGGGAATAAATTTAATTTGATCCTTTGGTTGAATAATGAAGTGTATGATAAAGTAAATTTTATGAGTGACTTGTTATCTTTTTTAGGCAGAGAATAGGCTCTGAAACCAGACATTCTGATTTCAAACATTTGTCATTTCATCAGCCTCAAGTAATTTTGTCAAAATTTCTCTATTTGAAGACTGTAAATAGACAAGACACAAGTATCTTTAGCATAGATTTACTTGTGATTTCAAATACATTAATAAGCATTAAGTATGTAAAATTGGCCTTGGGACAATTAAATTCCCTTAATCAATTTTATTCTTCTTTGGAGTATTTGTTTTAAAGGCTGAAGTGATGACTCAGTGGTTAAAACATTTGGTGCTCTTGGAAAAAACCTAGGTTTAGTTTTTAGCATCCACATCACTTCTCACAAAACACAAGTTCCAGGCAAATCCAACATCCTCTTCTAGTTTCTGCAGGAATTGCATGCATTACACATATATGCATGCAGACAAAACATACACATTAAATATACATAAATAATTTTTATCATGATCCAATACTTATATAACTCTGTGATGTAATTATCAGTAATGTAATGTGCTGCCCAATAATTAAGTGGATAAAAGCTGAAAAATGTCCATTCAGTGAAAGAGCTTTTCTAGGGGATCACCTGGAAGAGTCACTATTTATTTCTGCTGCCTGAGTTTCTACAAAAGGGGATATGACAGATGCAGTGAGTGAAGTCTAGAGGCTTTCCTGAAGAAAACCATAAACTATAATGTTAAGATATCAGTGAGAGTAGAGTTGCAGACTGAATTCAATGTGGGTGCTAGGATACTGAAGTTTGAACATTTATATAGCAGGAGAGAGCTCCAGGAAGATTCAAAAAGTCAGATACTCACATGTGGACACTCTTCTGTTATGATACTACCAGCCTGATAAATTACTGGGGAATTAGCAAATTCCTGAATAAATGGAACTTCACAGTATGTTACATGACATTTTTCTTAGATGTCTTTGTGAGAAAAATCATTTGCTCTTTAATTTGTCACTTTGAAATATAAAACTCCCTGAGGAATAAAAATTATGCTTCAAAAATATCCTGTGGCTTGATAGTAGTTATAAACATGAATTTCCACTTACTTTGTCTTGATCAATTTGCATTTTATCTCACTCAATTGACATGCTACTTTTGAATGTCAAAATAGGGTTCCCTTAGCAGAAACAAATTTCTGCTAAGAGAACTAGGGTTTTCTTAGGCTATTTTTCATTTATTTTCATGTTACCTCTCATGTTTGATTACACTTATGCCAAACTAAGCAAATATTAAATTGAAAACCTGGTGATGGTTTCCATTAGCTGTGTTCCAAACACAAACATTCTATGGCATTTTCACTCCAGTTCAAAAAAAATAGTCCTAAGCCTTATAGAAACTATTTGTGTATAATTTATAGTCTAATGTCTTAATTAGAGTTGCTCTGATTGAATATTATGACCAAAAGCAACTTGTAGAGGAAAGGTATTATTTGGCTGGTATTATTTACTTTCATACGATAGTCTATCACTTGAGGAAGTCAGGAAAGAAACTCAAGCAGGGAAGGAACCTTAAGTTAGGAGCTGATGCAGAGGCCATAAAGAAGTGCTGCTTACTGGCTTGGTAATCATAGCTTTCTCCGTTTGTTTTCTTATGGAGCTCAGGACCACCAGCTTAGGGATGAAACCACCCACAAAGGGCTTAGAACCCCACTTCATTAAAAAAATTCCTTTAGGCATGCCTGCAGCTCTATCTTATTAAGGTATTTTCTCAGTTAACGTTCTCTCCTCTCAGATGACTTTATTAGCCTGGGTCAAGTTGACATAAAACTATCCAGCACACTCTAAAATATTTCATATGAAAACAAAAGTATTCAAATGATAGAAGCAAATAGTTTCACCCAGATATTTTTAAGTCTATAATGTTTAGTTTTCTGCAGCAAATATGGTGACAAATAAAAATGAATTTCAAGTAGAAATTAAGGAAAACTAGACATGAATGTAAGGCTCCATGGAGTGAAGTGGCTTAGTGCTTAAGAGTACTTGTGTTCTTCTGGAGGGCATGGATTTAGTTCCCAACATCCACCTAGTAGTTCTCAACTATCTGTAAGACCAGTCACAGGGGAACCAACATTATTTTCTGATTTCTGAGGGTATACATGTTATATCATCTACATATACACATGCAAACATTCAAATACATATAGCATGAAGAGGAATAAATTTCAAAACAAAAAATTGCATAAGGACAGTATGTTTATATTCTATAGTATTTAAATGACAAATTCATTAATCTATAAATGTATGTCAGTGATAGGTAGTTTATAAGCATGAATAATTTGACAACAAAACATACAGTGGTAGGATATAGAATATACACAGGAATAAAGATATATAGTTCTGTACCAAATAAAGTCAGAATGACATCAATAAATACGTTTTCCTAAGAAGTAATGTTTTGAAGCTTAAAACATTCGTCTGAATTGAATTTTATTATAAGATTAGTAGTAAGCAATAATTGAAAATAGCATCCTTTATAATTTTTAATAGCTATTTTATTACTGTTTACAAGAATTTCATACAATGTGTTTTGATGATATACACTCCCAACTACTCCAAGTTTCACCTACACTTATCTACTTCAATTTTGTGTCTTCTCTCCTCAGCCTTCTTAAAAATTTAATAACTCATTGAGTCCAACTCATACTGTCCATACACTCCTTGGTTTGGGGCCATTTTTGGAGTAGGGTTGACTACCAGGAGACATACTCTTGAAGAAAACTGATTTTTCCCTCCCAAAGAAGCTTATAATAATCTGTAGCTCCTCAGTTGTGGTTGGCTTGATCTTGTGAAATAAATCCCAGTTCTTATGAGTTTATGAGGGCAGAGGTCATATTATATTTAGAAGACAGTGAAAGCTAGTAGAAGCTCTGTAGTCTGGCTCTTAAAATGTTTTGGCTTCTTCTTCTGTGATGGTTCCTGAGCCTTAATTATTAACTCTAGAAATCAGATTTTTCAAAAGACGTTTGTCATTTACTGGGCTAGATGTATGAGCAATGAATGGCAAAACAATATAGTTTCTGTGTTAGGAAAGAAATAGAAATTTGCCAACACCAAACATCTTCATTTATCCCTTGGCAAGTTGTCACATGTATAAATTGTTCATACTATAATACCTGGTCAGTGTGAGGTATTCCTTTCCACTGTAAAAGGGTAGAAACTCACTGGAGAGGAAACAATGGCAACAGGGTCAGAAAGAACACAAGACCTCACCACCAATGCTAACTCCAGAAAAATCCATGTTAGAAAAAGCTTCACTATGAGCTTGAGGATTTGGAATATGTTCCCTTGAACCATTCTGAGCACGTTGGAATATGTTCCTGTGTACTCTAGACTACATTTCTTAGTTGAAGAACATCTTTTGTAGAGGCATGTGAGATAAACCATTTAGAGACATGCACTCACGCAGCTGCCAAATTTCTCTCCTGGTGACAGAATTTTATCTGTTATCCCACTGGCTTCCACTTTTGAATCACTCAGACCTCACACCTTAGGCATCAGTTGCAATTCTAAGAACATGAGTCTTCTTGTTTCTGCAATTCTCCCATTTGAATCTTTTTACTCAACTAACTATTGCTTCACTTAGTGCTGGATATTATGCCTTTCATATTTGTACCTGGCAATTTTCCACAACACCTCTTTCTTTGATGAATATCTTACTGATGGTATTATCTTTTTCCTGGCATATTCAAAAGCACTGTGTAGTAAAATAGCTCCCCCATGAGAACATGAAGGTTTAAATCAGGGAGGGCCTGGAATGCTTGGGTTGCCAGAATTTAATGATGTTGGCTGTCTGGGGGATTAGAAGAAGAATGTGGCACCTTCAATGTTCATCAGTATCATCTAGTGGTTTATTAAGAGTACCAGTGCCCAAGCCTTAGCCTGGTAAATTGAAAGATTTGTGAGTTAGCCTCTGTTAATTTTCTAAATTTTGTAATAAAAATATTCAAATATATACAAATGAATCAAACATCATTTACTTATCTACTACCGAGTTTCAACAGTTGTAACATTTTGCTATAGTTTATGTCTTTGTACTTAGGTATGTAAACACACACATTCATATGATAACATGCTTTTATGTGTTAATTTTTTTTCATGCAATGGTTACATGTCTCATTCATTTCCAAATCTAAATCAGTGTCTCTGATTTTCTTACCATTTCAATAAATGACAATTTAACCACCCACTTGTCTTGCAAAGTACCTAATATCAGGGATTGCTGAAGTACAAGTGTTAACTAATTTGTTTCTCTGTCCCATATACATTCTCCAGAGCAAGGACATTAAGGCTGTGTTTTGTTTTTACTAGATTCAGCTTAAACCTTGTCATCAAGAGTGCCCATACTCTATACTGTGTTATAACACAGTAGAAACACATAATGTCATTGCTATTCATAATGAAGGCAATAAAGGTTATAGACTTTGGTTTAAGACTTACACATCTTATTACAAAGATTCTCTTATTTCATTAGGGGTTGTAGAAGTTGATTTGTAATATTATTATCTACCTTCATTAACATGATTATGGTATAATTATAATTATTTACCTACATTAAACTACTTATTTCATAAACTCTGGTTATAAGTATAATTATCTCCTTTGGTTACCACTTTTCAAGGCAAGGGGTAGAGAACAGCCATATTCAATAATCCAAGTTAGTATTTTATTTCACTAGGGTCAGGGACAGACAATAACTATATATGCATATTTTCTATTTAGACTGAATTTTCAAAATCTTTTACTATTTACACTGTTTTGTTGTATCATGTGCTAAGGCAATTTGACAAACGGCTTTATTTAGTCTCAGCACAAATTCCCATATACTCAGTACCAGTTCTCATTCCTCAGTGGGACTTTAGGAATCCTTCAAAAGGGTGTGATAGTGCTAATTCCTTAACACTTAGGGAAAAACAGCAGAATAAAACTTTGGCCACAGAAATACAAAAAAATAACCTTTGAACATGAGCCATGAAAGAGGAAAAATATATATAGTAACACATACACATATATATGTGCAGACAGACATATATATGTACATATAAATGGTCCTGACACTACCTCCCTCAATGTAGTAGAAAATATAACAAAATTATTTTTGTAAAGGGAATAAGCAAGTCATGGTGTTTTAGAAAAGATAAAGTATTCTCATATAGAAAAAAAAATTGAACAGATGTAAGAAAGCAGAAGAAAGGATTGTCTTAGTAACTCAGACTCAATAATGGGGCTCTAACCCAGCAATGGTAAAAAGATACTTTTATGTTTGAAAAGTTTCCAAGAAGATAAAGGTAACTGTGATGCAAGAGGACACCAATTGAAGGCCATAGTGACAACCATATGTGATAAATACTTGAGAATTCAATGATAGACTAGATCAGAGATTCACAGACTTGTTCTATTTATGGCAAATAATTAAGTACCATCAGCTTTGCAGAGCAATATATTTCATGGTTCTGTACAAAATGCAACCATGGACACAGGTAAAATAAAAATATAAGGTAAAAGATAATTGACTCTGACCTCCCTCAGGATATATTTAATATATCCATCTCAAACACCTTGTTACTTTAGCCATATATTAATTAAAAATATAGTCTTCTGCATTCTCCAAAGAAGATGAAGAAATACTTAAAAAGAATAAAAAATTACAAAAATCTTACTAATTTTAAGTCAACAATTAAATTTGTATAAATTTTAGTGTACAACATAGTATCTTGAAATATGTACATATGAAATGACTAGATCTAATAACATACATATTACCTAATACACATATTTTTTAGGGGTATGGTAGAAACATTTGAAATCTATTCTCTTATCAGATTTTGAGTACATACCACAAGTCATCAGTACAGTCACAGAGATGTTCAGTGATTTCTTGAACTGACTCCTTTTACCTGAAGGAAAATTACAACATTTCTCCAGCATCACATCTCTGTCTCCACATCATCAGGCCCCTTATAACCACTGCTTTACCCTCTACTTCTATGTTGATGCATCAAATCTTGATTTTAGCTTCAGTTATCACTGAATTTGAATAGATATATTTGGGGTTATTTATTGTGGACAGTTTTCTGAATGCTGATATATCTGAAGCTGCATCCTCCTTAGAAAAGTGTATGTTACAAATGTAATCTTAAATATAGATTTAAAGTTTTTTAAAAAATATGTCTATGTTTGTGTATGTGTATTGTGTGGGTGTGTACACATGAACACAAGTACATACAGAAGACAGAGTTGTTGGACCTCCTGGAACTAGAGTTATAGGCATTTGTGAATTGCCCAATATGTGTATTGGGAATTGAGCACTATTACAGTGCAAGAGCAGAAAGATATCTTATTAAATGAGACATCTCTTCAGCCTCCTATATGCATGTTTTTAATAGTTGTTTTATTATTTGTAACTGTGGGTGTGTGTGTCTATGTGTGGGCATGCGTACACAAGTGTAGATGTCGTGGAAGGGCTGAGATACTGGATGCAGCTGGAGTAATAGGTGGTTGTGAGCTTTCTGATATAGGTGCTAGGAACCAAAGGTGAGTCTTTCGGAAGAGAACTATGTCACCTTAACCACATCTTTTTAGCTCCTTGTACATATTTAAATAAATTAACTAATTTACATTTCAAAAGTTGCTCCCCTTTAGGACCCTCTCCCTCTCCCCTTCCCTGAGTTCTTTAATCCCCTTCCCCTCCCTCTGCCTCTGTAAGGGTGCTCCCCCATCTAGCCACCACCTCTACCTTACTCCCACCAGCATCTCTCTTCCCTGGTGCATTAAGTTTCCACAGGATTAAGCACATCCTCTCCCATTGAAGCCATACAGGCAATTCTCTGCTATTCATGTTCCATGGGGCCATGAACCAGCCCATGTATGTTCTTTGGTGTTTGACTTAGTCTCTGGGAGCTCTGAGGGGTCCTAGTTAGTTGACACTGTTGTTCTTTCTATGGGGTTGCAATCTCCTTCAGTTTCTTCAGTTCTTCCTCTAACTCTTCTATATTGGTCCCTGACCTCAACCCAATGATTGGCTTTAAATATCTGCATTTATCTTAATCAGTAGCTGTTAAAGCCTCTCAGAGGACAGCCATGCCAGGCTCCTGTCTGCACATACAATATGGCTTCAGCAATAGTGTCAGGATTTGGTGTGCATGCATGGGATGGGTTCTAAGTTGGGCTGGTCACTGGGTGGCCTTTCTTTCAGTCTGTACTCTATCTTTGTTTCTGCATTTCCTTTAGACAAGAACATTTTGTTTAAAAATTTTGAAGATGGGTGAATGGTCCCTTGCCTCAACTGGGAGCCATGTCTGTCTACTGGAGGTGGTTGCTTCTGGTTCCATAGCCCCAATCTTGGGCATTTCGGCTAATGTCATCCCCATTGAATTCTGGTAGCCTGTCACATCCCAGATCTCTGGGACTTCCTAAAGGTTCTTCCTAGGAAGTATAACAAGAAGAAAGATCCAAGTGTGGATACCTGAAATCCACTTAGAAGGAGAACAAAGTAATCATGGGAGGCAGAAAGTGGGAGGAAACTGGATTGAGGAGTGGAGGGGGAGAGGAAAAGGATGGCAGGATCAGGTATGAGGAGAGACAAGAGGGATGCCCAGAGGGTGAGAAAAATATATCTAAATATGCAACAGTGGGGTAAGGGAGCAGGAAGAACCTCTTATATAACTTTTAAAAGCCCAAATGAGCCTCTCTTTTGAAATTCTTTGGCCTTACATGTTTCTTGTTTTACTAGGCAAGTCAGAGTAAAAAGTAAATAATCTCTTTAAAAAAGGAAAATTTCCACAAGTATTTTCAAGTGCTAAGAAATCTTTAAAAGAGCTGCTGTAATGTCTCAGTTCAATCTGATTTCAGATTTGACTCCTTGAAAAAAATTTCTTCTTTGTAAGTATTTCTAATCCATTGTTTTCCTGATTGGGTATATACATATATATTCTTAATATTCTATATTAATATATATAAAGATTATAAAGACTATATATAAATATAGTCTTTTGGAGCAGATCACTAGAAAAAAAACAAGGCTAGTTAGGAAGATTTGTGATATTCATAAGAAATATAAATAAGAAATACATAGGTAATAACATTTAAATAAGAAACATGGGTAATGGCATGAATAGAAAATAAAGACAAATCTACTGATTTACAACCAAATTGATATAATAGATAAAAATCAATATATAACAGTTAATTTAAATCATTATCAAAGACAAAAAAATCATATAAACAATATAATTTATGACTAATGACTCCATGTTTAATGTATTTTACCTAATATAATTTAATTTCATATCATTATTTGGTTTTAAAATGTTAGAAAATGTGATCACATGACCTATTAAATGATTGAGAATATTGTATACATATAATAAGCTTCAAAATTAGATGAGTTTTTCTGATACTCTTATATAATAATGTTAAATTGGTGAGCAAGGCAAAAATCTCTCCTTTCCTAGTCCTGTCAGTGACAGTAAATCCCGTGGCCTTCTGTTTGCTACATATATCCTGTCATTTCTGTTGATTATGACTTGACAGATGCTTCCACCCACCTGAAGTTTTTTCTTTTCTTTTCTCTTTTTTCAGTGAAGAAAATATAAACCCTACATTTTATTTTATTAGATTACTTACTATACAAAAGGCTGAACCTTTAAAAATTATACATTTTAACTTATCTATAAAGTATCTAATACTTGCATTGAATTTTGAAAAAAAAATGTTTGCACTTCTTCTGTGCAACATTTTTTCACAGTTTAAAAAGTAGTTCTTATAATCTATAATCTATATTTTGTTGTGCCACTCCATGTACAAACAAATGAGCTTCCAAGTATATGTGATGTAAAAAAAATAGTGTTTTAGGCTTAGAATATTGCTCAGTATATAAAATATTTGATGTGCATGCATGAGGATAAGCAGTTTAATGCTTACAACTCAAAAATAAAAAAAAAATAGAAGCTGGCCACAAAAGCACATATATGTAATATGTAATCCTAGTCCTCTTATGATAGAATGTTAAACAGAGTTCAGAGTTATCTTGGAATCTTGGTAAACAAATTGGAAGAAACTGTCTAATAAAAGGAGGAAGAAAGAAACTGACACCTGAATTTGTTCTGAAAATCTACTGTGGTATGAATGTACCCACTCACAAATTCAAACTCAAACACACATACAGACACACACACACACACCTCATACAACAAACATAACACACCATAAATAATGTAAGGTGGAGAGAGAGGAAGTAACTGGAAATCTTTGTTTCTCTTCTATTCCAAATGCCTTATCTTTTAGATTTTTTAAAATATGTTATAGACTTCAATCCTAAATTTTGTAACATACATACACACAGACATGCAGGCAGACACACACACACACACACACACACACACACACACACACAGACACACACACACACAGACACACACACACGCACAAGGTTACAAATTTGCACAGAAGTGCAAACATTTATTATTTTCAAAATTCAATGAAAGTATTAAATACTTTATAGATAAGGTAAATGTATAGTAAGTAATGTAAATATATAGTAAATAATCTAATAAAATTAAATGTAGGGTTTATATTTTTTTCATAGAAAAAAGAAAAACTTTTAAAGCTCTTCCTTGTGGGGAGCCAACAGCTGTGGGCAGCTATCATCCTTGCAGCCATCTTGAGCCATATACCCTGACAAGAGACTTGTTTACAGTAGCCTACAACAGCTGAGCACACTCTGATAATATCTTGTTTTAGATACCCAGGATTTTCCCTTGGGTGTGTGAGACTTAAAGGGGTGAATTAGAGCCGAAACTTAAAGGCGTGACTTAAAGGTATGGCTTAGAAGTGAGACATATAAAAGGTGAGAGGCAGACAGAAGAAATTATTAGACACTCAAGACTTGGAAAGAGAACTAGGGATTAGACACTTGTACTTGGAAGAAAACTTGCAACTTGGAACTGGGAAAGAGACTAGCAACTAGAACTAGGAGAAGGACTTGAGACTTATTACAAAGGAATTAGGATTAGGACTTGAGACTTGGTGCTGAAACCCAGGACCTGAGACTTGATACTAGGAACTAAGGACTTGGAGAGAAGAAGAGAGACTGAAGAATAAACGGGATTGAACCACACTCTGTCTGGTCTCCATTCTTTGTGTCCGTCCTCACTCTATCTCTTGCTGAACCCTGACCCGAGGACTGGAGCAGCTTGGGGCAGTGTGGGCTCTAACACTTCCTCCTCCTTCTCTTCCTCCTCCTTCCTCTCTGAAACAGGATTTCTCTGTAGCCCCTGGCTGTCCTGGAACTCACTCTGTAGATCACTCTGGCCTTGAACTCAGCAATCTGTCTTCCTCGACCTCCAAAGTACTGAGATTAATGAGCTTCCAATGTCTGGCTTTAATTTTTTTTTCAATACTGAGTATTGAATCTAGGACCTTGTTTGTGCAGGCTAAATAAGTGTCCTACCATGGAGCTACATACACTCTAAGTTTTTAATTCTTTATCTTTAATCTTTATTGGACTTTAGAATCTTCTGATTTTAAGGGAGTCTATCTTCTAGCTACTTCTGAAGACTTTCTGACTGTTCACATCAGTAACAGCCCACCCTTGAGACAATGAATACCCTTCAATGGTTCTGTCAATTTTTCGTATTGACCTCAGTCTTTGTGTGGTTTACCTGCTTTGTAAATCACTTGCAAAATATTTAGTTAGTTAAGATGAAAGAAGTATAGCAACAACTAAATTCTCCTATTTCTTCTAGAAAGCACAGGAGCACATTTTCTTTTGATCCAACCTTGTCAGAACTATGTGCATCTTCAGATAGTTAGAAATGCTTACATATGGCTGCATGACTTGTGATTGTGTTATTTCAGGCTAAAGCTTTTGTAGTTATTAAAAATTAAAAGTTATTTGCTGTGAGATGTTTTATATTATTAGCAGAACATTTCAATTATTTTGGATATTTGAATCTAACCACTCAACAGTATATTTGGTTACTGAAAATAAAATTATTCAAGCTAAGAATTATTTTATAAAAGGAAATACATTTATCTTGATATAACAAAATTTCAATGTAAGCCATTTTTAAAGCCCCATTTGAGACTGTTATAAAATTTGTTGATTCATTTTGGCTTTTAATTACTTTATTTTTTAATTTTATCTATATTATATGTCTCTGTTTATGCCACAGGGTACATGTTTCCTTAGAGGTCAAAGGGGTACATCAAATCTTCCGAAACTGAAGGGCTTTTATGACCCGGGAATACATATTTGTTAGCTCTTTGCCTAAAATCTAAACTGTTTTAAATCAATATTCACTGATTAATATATTATCTATACACTGAAATCAGTATCATTGATGCATGTGTATTGACTGGGAATTACTATTTTTAATGTGCAATATGTTAATATTTATAATAGCTACTTACTGATGGTTTGACTCTCTAGGAACAAACACATGTGTTTAATTCGCTATCCCGCAAGATTCTGAGTGTCTATTTATAGAGTTAACAAAGCATTTTGGAAATTCAACTCATGGAGTGGCAAGTTACTCTTGATTAATATTTTCCACTTGCAATGTTGCTGTTTCTGAATTCTTAACGTACTGTGAGGACAGTGTGCCAGCCAAGCCACACAGAGAAAATAACAGAATAAATGAAGTGGGCTTTCTGTCCCACTTAGCTCTATTCAACAATGCAGCAGCTCATGTCTTTGCAAACCTACTTCTTAGCAGAACAAAGCCGCAGTTGGAAACAGTGATGCCAGTGGTGCCTGGGAATTTCCAGCAATAGGAAAATCATAGATCTTTATGACCAAATTAGACTTTTTTCATCGTCTTGTCAAAAGGAATTAAAATGGAATAAAACAGGTCAGTGATTATTCATTTAAAAAACTGTCTCTAATTCAACCTTGATTAATGAAACAATCAGGATAAAATACCTAACTATTTCTCTAGACTTACTTAGTCCTGGCATCAATTATCCCCTTTACTCTCTAAAAAATGAAGATGGTGACTGAAACAATGATAAAACACTCCATATTTAGTCAAAAAGTGGAATTTTAACTGTCCCTAGAAGACCACATACTACCTTCAGGGCAAATGTATTAGTGTTAAGAACAACTAAGTAGCCTCAGTTTTTCCTACCAAGTTCCCTAACAAATGTCTGTTAGAGGTATGCTGGTACAGAACCATTTTGTATTAGAAAGTTGATATTTTCTTTGTATACATTTTATCTTCCTATCTACCCTGAACTGGTCTTCTAACAGTCCTTGCTGTAACCTCATTTGGATTCTGAAAACACAAGTGGCTTTTGATTTAATCACTCAGTGATGCATGTGTGCAATTGGTCACTGTTAAAAACCTTGTGATTTCAGTGGCACAAGGAGGTCTTGCAGTGTGTGGCTGCTGTAAATTTACTTATCATAATCTCTTCTCCCAAGAATTTCTAGCTTTTTAGAATGTGGATACCTTTGGCAGGGAGAATTCTTAAAGTGTTTATATCTGACAGATGATGGTAAATAAATAGATGTCAGTGATATGTGGCATATAATTTCATTTCTTCAGTTTTCTTATGCATGTTACTATTATGAAAGTATTAAGAGAACTAGATGGGTAGAGTAATGATTCAACTTTGCTTGATGTTATTTTACTGAGTGTGGATATGGAATACTGGAAGGACCATTAGAAAATAACAAACAAGCAGTATGTGATAAGTAAAATGAATTCTGAAGGAGAGGGCTAGATAAATAAGACTTAGCCTTTGTCTCTTTTTCTAACTTGACAGATTACCATAGAGTTGGTCCCAAAAGCAATGCAGAATGGACCCTACATGGTGAATACGGCTTTACTCCAAGATTGTGGTGGATTTTACATTTTGTGACATGTACATTATCCCCTGGCAGAGAAAGAATACAGGGAACAGAAATAAGTCATCCACACTCAAGTAAAATCCCAGAAGAGTTTTTGAATACTCAGTATTTCATCAGGAGACCTTTTCCAATGCAGATCCTCACTGAAGTCTTATTTGGGTTCATTATATGTACATCTTATATGTTCTCAGGTGGTGTTGTGGCTGCCTGTGTGATAGTCATACAGCTATGGGCTAGTTCTTTAATCTTTAGTTGAAAGCCAACTAAATCCGAAAAGGAATAAAAAGATGATTTTATTTATAAAATCTAAAAGTGCATTCATCTTACACCCTTAGAAAACAAAAACAGGAGTGCAGATAACAGCCAGCAAAATTACATTCATGTACTTGCAGAGGAAAAAGTACCAGTGTGTGGCTTTTACAAAACAACAACAAAACAAAACACAACACAAAATCAGCCAAGATGCTTTGAGAACATCTTGAGGAAATATTATTGCTCTTTCTCTATAGGACTCCTGACCCAACATTAGGCAATTATTCGCATAATTGGCTGAGAATGCTGAGGTATCTATACCTCTAGAACTTTTACCCTCTTCCTGAGCAGAAATGTTTGTAGCAGATCTGGAGCTGTGCAACCATGATTTACAGCTGATATTCATGCTGTGGCTAGATTATTTCATAGAGAGTTTGACTCCATCCTTCTACTTATTCATCCTGTCATTATCTCCTACCTGTGCCCTCTTCTCCATAAACATCAGAGTTTTAAGGAAGGCATGCTGTTCAACCTTCAAGTCATCTTTGGAAAGTTGGCTTTCTGGAGCACTAATGTTTTGCCACATAAATTTCACGGTAGTTCCCTTTTGGAACAGATCTTTTCCTTCTTTTTTCTTTTCTTTTCTTTTCTTTTCTTCTTTCTCTCTTTCTTTCTTTCTTTCTTTCCTTCTTTCTTTCTATGGCTGTGTGTTTAAAGTAGAGCTTGCAGGCTTACAGCATGACCTAAGAATCTGCAAAAGAGGTGAGGGGGAAGCATGATGTGACTGATAATCAGATGGAAGTGCTTTGAGGACTAGTTGATAAGGATCCAGGGACAGGGGATCAGGATATGAAGTATTGCTTTGCTATTATGTGACTCTCTGCACTTGTTACTCCACCCACAAAAATACTTTTGTTTCAGTTATATAAGCCATAGAAGAATGCTGTGGTAAGTTCATTACAAGGATTCTTCACCAGCATGTACACCAATTGATAGTGTAAGCATTTAGTTTGTGTGGTGGTTCTCAATCACTGACTTGCTGACTTGGATATTTAATGGCAGGGTTATGAATTCATAAGGTGTTGAGTGACCCTCAAGGCTGATAAAATCATTGGTAAAATACTGGATATTTCTCAAGATTTCTCCTGTTGAGGAGGCCAGGCAATAACTTCTACTTCTTAACTTTGGTATTAGCAACAACAACGTGATGTTTTCTCACTTTTGATATGAAAGTGAAATCAAATTATCTAAAAGGGCACATTCTTTTTGTAATTTCCATTACCCTGTGTTAAACATCAAATCAGTACCTTTCCTGAACAATAAAGAACCATTATCTAACATATCTTGTATACCTTTGGGCAGAAAAAACGCTACTTGCTTTTATTTTCTCTAATACATTGCTTCTGTTGCTACTGATTCAAGTTTAACTAGAATGATTTGGGAAATAACTGATATGTGTGCTATCATTTGTACAAAACTAATCATGCCTGCCAGGTTGATTGAATCACTTTTTAGCTGTTGCTTCATGTTGCTGACATTTGTCTTCTTATCTCTGTTCAATATTGACCTCTATGTAGGAAATAAAGGTAGAATAATAAAGCCCCTACAATTAGGAAATGTGTTCTGCATACTTGATTCTTAATTGTCCTTATAATTTTAGGCTTTTAGACATGCATTTGGCTTAAGTATAAATGCAAAGTATATTTGAAAACAAGAATGGGCACATTGTTTTATAAAAGGCTGCTGGGAGACTCACTTTTCTAAATCCTGAGTGTAGGCCATAATGACTCATTCTTTTTTTTTTTTATGATGAATTCTCTTCTGTAAGATTAGTAAAACCTGGCTTTTAACCTTCTACTCTAAACCACATCACAGATTAATAGGATTGTTTATATTTTTCTGGACCTTGGTTTAAAATATGAGCCAGGGTATGTTTCTTAGAAGGCTTCAGAACCTATTTAAATTCAAACCCATGAATAAATTATTCTAGGGTGGGTGAGAAATTATTTTCGAAGTAGCTCCATACTAGTTCACAATGAATGGAACCATAAGGATAGCTGGATAAAATGTGTGGTCCATGTTCAATGGGATGCTTTTAGCCATAAAGAAGTTATGCTATTTGCAGGAAATGAGTGCAACTGGAGAGAATTATATTAAAAGAATTGAACAATTTTCAGAATAAATAAATATTGTATTTTAGGTTCCTACATTTTATAAAGATACATAAAATCATATTTGAATATATGAAAAGCTCACATTATTAGAGTATTGTGAAAAATAATAGCTATGTGCTATCATTATTTTATTAATGACTTTGTAAAAGATATTTTCAAGGATTTTGTTTCTAAAAGCAATGCCAATAAAGACATTAATTCATTAATGCATGGCTTAATAACAAATAGGACAAAAATATAAAGTTGCACTGTTGAGATGTTTCTAAAGAGTGGGAAAGAGAATGGGCTTTGCAGCTTGAGAAAGCTGGGTTTAAATCCCTATTATCACTTTCTCAGATGAAAGCTCTTCTTAATTGAGTTAAACGAGACCAGTGAGAACATTGTAAGAATTAAAGGCATAATTTTGTAATGTTCCTAGCATGGTGTCTATTCTATAACAATTAATGAATTTTCCTCATCTTAGACATGACAAGTTAGTTTTAACAAGCCATATGTAGTTAAAAGGCAGGAGGCTGAGGATATGAGAAAGTGGAGTAGGGAGAGAGATTTAAAAGACAGTAGTTAGTAGTGCATGATCACTGTTTTTTTTTTTTTTTTCATAAATACTGTGTTTGAAAGCACACAGCTATTTCTGTCCTCTTTCTGTTAACTTCAGCCCCCTTGAAACAGGCAGCCATTAGCCACTTTTATTTTGCCTACAAAATGGCATCCATTAGCCAGACTTTGAGGACTATGTAAATATGATATACAACTAGAAAATCTTTATCTAAGAATGGAGAAGGAGGAAAAAAAATGATCCTACCTTTGACAAGTAGGTAGGGTGACCATCTCCAGAAATTTACTTTCTGTGTTCTATTGTTCTATTTGTTTTGTTTTTTTTTTTGTTTTGTTTTTTTTTTTTTTTTTTTTTGTAGGGAGTTCACTGTCAACCTTACTTTGCCTGTGGTTACTTATGGTTCCTTTCTTACTTTTAAGGAACAAAAAGAAAATCAGTTTATGTCTTTGCAAACTTAGTTTGTACTCAAGCCAGTATGTTTCTCCCTCCTAAAGTGTTTACACTGTGGAGTCTGAGTTTAACTTGATTTAAAAGGTTTTGTGCTTGCTGAACTTATTTTAGACTATAGGTGAATTGGAGGTAACCTTGGCAGCAGGGCAACCTTTTCTGTCCTCAAAGCACACTAAAGAAGGTCCTTGGTCACCCCCATTGATTCTTGTGTGCTTCCGTTATCCCAGGTCTCTCACTCATCCTGGAGATGCCCCCTCACTCCTCATCCCCATAAGTTGCAGATTTGCATTAATTTTCATGATAATCTAGCCACCTCTCCTGTCCTTCCCCACATCCCCATGTCTGTCACAGTTGTTCCCTCCCTCCATCTTTCTCTTATGACTAGTTTATTCCCCCTTCTAAGTGATATTCAAGCTTCCTAGTTTGGTCATTCCTTTTTGTTTAGCTTCTTTGGGTCTGTGGAGTATAACATGATACTTGTATTTTATAGTTAATATCTAGTTATAAGTGAGTGCATACCATGCATGTCCTTTTGGGACTGACATATCTCACTCAGGATGTTATTCTCAAGTTCCATTTATTTGCCTGCAAAATTCATGGTGTCTTTGTTTTTAATAGCTGAAAATAGTATTCCATTGTGTAGATGTACCACATTTTCTTTAGCTTTTCTTCAGTGGAGGAACATCTAGGTTGTTTCCAGTTTCCAGCTATTATGAAAAAGCTGCTATGAACATAGTCAATTAAGTCTTTGTGGGATATCGGAGCATCTTTTAGGTATATACCCGAGAGTGATATAGCTGTGTCTTGAGGTAGAACTATTCCCAGGTTTCTGAGAAACTGCCAAATTGATTTCCAAAGTGATTGTATAAGTTTGCACTAGCACCAATAATGAAGTATTCTCCTTGTTCCACATCTTCACCAGCATGTGCTATCCATTGGGTTTTTGATCTTAGGTATTCTGATGAGTATAAGAAGGAACCTCAGAGATGTTTAGATTTGCATTTCCCTGATGACCAAGGGCTTTGAACATTTCTTTAAGAGCTTCTTGGCCATTCAAAAATTCTGTTTAGTTCTATACCCCATTTTTAAATTGGGTGATTTGGGTTGTTAGTATCTAACTTCTTTACATTCTTTGTAAAATTTGGATATTAGCCCTCTGTCAGAAGTAGGGTTGGTGACCTTAGTTGTAACTCACTACATTGTTGATATGGAACCTGAAAAGGCCACCTCTTGTAACCAGGCAGGAACCCCATTGGAGTGATAGAGATACCAACCTTCCCACAAAATTTCAATCCCAATTTTATATTGTCTACAAGAAATGCTGGCACAGGGGATGGAGTAGAGACTGAAGGAATGGCCAAACAACAACCAGCCCAACGTGATACACATTCCATGGGCAAGCTCCAATCCCTGACACTATTAGTGATACTCTATTATGCTTGCAGACAGGAGCAAGTTGCCCTTTGAGAGGTTCTACCCAGAAGCTGACTCAGACAAATACAGACACTCACAGCCAAACAGTGGATGAAGCTTGGGGACTCTTATGGAAGCATGGGAGGAAGGATTGCAGGTCCTGAAGGTGATAGGCACTCCATAGGAAGGCCAACAGAATCAATTAACCTGGACCTTTGGGGCTCTCAGAGTCTGAACTACCAACCCACACATATGTAGCAGATATGCAGCTTAGTCTTCATGTGGGTCCCAAACAACTGTAGCAGGGCTACCTCAAAAGATGTTGCCTGTACTTAGGATATGTTCTACTAGCTGGGCTGCCCTGTCTGGCCTCAATGGAAGAGAAACACCTAACCTCACAGAGACTTGAAGTGCTAGGGTTGGGGGATAAACAAGGGGGTCCCACCCACTCAGAGGAGAGATGAGGAGGTATGGGGGAAGGACTGTGGGAGGGGGTGACCTGGAGGGAAAAGTCAGTAAGTAAAGTGAATAAGTAAAAATAAAATAAAATGTAAAAAAATGTCTTTAGCAGGTACCCTTCAAAATAAGGTCTGACATACCCCAAATGCACAGACAGTAGGATTTCATTCACTCTTGGTCTCTGATCTCTACTGTTTTCTGAACTATTTTTTTTTTTGCTTTGGCTGTTTCTTGGGATGTATATCTAAAGATGCCAATTATAGAACAAACAAGTATACCTCTGTAAATATTTCAGTAGAATGAAGCAATAGTAAATTATTAATTGATCTCCATGGAACATCTTTCTAAATTCAGTAGCAAATAACTTTGCATAAAACAACATGAAACTTACATATGAATTACTTAAAATAAAAACACACAATCCTAAGAGTGGATTATGGAAAAAGAAATGAATATTCAGAGATTAGGAGATTAGCCACATATTACACGCACCGAGAAATAGTTCTCAGGATCATTCTAAGTGTAAAAATCTAAGGAAAAGATTTTATAGAAACGAGGTTCTAAATTAAAAAGCAAATTGGTGACAGATTATAAGTTCAGGGATCATGAGGAGAAAAGGATGCTCTTATTTATTGTCAGTGGTGGTATCCAGAGCTAGGTAGTGGTATTTTCAGATAGCCTCAACAAATGTGCAGAATGAGACATATCTGATCAAGGGAATCCAAGTAACACTAGAAATGGGAAATAGCTAATTGCTGAAGAAAGCAACATGTAATAAAGATGCTTTTGGGTTGCACTGTGAGCTGGTGATTCCAACAAGCAGCCATGTCTCAGGCCAGGCTAACATTATGCTTTCCTTCAGTGAATACTCATTGTGACAAATAGCAGATTTCTGGTTCTGGTCTATGTGGCAGGGTGCTCTGCAGTTCTCAGGAGAGGCATAACACATTCTTGACAGCTTTTTACTTTTTTCTGATCAGCTTATCTTCTTTTCAAGAAGAGAGGCTTCAAACACTCCTCAGAGTATTGTCTGGCAGATGTGCACTAGGACAAAAGCAACTTCTCTGTAAAGGATATGAGGCTGCTGATTTGGAAATAGAAAAGCAGCAAAGTCTTTCAATCATGTTGCACACCGTGTTACTCTCTTTGATGTTAATAATTTGATTCTCAGTTCCCACACTGCTTTTATGCATAGATGCTATTGAGTTGATCTAATTATAGATGCTTAATCATTCAGATTGTAGAGGATACTGTACTGGGTGCCAACTCTGTAGACACAACTTCTGACTACTTCTGGGAGCATAATAAATACATCTTATTTGTTAAGGCATTAGTGGACAAAAGAATTCATTAAAATGACCATAAATTAATCTAGAAACACATTAGGAGAATCTTTATCCTTGACGAATTCACTAAGATCTATACGTTTCTAACAGTGTCTAAGGCCAAATGCTTTTGTAAGTATGGTTATCACTAGAGAGTTGGAAAGATGTTTAATTTCTGAATCCTCTCATTTTATAGTCTCAGTCATTTGGGGACTGCATGCAAGGCAATTTTAGGGATTTGCAGAAGACAGAAATTAATCTACCTTCCAAAAACTAATGCTGATTTATTAAATGTTGAATTGTCCGTGATCACATCCTGTTTTAAACTTGTCTCAGCCCTTCATGACTGCCTAAAATGTCTATGATTCCTACTTACTTTCATTATTCTTTCCTTTTAAAAACCAATACTGGATGTTACATAGCAGTTGGAAATAAAGTGTGAGGGAAGAAATTGAGCATCCTTGAAAATTCAAGTGTCTGGGGTCTCTTACACATGTAAGGCATCAAACAGTTCCATTTCTTCTTACTCACACACTGAGAATGTAAAATTTTATGTGAGGACTCAGGAATAGAATCTATGATATAAATTACATTTTTTAGTTATTAATTTGATTGTTCTTACAAAACATAAGTTTCCTAAGTGTTTTTTAGTCAACTGATCACCATCCAAGTTACTAAACATCAAAATACAGAATTAAGCCTTGACTTTTCTTGGCATAGCACAATATAGATCACTATTTTTCAAGGTCTAATGCACAATTTCAATGCCTAAATGAGGTAATAAATTCAATATATAGTTGCATTGGCTGCTCATTTGGACAGAGTGTAAATGATCACCAGATTTTATAATTTTGTTTCTTTATAGTTGATCATCCTTGTTCCATATAACTTGTCATTTATTCCTAATTGTACATATATTTATTGAGCTGACTTTTTTAAATAACTTAAACCAATGGCTCTTGGTTGATATGCTGATATTCAAAATGATGTCTCCAAATCCTGTTAGTTAAGGTTGAAATAGAGAATGAAATAGAGAATGTATTTATACAAGTGCAGCAAAGATAATCATGTAATTTGTATTCATATAGGTATATATCTCTTTATACACCAATAGTTTCTAAAGTAAAAACTCACATGTATATTGTATATATTCTCTCCTTAATTCTGTTACATTCTAACAACTTTCTAACACAAACAGATGCTTGCTTTTCTCAAAACAAAATTGTCTCTCTGAAATATGTTTCAAGGTCCTCCATAGTAATTAGATTGATAATCATATTGTCTTAGATTCTAGTGTAGTTTATTGCTTAAGCAATGACATATTACGTTATTATTGTACACTAATAGTATTTTGTTTACTAATATATACATAAGTTATTCATTATTATTTATTTGTTTGCTTGTTTATTATATTGTTATGATCTTAAAATATGTCTACATGGGGCCTGGTATGATAGCTCAATTTGTGAAATGTTTGTCTTATAAAGACCTGAGTTTTATTGCTAGAACCGATGTGAAACTGGGTTGTGATATGTTGTTTTAATGCTAGCACTGGGAAAACAGAGGAAGGTCCCTGAGTTGTACTGAACAACAATTCTAGTTTGTTTAGTTTTACAAAGGCTATTAATTCATTTTACTGTGTTAATTATCAGAAAACATTTATTTTTTCTTATTTTCTTGGATATTTTAATACATTTCAGATGTTATCTCTTTTCCCCCTTTCCCCTGCCCAGGAACCCCCTATCCCATACCTGCTCCTCCTGCTTCTATGAGGATGTGCCCTCACCCACCCACCTACTCCCACCTCCCTGCCCTTGAATTCTCTCACACTGTGGCATCCAGCCTTCACTGGTCCAAGAACCTCCTCTCCCACTTATGCCCAACAAGGCCATCCTCCCTTACATATACAACTGGAGCCATGGGTCCTTCTCTATGTGCTCCCAGGCTGGTGGTTTAAAACCTGGGAGCTCTGGTGGGTTGGTACTGTTGCTTTCTCCATGGGGCTGAAAGCCCTTTAGCTCCTTCAGTCTTCCCTCTCACTCCTCCATTGGGAACCCCATGATCAGGTCAATGGTTAGCTGTGAGCATCCCCCTCTGTATATGTCAGGCTCTGACAGACCTCAAAGGAGACAGCTATATCAGGCTCCTATAAGCATGCACTTCCTGACATCCACATCAACTGCACATGAGATGGGTACCCAGGTGGAGCAGTCTGCAGACGACCCCTCCCTCAGTTTCTGTCCCACATCTTGTCTCCATATTTGCTCCCATGAGTATTTTGTTACTCCTTCTAAGAAGGACAGAAGTACCTACACTTTGGTCTTCCTTCTTCATGAGCTTCATGTGGTCTGTGAATTGTATGTTGGGGATTGTGAGCTTTTGGGCTAATATCCAATTATCAGCGACTGCATACCATGTGTGACCCATAGGTAACTATGAGGTAACCTATCTTATGTGATTGGGTTATCTCACTCAGCTTGATATTTTCTAGTTCCATCCATTTGCCTAAGAATTTCATGAATTCATTGTTTTTAATACCTGAGTAATACTCCATTGTGTAAATGTACCACATTTTCTGTATCTATTACTCTGTTGAAGGACATCTGGGTTCTTTCCAGCTTCTGGCTATTATAAATAAGGCTGCTATGAACATAGTGGAACATATGCCCTTGTTATATGTTGGAGAATCTTCTGGGCATATGCTTAGGAGTGGTATAGCTAGGTCCTCAGGTAATGCTATGTCCAATTTTCTGAGAAACCACCAGACTAATTTCCAGAGTGGTTGTACCAGCTTTTAATCCCACCAACATTTCTTCATTCTATCTCAAACCTTCAAATGTTTTATCAGGTGAGAAGAACTGAGAACCAAGGAAATGCTCTGCCAGTATAGAAAGGCAGGGTTGTTGTCATAGTAATTAATCTCCATCAGGAGTTTCTATGCTGCCTTTTATCATTCTGCTCCCAAATAAAAAAACACAGAACTTTTATATTCATAATAAGCCTTAATCACCACTAGAGTTGGCCAAATATCTGCCCTCTATACTATTATGTCTATTTCCCTGCCTATAACCCAGAGATATGACTTGCCATATTCTGTCTGGGCTGCTCTTTCTCAGACTGATTAGCCTTCATGTCTACTTCTCATGATCATTTATCCCGTGGCATCTTCTCTTCTTTCTAACTTCTCTCTCTCTGTTCCTCATTGTCCTTCTCAGACATCAAGTCTGGGAACCAAAACTCCACCTACTTTCTTTTGCCTAGCTATAGGCTGAAGGCATCTTTATTCAACCAATAGTTTTAAACTTAGGAGCAAGGTCATAAAGCTTTTCTTGATGTACATGAAAATTCTCTTGTCCCTGAGGGCAACTAGACTTTGTGGGCCAGTATGTAGCACTATAATACATAGCAACAAAGCTAACCTTAACATAGAGTGTAACCTGTTTCTTAATTCATAGAAGAGATGGCCTTTGTTGCCCTGTTACTACTTGATGCAAATGTATAAAGTACCTTTTATACTAATGTAAGCATTTGTTTATGTGTGCATTCATGTGTGTACAGGAGTCAGAGGACAATCTTAGTTTTCAGTCTCAGAAATATCATCTACATCCTTTGAGACAAGGCTGAGTACCCTTTATTCAAAATAATTAGGACCAGAATATTGTTTTTAAATTTCTGATCTTCCTTTGGATCTTAATTATTAGGAAGACACCCCAAATACAAAGATTCTTTATTTTTAATACATGTCTTTACATGTAGCTTGAAGGCTATTTAGTACAATATTTTAGAAAAATTTTAAAATTTATGTATATGTAGGAGCAAAAATGTGCAGGTATGTGTGCAAGTGTCCATTCAATTAAGAAAAAGACATTGAAGCTATAGGTGGTTGTGAGCAACCTGATATGGGTTCTGGTAACAGACTTTAGGCCCTCTCCCAAAGCAACAAGTGCATCTAACTGCAGAACAGTCTTTCCAGCATTAATAACACGTTTCATATGCCTCTTCAAGTTGTTATGTGAGGTCAGTTTGGAATTCCACTTTTCTTCCTCCTCCTCATTTTTGTTTAAAGGGTTCTACCAATGAATTCTTGTTGATACAGAAAAGGATCAAATTGTGGAGCAATCAAATTTTTGTATTGGAGTTCTCAGCCTGTACACTATGTGATTTCAGAGGATATAGATAAGTTTGCATGCTGTGAGAAGAAGTCATAATCTTTTTTGAGATGAAAACATATGGGACTGTCTTGTATAAAGAATCTTTTCCTATATTCTTTGGTTACCTAATACATACAAATGCAAAGGCTTATTTCAACAATTGAATAAGTTTACTGAGAACAAACCTATCCTATAAATAAGAAGAAATTGAAGTTTATTTTGTTTATTCAATTTTTTTCTTTAGGACTATTCACTGTTATTGAAATTATCTCTGTCAAGTCACAAATGAAAATTCTGAGGGTGACTTGCTAGCCAGTAATGTGTCATCCATTATGAATAGTTTTTTTAAAATGTGGTTGTAAACAATCATTTTTTACTTTCTTTCAAACATATTCAAATGAAAAACAATTGTGTTTTACTAACACACCCAAAGAATTGATAGAAGGTGGACAGTGCTATAGTTAGCAACTGGCTGCCCAGCAGACAAAGGAAGAGACAGTATTTGTATCAGTTACTGGGGTGAGTTAATGTCTGGTAGTTTCCTGATAGTGAGCATAACACTTTTAAAGAAATGTCCTCAGTCAAGCATGACTGAGTGGCCATTTGATCAGTGGAGACACTGAATCACTATCTCAGTTATAGTGTGCTTGGCTTATCTGGTATGGGAAATATGAGTAAGAGAATCCAGAAAGATACATAGTATATACTATTGGAAGAATAAATAAGACAAAACAGGGACAAGAATTGGCTATGCTAAGGCCCATCTGTTCTTATGACAATAGTAACTCAACAAAAATGACAGTGGTCATATGAAAGATAGTTTTAAATATTTTTAAAAAGTGGAAATAATTTAAAAATTATAATCATTTTAAGACACCAAGTTAACAAATCAGTAGGTTAGCTAGATGTAGCTACATGTTTGAGCTGCCAAGGACTAGGATCCATTGTATTATCTCAACCAGAAAGTGCTTCCATGCTATTGGATTCTTCCTGTATGGTTGATGTTCAACTTTTCAGCCCCACTCAGCAAGCACACAGAGGAGGTTACCCTCTGTATAGCTACAATCTGCACAGTTTCTTTAGAGGATGGTGGTGATTATTGTGACCATTATGGACATGCATGAGCTTTTTATGAAAATCACATTAAGGAGCACTATTTAATATTGTTTAATTCTGTAACAACTAAGCACTTGGAGAGGGATCACATACACAGTTTACAAGTGTATCTAACTCTCTAACATCTAACAGATGTGGTCCCTGACTGCAGAGACTGCCATTAACCTATGATCACAGTACTAGCTAGAGAGAACACAGCTCTACATTTCCTGATTTTTTTGACATAACTCCCTACCACTCTACCTTCAAAAGTAACATACACACATATAAAGAACCTACTTTTATGCTACATTATTTTTGTAATTATGTAATTATTTGACAGCGATTTTTATTATTAACATATGTTAATAACAATATTTGGTATATATTAGAATCTACTGTTATATGTTGTAAGTACATCCATAACAAATTTTTGTTATGAAAATTGACAAGTTGGCCCATTCTGACTTGAATATAGTTAGTAGTGATTCTGAAGTATACACAGTACAGCTATTTACCTAACTAGTTATTTGCTTCATTGCTGTGACAAATATCTCATAACAGCAACTTAATGGGAAAGAGGTTGATTTTGGTTCAGAGTTGCAGAGAATATAAAACACTGTAGTAGCGAAGATACAGCAGAAGCATGGGGCAGCTTGTCACACTGTATTCATATCCAGGAAACAGAGAAACAGTATTTCTTATTCAGTCCAGGACCCTGCATATGGAATTATCTTATCTTTCTTCTCCTGCCTTCACTCAGTGTAGGCTTCCAAATTTAGTTACCAAATCGGTATAATTTTCCACAGACAGGCTTACTACATGAAATGAAGTTCCTTCCTAGGATACACTTTCATAGCTCAGAAGAGAAGTACTTGAAAGACACAATCAGGAGTAAGAGACCTAAAGCAGTTATATGGTGGATAAATACTTGTCTCAGCCACTTGGAAAAGGAGACTCATTAAAACCACCATTGTTTCTCTTTCTATGCCTTCTAAGATTCGATGAAGCAGGATGCTTTTGAAGGCCTAATGTCACAGGGAACATTTTGTTTATAACCATTCTATATAACCTATGTTCTTAGCATGTTTTTTCCTGCTCTATTCACTTTATTTAAAACCATTTTATTTGGAGACTACATAACATTCATCTAAATTTGGCTCTGAAAATGTGAATACTGTCTCATTATTTTTTCTATTTATTTATTTATTAACATTTTAATATTTTATTTCTTAGACTAAAAATTTTAGAACATTTACTTTCCTTTACCTTTTACCAACTCATTTACTGCTGAACCCTCCTAGTGAATTTTCATTTCTGTAACTATATTTTTAACTTTAGAACATTTATTCAGCCTGAAATATTTGGTACCTAGTCATTCATACTCTCTATTTTTGAGAAATTTTATATATATTTTATGTTTCATGCAAAAATTCAGTAACTGATTTAAAGTCTGTAGAGTAAGTTCAACATCCATGATTTCTTTATAGGCATTTTTATATTGACTATTTTTTTCAGATTGACCTATTTTGCTGTTCTTTAGTTTTTGGTTGGAATATTAACCATCAAATAATTTGCCATTATTATAAGTCAAATCTCCATATAACCTTTAATGGCAGGTACTGTTTCTGTATTTTATTTTTGTTTTATGATCTTCAGAAACTTATTTTGTATCCTTTGAAGTCACTATCAATTTAATAAAGCAGCTAGCTCACAATTCTGCAGTTTCAGCCCTGTGAATTACAGTAATGATTAGTGTGGTAAGATATGCCCCTGGGTACAATGGTGGCAGGTAAGAGAGTCTCTCTCTCTCTCTCTCTCTCCTCCCTCTCTCCCCTCTCCCCTCTCCCCTCCTCTCCCCTCCTCTCCCCTCCCCTCCCCCCTCCCCCCTCCCCCCTCCCCCCTCCCCCCTCCCCCCTCCCCCCTCCCCCCTCCCCCCTCCCCTCTCTCCCCCTCTCTCCCCCCTCTCTCCCCCCCTCTCTCCCCCCTCTCTCCCCCCCTCCCCTCTCCCCCTCTCTCCCCCCTCTCTCCCCCCTCTCTCCCCCCTCTCTCCCCCCTCTCTCCCCCTCTCTCCCCCTCTCTCCCCCCTCTCTCTCTCCCCCCTCTCTCCGCCTCTCTCTCTCTCCCCCCTCTCTCTCGCCCCTCTCTCTCTCCCCCCTCTCTCTCTCCCCCCTCTCTCCCCCCTCTCTCCCCCCTCTCTCCCCCCTCTCTCCCCCCTCCTCTCCCCCCTCCTCTCCCCCCTCCTCTCCCCCCTCCTCTCTCCCCTCCTCTCTCCCCTCCTCTCTCCCCTCCTCCCTCCCCCCTCCCTCCCCCCCTCCCTCCCCCCTCCCTCCCCCCTCCCTCCCCCCTCCCTCCCCCCTCCCTCCCCCTCCCTCCCCCCTCCCTCCCCTCTCCCTCCCCCCTCCCTCCCTCTCCCCCCCCTCTTCCCCCCCTCTCCCCTCTCCCCTCTCCTCTCCCCTCTCCTCTCCCCTCTCTCCTCTCCCCTCTCCTCTCCCCTCTCCTCTCCCCTCTCCTCTCCCCTCTCCTCTCCCCTCTCCTCTCCCCTCTCCTCTCTCCCCTCTCTCCCCCCTCTCCCCTCTCCCCTCTCCCCTCTCCCCTCTCCCCTCTCCCCTCTCCCCTCTCCCCTCTCTCCCCTCTCTCCCCTCTCTCCCCTCTCTCCCCTCTCTCCCCTCTCTCCCCTCTCCCCTCTCCCCCCTCTCCCCTCTCCCCTCTCCCCTCTCTTCCCCTCTTCCCCTCTTCCCCTCTTCCCCTCTTCCCCTCTTCCCCTCTTCCCCTCTTCTTCCCCTCTTCTTCCCCTCTTCTTCCCCTCTCCCCTCTCCCCTCTCCCCTCTTCCCCTCTCCCCTCTTCCCCTCTCCCTCTCCCTCTCCTTCTCCCTCTCCATAACATTCATCTAAATTTGTCTGTAAAAATGTGAATACTGTCTTATTATTATTTATTTTATTACCTTCCGACTGTTCCACATCCCACATCCCATAGCTCCTCCCTGTCCACCTGTCTCCATTAGGATGCCTTGCCCACCCCTCCAGACCTCCAAACTCCCTGAGGCCTCCAGTCTCTTGAGGGTTAGGTGCATCTTCTCTGACTAAACCCAGACCCAACAGTCCTCTGTTCTCTATGTGTTGGGCACCTCATATCAGCTCGTGTATGCTGCCTGGTTTGTGATCCAGTGTCTGAGAGATCTTGGGGGTCCAGGTTATTTGAGACTGCTGGCCCTCCTACAGAGTCACCCTCCTCCTCAACTTCTTCCAGGTTTTCCCTAATTTAACCACAGGGGGCAGCAGCTTCTGTCCATTGGTTGGGTGCAAATATCTGTATCTAATTGATTTTCTCAGCTGCTTGTTGGGTCTTTCAGAGGGCAGTAATGCTAGGTCCCTTTTTGTGAGCACTCCATAGCCTCATTAATGGTGTTAGGCTTTGGAGCTTCCCCTTGAGCTGGATCCCACTTTGGGCCTATTGCTGGACATTCTTTTCCTCAGGCTCTTCTCCATTTCCATCCCTGCAGTTCTTTCAGACAGGAACAATTATTGGTCAGCGTTTTGACTGTGGGATAACAACCTCATCCCTCACTCAATTACCTGTCTTTTTGCTGGAGGTGGGCTCTACAAGTTTCCTCTCCCCACTGTAGAGCATTTCATCCAAGGTCCCTCTTTTTGAGTCCTGAGAGGGACTCTCACCTCCAAGGTCTCTGGTACATTCTGGGTTTTTTTTGTTTTTTTGTTTTTTTTTTGTTTTTTTTTTTTTAATTTTAAATAATCAAATGCTAAATGTAAACTTCCATAAATATAAATGTTAAAGAAAGTGGCATCTTTAGGTAGTGGTACAGATTAGAAACACACTCATAGGTGGGTTATAATAAGGAAGCTGGGGGCTAGATAGATGGCTCAGGAATTAAGACCACTTGCTGCTATAGCAAAAGCTCAAGGTTCCATTCTCAACCCCCACATCAGGAAGCTCACAACCACTTGTAATGCCAGTCCCAGGGGGATTCAACACTCTCTTCTGGTCTCTGTAGGCACCGGGAATGCATGCAATGAACACACATATATGCAATCACACATATATAAGATAAATAAATGTATTTTTAATTAGGAAGCTGGTAAAATCCTAGTGTCAGATTTCAAGCATCACTTTACTGAGGAATATTAATACTTCTTATATTTACCTTTTAAAGCATGAAAGAAAACACACTTTATCCCTAAAGATGTTTATTATATTGTAGTTTGTTTTCCTTCTGTCTAAAATATCAGACATTGAGTTTAATGTTTGTCAGCTCACTTTTCCAGATACAATATGACATATTTTCAGATCTTACTCACCCTTACATATTTTGACCTAAGCAATTTCTCCTTGACCTCAGAGAATTGGAAAGCAGCAATAATAAGTCACAGTTAACTAAATTATGTGCAAAAAATATGTGCTGTACTCACAGGAATGTGAGGAAATGTTTAGAATATATTCCCTTGGTACTTACTCAGTGTTCCTTCACTCAAAAATTAAGGTTCAATTCTGGTTTCCCTATCTGTGAAAATGGAAAGCTAGATTTTATAAATAATGTAACAGAGACTTTTCTTTAGCATTCATCTTCTTTTTTTTCATAGAAGTCTAATCTTGAAATGATGTCATTATGGTCTAAATTCAGGCCAGTACTTCCATTTCCTAAGCTAACCTTCTTGAATGAAGAACTGCATCTACTCTATATGCCAATCATAGGGTTAAGTGCAGGCATTCATAATCTTGCCTGTCATATAGTTAATATTATCTACTATATGTGTTGAAATGAGCATTTGTAAACATAAACATACACTTCAATATAAGGGGTCCAAAATCACAAAAATCTTCATTTATATTACTAGATTATGTAGAATTAAAAGCCTGTAATTTTTTCTAGTAAAATCAATTGGTATTTCCCACTTGGTATATCACATACCAGATTTATAGATCTTGACTTGCCAAAAGGTGATAATGAAGTATATTTACCATGAAGATCTAAAATACACATTTGTGACCTAAATACTATTCCATACCTTTAAGAATGAGAGAACAAAAGTTTTATTAAATTCTTATATTACCCATGTTGTGTTTTAACAGTAACTTATTTTAAGAATGTGTTTCTTAATCTGTACTATAATGTTTCTAATATTTCTAATACCAAGTATTTACTGTGCTCATAAATTTATAATGTGAATTATATTTTTCCAGTTGTCAGCAGAATGACTTTTATCAAATATGGCTACTCTAAAACTTGATTAAACATCAAGAGCAACTTGAAGACTAATTTAAAAGCTGAGCATACATGTGTTTGTTGACTTCATAGCTTGGAAAAATGAGTTCTCCAAGGATCTAAATAAAAGTAGGACTTTGTCACAACATACAATCTCTGTGACACATGAAATGTCTTCTCCAAATTCATAGGTTATTCGTAAGTTTTAAGTGAAAAAAACTAATACAAAGTTAAGTGCCCATGGTAAATCATCCCCAGTGATATGTTAACAGACTCATTGAAAAGCAGAAGAGCCCTAGGCTTTAAAAGCATGTGAAGCACTGCATAAATGACATCTTCTACACCTATTTCTGCAATTTGCATTTGCAACCTGTAAGGTTGCAGTTATTTCAAATCAAATGTGCACAAAATGTCTAACTCAGTATCTGAGCTACAGGAAATTCATATTGTGACAAACAGATACAATAACTTATCCAATATCACACTTGCCCGTGGTTGACTTAAGAGCTAGAATCACTAAAGGCTGGAGCAGTGGTTCAGTTGGCAAAGTGCTTATCATGTAAGCACAAGGATCTGAGTTCAAACCTCAGAATCCATGTGAAGAAAACCATGTGAAGTGGCATGCACTGGGAGGCTGAGATAGATGGGTCCTCAAGCTGTCTTCTGACTTGTACATGTGTAAAACCACGAACCTACAAATGTGTACCTCATCAGACACCTGTACTATACAGAAATAGATATACACATATGCTCAAAACATGAGTTACAATCTCTACTTCTATATTTGTTGTCAAAGTAGATAAAAGGTAGCTTATCTAAGGTCATACTGTTTGGAAGCCTTTAACTGGATTTGGTCAGGTCCTTCCTTCCCTTATCAATGCTTCAGTTATCTTACTCAGGGCTGTATGCTACACTGTATTACACAAACCTTCTATCTTCCAGGCCATCCTGGTATATAACTTCCTAAATTACCCAGTGACCTGTCATAACTCAAGTTCCATCAGCCCTGTGTTCTATTTAATGAGACAGCTCATCCAGTTAAGTGAATTGTGGCTCAGTTATTTTTGTATCCGAGTTTCTTCTGACAAATAATACATTTGTGTCATAAGGACAGTGATGGCTTCTTCTGTCTTACATCCTCTCTATCAAGCACTCAGGGGTACCTCCAGTTATCACAGCCCAGCTAAGGAGTCTTTGGGATGCTGTGGTTTTCTTCTTACCCATTTCCTACTAAATTATTATGATTTGGCCCACATAATTGTAGGATGTTTTAAAAAACTTGATGTTCAGGTACCTATATATAAACCTGTCCTTAATAGTAGACAGAATTTACCTATTGGATTTTAATTCCTTATCCTTTCCAAATAGTGTAGATTCTTTAGTTCCTGGAATACAGAATAAGAAGAAATAAAATAAGCAATTATGAGTACACTTCATTCTTAACTTGCAATCTTCCAACACTGGAATTAAAAATAAGTTTTTAATTTTTTTTAAAAAATATATATATCTGTAGACTTTCTCGGTCTTTCTCTCTGTGTGTGTACTTGTGTGGGTATAAGTTCATGTGTGTGTGTGGGGGGGTGGAGGGATGCATGCCCAATTATACAGAGGACAGAGGAGACAGTGAGGGTTTTCTGCTGTTTCTTTTTGTGTTGTATTTTGAGACAGGGTCTCAGGGAACCTAAAGTTCATCATTTTTACTAGGTTGAGTGACCAGTAAACTCTCAGAATCAAGTGAAAACACCTACCAATGCTGAAAAAATAAGCATGTGCAGACATGCCTAGCTGGTATCCACACAGCCACTCACAGCCTCTAGTTACCAGTGATCTGATGACTCTTCCGACTTCCATGGACTCCTGTGTGCACATACACATACTCAGACACACACCAAGATAAAATAAAGCAAATAAAATATCTAAATGATAATCATAAACAAATTAGAAAGTACTTCAGACATTATTCCACTAAATTCTTCTGTTTTGAGAAAATTGACATTGTCAAGAAAAAAACTTTAGTACTGAGAGCTGTCCGAATTCAATTGTCCCATCTGTGAAACAGAGGAATTTGATTAAATTATGTCCGTGATATTTCTTTAAGAGTTTATATTTATTTTGGATTGTAATTAACTAGTAAGTTATATATGATATAACCTAGAAACTATAAAAATTTAGTTTAAGTAATCAGTAGTTACTAAAATACTGAGGAATATGGTTTCCCTTATCTCTATAACTTCAAACTGCCTGTAGCCCCTCCAAAGGGATGAAGACTTATATTCCCTTGGCTATCCATAATGGTTGAGGGTTCAGTTATTGTGAAGATTACTAAGCTGCTATTAATTAATGTGTGCAATATTAGGTCATGTCCAGAAGACACACACTTAATAGAATTGACTTTAATTAGAAAAGTTTATAGACACTATATGACATGAACTGGGCTGAGGAGTGCTAGAAAATACTGAGGGCAATTCTGTTGTTATTAGCTTCCTTTCTTTAACTTTGTGTTACCTTACATTTTGTCATTGACCATTTCTATGAGAATTTAAGGAATACTCAGATGATAATTGTCAGGAGTTGGAGGAGAAATTTCCATTTAAAGAGTACAAACAGCAACAGAAATTGTATTACTGGGAGGCAATAAGAATCAGTATTAAACCATATTTGGGGAAGACATTTCTGACTGTTAAGCTTTTTGAAGCAAACTGCCATAATTCTACTGCCCTTTAAAAAGCAATTAGACACTCTAAGGAAAGTGCAGCTCACACCTGGATAAGAACTCACCTCCCAAGGGATGATTAAGGAGGAAGGTACCTGGGAAATATTCTGCAAAGAATTTGTCACTGCTTGCCTTTTTTTCTCCTGTGATTGCCTCAATAGCTTTTAGCTTCCGACTATATATAACTCACGTTATTAATACAGTGATATTTACATCTCAGTGCTGTAGCAGAACTTAATTTTATGCTTTAACTGATCAGCAGATATAGCATTAGGCATCTTGATGATTGGTCTATAGCCAATATTTCTTCTTGAATTTCTATTGCAAATTGAAAATATGGAAATTGAAATAAATTGCTCATAGGCAAGATTAACAAGTAACATCAATGGGAAAATTAAGAGCAGTATAAACTTAAGAATACTGGCAAGCTGAATTATTTCTCAACAAACATTTACACCAAACAGGTTTTTGTTTGTTTGTTTGGTTGGTTGGTTTTGTTTGTTTTTTTTTTTTTTTGTTTTTGGTTTTTGGTTTTTGGTTTTTTGGTTTTTGGTTTGTGGTTTGGGGTTTTTGGTTTTTGGTTTTTGGTTTTTGGTTTTCGTGTTTTTGGTTTTTGGGTTTTGGTGGTTTTGGTTTTTGGTTTTTTTCGAGACAGGGTTTCTCTGTGTAGCCCTGGCTGTCTTGGAGCTCACTCTGTGGACCAGACTGGCCTCAAACTCAGGAATCTGCCTGCCTCTGCCTCCCAAGTTCTGGGACTAAAGGCATGTGCCGCTACTGCCTGGCTCCAAATAGTTCTTGATAAACAAAATAAATCTATGAATCCAAATGGACTAAAGTTCATTAGCAATATAAAATTTATGTTCTAGTTAGGCAAGAAAAATGACAGCAAATAATATGAGTGTAGAATTTATTGGATATCTTAAGTAAACAAGTATTGTCACTGTCAAGATTTTGGCTAAAAAAAACCTTTTTTATTATTAATTAATTTATTCACTTTACATGCCAATATCAGCCCCCCTCTCCTCCCAGTACACTCTCACACGACCGACCTTCCCATTATTCTCTTCCCCTCTTTCCTCTGAGAAAGGGACCACGCTCCTCCTCTAGCCCTCCCCCCACCCCCACCGCAGCTCTGCATATTAAGTTACTGTGGGACTCCAGACAAGGCAGTCTAGTTAGGGAAATGGAATTCACAAGTAAGCAACAGATTCAGGAACAGCCCCATCTCCAGTTGTCGGGGACCCACATGAAGACCACACTCCTACTTCATGTGTTTGTCAGGGAGGGGAACATTTGGGGGAGGGATAGGGCCAGCCCATGCTGGTTCTTTCCTTGGTGGTTTAATTGGGAGCCCCAAGGGTCCAGATTACCTGAGTCTGTTAGTCTTCCTGTGAGGTTACTATCCTCTTTGGGTCTCTCAATTCTTCCCCCAACTCTTCCACAAGAGCTCCAAGTCAGAATGGACTGGTTCCTAATTGCAAGCATAACAGAGTGTCCTTAATAGTGTCAGGGATTGGCTCCTTCCCATGGGATCAGTCTCAATTTGGGCCAGTCATTGGTTAGCCATTGCATCTATCTCTGCTCTTAGTCCCTGCACATCTTGTAGGTAGGACATATTTTAGGTCAAAGGTTTTGTGGGTGGGTTATTGTCTGTATCCCTCCACTGGGAATCCTGCTTGGACAGGAAGTAGCCACTTTAGGCTCCTTATCTCCCACTGCTGGGAGTCTCAGCTAGAGTTGTCCCCAGAGACACCCTAGGGCCTACACCTCACCTCTGTTCCAGGTCTCTAGCAAGTCCTAGAGCTGCTCCCTTCCCACTGTGGATTTCCATTCTCTATACTTGATCCCCCCTCTGCCCAACTCCCCTCCCTTGCCCACCCAGTTCCCTCCCTCTATCCACCTCTGATATCTAATTTATTTTTACTTCTGAGAAAGATTTAACCATGCTGACTTGGAGTTTCCTTGTTAGCCAGCTTCTTTGGGTCTGTGGATTGTAGTGTGGTTATCTAGTCTTTTATGGCTAGTATACACTTACAAGTGAATATATGCCATGCATGTCCTTTTGGGTCTGGGTTACCCCAATCAGGATGATATTTCCTAGTTCCATCCATTTGCCTGTAAAATTCATGTTGTCCTTAGTTTTTAACAGCTGAGTAGCAGTCCATTGTGTAAATGAACCTCATTTTCTTTATTCATTCTCTAGTTGAGAGACATCTAGATTGTTTCCAGTTTCTGGCTAGTATGAATACGGCTGTTATGAACATAGTTGAGCAAGTATCCTTGTGAGATGTTGGAGCATCTTTTGGGTATATACCCAGGAATAGTATAGCTAGGTCTTGAAGTAGAACTATTCTCAACCTTCTAAGAAACCACCAAGTTGATTTCCAGAATGGTTGTACAAGTTTGGACTCCTACCAGCAATGTAGGAGTGTTCCTCTCGCTCCACATCCTCACCAGTGTGGCCTATTGCTTAAGTTTTTGATCTTAGCCATTCTGATGGGTGTGAGGTGGAATCTCAGAGTCATTTTCCTGTTGACTAAGGATGTTTAACATTTCTTAATTGTTTCTTGGTCTTTAGAGATTTCTGTTGTGAATTCTCTGTTTAGCTCTGTAACTCATTTTCAAATTGGGTTATTTGGCTAGCTGGTATCTAACATCTTGTGTTCTTTATATTTTATATATTAGTCCTCTGTCAGATGTAAGGTTGGTGAAGATCTTTTTCTAATCTGTAGACTTTTAGGTTTGTCCCATTGACAGTGTCCTTTACCTTACAGAAGTTTTTCAGTTTCATGAGGTCCCATTTATTAATTGTTAATCTTAGTTCTTGAGCCATTGGTGTTCTGTTTCGGAAGTTGTTTCATGTACCAATGCATTCAATGCTATTCCACACTTTAAGTTCTATTAGATTTAGCCTATCTGGTGTTACATTGAGGTCTTTGATTAATTTGTACTTGAGTTTTGTTCAGGGTGATAAATATGGATCTATTTTTAAAATTGCTACAGGCTTAGGTGTCTGTAGGGGAATTGTAATACAGCAACACGGTTACTCTGGCAAGGAATTACATCAAAAGATCTAGGTCTGTGTGATCTGGCTGGAAGGCAGACATGTCACACACCTTTAATCCCTCTGGCTGTAATACAGACATGCCCTTAGTACACATCTTCAATCCAAAACAATATTGGTAAGGTTAGATTATAGAAGGAAGCAGCCATATATGAATGTGGTATCTAATTGAGGGGCAAACAAAATGGTGACTCCGAGAAAGAATTCACAGGGTAAGTCAGAGATAGGATATGCCCAACTCACACAAGAACAGCAGAAGAAAGAGAGATGACTTAGGAGAACAGTACAGAGAGAGGAAGAGAGATGTAGTTCAACTTTCTGCAATTCAGTTCAGGGTGGAGTACAGTTAAATTCCATTCAGTCAGTGCAGTGAAGTTAAGTTTGTTCCTGAGTTTGTCTACTTCCATGCATGTCAGTAGAGGCAGTTTTACCAGGACAGTTTTACAAAAATAGGTTGCAGGTGAAGACAGAATGAGCCAGATAATGAGACGGAGCCAGAAGATTAAAACACATTGCTAGAGTTAGTTTGAGGTCAATCAGAGTAATTCAGTGAGAATCCAAGAGAAACCAGTTTGAATCAGTCAGCTTGTATAGGAGTTTGAGCTAGAACAGCTGAGTTAAACCAGGCAGCCAGTGTTCAGGAAGAATTACAAACCATGATCTCATTCAATAGTAAGACTCCACGAGATTACTTACACCTGGCAAATAAATGTTTGCAGGTATCAATTAAGTTTGGAAGTACTCCTTCTTTTTAGTATTTTTGAAAGTTATAGAATAACTTTCCCTGATTGATTAATGTGTTTCTAATACCTAATGCAATTTCCATTTCATGTTAGATTTGTTAAGTTTTGTTGAATGAATGGTTGCATTTCTCTAGATGCATTTGGGAGTCAGGACCTAGAATAGTATTCCCCAACTAAAGCATTCAATAAAAATGAGACTGTTTCTTTTCAGTTGCAAACTAATGTGTTGAACAAGGATTTGTGAACCAACATTTACAATGGTAAAACTTTTTTGTAGACTTCATAGGGTTGGGAGACAAAGATTAAATGCAAGAATAATAGAAATATTTGTTCTACCTTCAAAAATACTTTTCATCAGGATGTTTCTTTGGCTTTAGGAACATTCCCACTGCCCTTTGATCAAGCTATCAGGATAGAGTCCTGATACTGTTTTGAGCAACAAAAAACATAGCTAATTCTTTACTGACCTAAAATCTATAAAGAATAGCCTGTTTGAGGAGGTGTGAATACTGATGAGAGAACAAACAAGGGATAGGATGCACCTCAGCACAACCAAAACTGAAGAACCTCTACTCCTTATGTCTGAAGCATGCTGCTTCAAAGAATCCATTGAAAACTGGTGACATGAAAGAATTACCTCATAGAAGGAAGGATAATAGGAGAAATACCTCACTGTCAAAGCATAAACAAGTAGAGGGCTGGAGAAGAAATTGCCCAATGCACTCTGATCTCCTCCAGCTGTCATTTGTCAAACCCAACTAGAAATATTGGACAAGTACTAGGTGTTTCAGCCTAAAGGCAACATTGCATACTCTGGCATACAGAAAACAAAGATAAGAAAGAATGGTGGGTGATAATAAGTGTGGATAGATTGAGTTTAGAACAGACAAGCATCTGGATTCTTATAAACAACTTTTGAGTTCCATCACTCTCAACCCTGAGATTATTCTTAGGCTATCTATGAAAATTTAAACATCATTTTTTGAATTTCTTTTCCAGAGTAGCCTTTGTTTGTTTCTTCCTTTTTTTTCTGGAACTTCTCTCCCTCATTTGTTACTAGTCTTAAGTACAGTTTTCCCACACAGAGTTCTGGTTTATCTAGAATATCAAGTACAGCTGGTTTATAAGCAACAAGACAGCCCTATAACCTGCTGAACAGACATCATGTATAGAAAGGCTAAGCTTCTGATTCTACTTTTAGGACACACAGGATTTTTGCAGGAACTGAATATAATGAGCTGGTAGAGTCCGATGCTGCTTCTTGCAACACTAAATATTTTGTCTAAGGGCAGGTAACCGTAAATGACACAGTTCAGATAAAGTTTTCAAATATCTAGGACCAAAGATTCTTCTTATCACAGAGCCTCTTTCAAGCCTAGAGATGTTATCTTGATGGGATTGACATGTTATCACTGGGGCATCCTAAAACTAGAAATGTTTCATTCCAAGACTGGCATTCATCTTTGCATGACAATCCAACATTCTATTTGTGAATCCTACATAGGGAGGAAATTCAAGAGACTGTTACATCATGATCATTGGATAACACTTTGTTCAGGTTTTGTCATTTACAAGACAGAACACTCACTTGGCAGGTTAGAGAAGATGCAAAGAAGGCCCTAGAACTTGCTGCTCCCCTGAATGATTTATCAAGATTTAATAGTCAACTTCCAGAAAGAAATATACAGTCAGTTGTAACTCAATTGTCAAATTCATATTGAGTAAATGACCTAAATTGTGAGCTTAAGTACATGCCCACAAATGTGAGTACCACAATTTTCCCTCAAGGAACAGAAACAAAGCCACTGAAAATTAAGGAGTTAGACCAAGTCTGAGAAATGGTCTCAGCATTAGAAGTACTTCAAGTCTCAGAATCACCCATTACTAGAGAAACTTTTACCTGACATCTGGAGAATTCATGTTGGCAAACCAGTGGAGGTGCAGCTGGTAAGGATCTTTTCTCTTTTCTTCAGTATTTCTTTTTGTGTATGTGTGGATATTAATTGTATTGGAAGAAAAGACTAGACAGACAACCAGTGTAAACCACCTGTTTTGAGACACCCTGAAAGAGTTCTTGGTCACTTTTTATGAGCTCTAGCAGTTTTCTAGTGATCTTTACTTTGACCAGTGAAAAATTTTAAATGAATGAAACCACTTAAAATCAGAGTTTATTGTTAACAAATCTTTTTTTTTTTCTTAAATCAACGCATTCAATAATGCTTTCCCCACAGTTTGCTTAAAAGGGTCAATAAAAAAGAATAATTTTGTTTGGAGTGGATATTTAAAGTAAGATCTATCTGTGCTGTGTACTATAACAAGAGTTTGTGCTCATTTGCTTTAATTGCTGTGTGGTATTTGAATGCATTTTTATGCCAGAATGACAAGTGCTATTCATGTCATTTATTTGCTTCTCTCTCTCTCTCTCTCTCTCTCTCTCTCTCTCTCTCTCTCTCTCTCTCTCTCCCTCCCTCCCTCTCTCTCTCTCTGTCACACACACACACATACACACAAGGAATTTTAGTGTTCTCAAGGCTGATCTGAAGCTCCTCAGCTCAAGCCACATTCCTATTTCAAGCTTCCACTACAGCTGCTTTGCAGAGCTCTGTTTATTTAATTTCAGATGAACTCTGATATAATTAAGTTTGCTGATTTATTAAATAACTAGACACAAAATAATGAACTTTCACAAGCAGAACTCCTTGAGTTCTGTCTTAACTAAGTACACAGCAAGTGTGAAGTGAAAAATGAGTGATAAGACCTGTCATTAAAAAGGTCTGCAACAGTGTTTATGGTAGGATTTAAGAACAGAAAAAACATATACCATCCCCCAAGAGATAACTGTGATAGATACTTTGCTACATTTGTTTATGTAGGTGAACTCATTTTGTAATAATATTTTCCCATGAACATTTTGTTTAAGAGTTCATGTTTATGAGGATTTCCCATTATTCAACTTTTTACAAAAACAGAATGTTGATAGCTATATAGTATATCAACTTACAGGCTACTGTTGTAGTGAATATAATTATTATGTTATTTTATTGAGATTTAGTTCTTTAAATCTTTATACATGAGTGCTGTGGACATCCTGATCCATGTATACAAATTATTTCCTAGTTATGATTGACGTTTCAATATAAGCTCGTTGATGTGGAATTGGTAAATCAAAGCAGTGTATTAAAAATGAGAATTTTCATGTTACATTGTTTTAATGAAAAATTCCTTTTATTCAATGAATTAAAAATTAATCTCCCAGTATTATCAGTTTTTATATTCTTTATTATTCATTTTCCCTGACAGTATTTGAAAAGACTAAATTATTATTTAATTGAATTTTTGAATTTGTGTGTATGCAAATTATGCCTTATCTATGTTTTTCTGTTGGAATGTGTCATATTGTTCAGTAGAGACTTTTAGCTGGCAATATTTACAGTTTTTCACAGTGATAGTTTATTGGCATTTCCCCTCTTTATTCTTTTCTTTAGTTTCTGTTACACTGTGTAATTTGGTACACACACACACACACACACACACACACACTGAGGCATCTTTTTAAGTTATTTTAACATTTGCATCTTAACAACTTCTAATTTAGTAGTGAAAAAAGGCTTAAGGCAAGTGCTAACCATAATATTCTATTTCATTAGTGGCTTTTATAAAATAATCTTGAACAAAATAAGTTTTACTTTATTAATTGGTGCCAAGGTTTGGACTACGTATATCAAACCATTATTTCATTAATTCAGACTAACATTTTCTCAAAGTGATATGTCTGCAATTCTAACGATGAGATTAGAACTTTAATTATACTAAAGTTTTATAGACATTATAAATAATTATTTCAAAGATAACATTAAATAATTATTATCCACACTAAGACAAATTTAGGGAATTACTTAAAACTTAAATGTGCTTTTGTTAGTAAAATATGTCATATGATTTTAAATTTTTTTATAATTTTAAAGTGGATATTTCAATTATTTTTTTGAAAATTTTCTATAAGGAATGCTAATAATCACCCCAAGATGAGTTAATGAGGTAACAGATAATATCTGTGAAAGCTTAGCTGTCAATGTAGTCAGAAGTCTGAAAGAGCAAACAATAATCTACCAGTTATATATTATTTTTAAAAAAAAAATGACAGAGTCCACTAGCCAAAAGTTCCCATGGTCTCCATAGTCTCTTGAGCGAAGTCAGTTTGGCTTCCAAGCGCAGAAGATGCAGGGCTTTTTCTCTGTGGAATGGATACGCGTGACATGAGAAATGACTTACCTTGGTTTAGCCAAGTCATTTGATTCATAGCATCCAGTTTAGCCCACTGCATTTGTTAGTGACCATATCATCGCATGTAATCCAGGCTGTATCTTTTAGGTGTCCAAGTCTTCTGAAACCATCTTGGGTCAATTGTGGCAGGCTTTGGGAGTTCTGTCGGCTACAAACTTAAATATAGTATTAACAGACTTTTGACAAGATTGAGAGCCATAAGGTTTGGTTGTAACTGAATAGAATTTAATAGCAGTAGTAAAAATCTATTAAGACAGGATAGGAAAGAGTTTTAAGCGGGTTCTGTAGGTAGAGAAAAGCACATTTTAGTATTAGCAAGAAAACATTTGGCTAGGAACAGAATAAGAAAGCTGGCAATAGTGGCATACGATCAAATGGCACATATAATTCTGAGTGTAGTACCATCTACTAAGCATGGTTAACTCTCTGGGAGCCACATCTCTAAAGAAAACTGACTTGCCTTCCACCAGGATCCACCCTCTGTCCTGGATCAATACAATATATATTTCAGATTTTCTATACAATTTAAATTTCAATTATTTATTTGAAATATATGTTGTATTAATATCAAATGTCTTGTTATTTAATGAAATACTTCTCTAAATTTTTAAATATTTTTATGTTCACTGTTTTTATTAATTTTATAAAAATATTTAAGGTGCATCTAGAAAATACTGAAAAGCAGAAGGGAGAGAAAAGTCATATCTTTTATAACATCAAATTGGTACAAGATGTATATATTCTATATTTATTTTTCTCTTACTGAAAATAGATTTTTCCTCTCATATATCTGCTACAAATCTCTCTCCTGCAGCTGATGCAAACAAATATAGAAACCTATAGCTAGAGAGTATGCAGAGAGTGAAAGACTTTGAAACACTCATTCCTAAACAAGATGTCTCATCAAAACCCTCTCCTCAGGACTCAGGGAACCCTGTGGGGAAAAAAAGGAAAGGACTGAAAGATCCAGAAGGAATGGAGGACACCAAGAAAACAGGGCCCTTTAAATCAATATGATCAAAGCTAACATGAACTCACAGTTTCTGAGGCATTATGCAAAGGGATTACAAGATTATAGGACCCCCACCAGATGGGGTCCTAGAGCAAACAGAGAAGAGTACACATACCCTCTTCCCTAATCCAGAATCTACCTCCAATTGATAATCATTTACAAATAAAAATTTAGTTTTTTCCAAGAGTCTCATTGGAGTGACTACTTTTAAATGTAGGTCACCTGTACAGCAGCAGATGGCCAAGAGAAAATGAACTCAACAGTGTCTTTCGAGGTAAGTTACTTCACAATGTCATTCAGGGCTTTTTATTTTTATAAGTTTTTAATCTTTTTATTTTTTAATTTTAGTTCATTTTTTGAAGTTTAGGTTTATTTTATTTTAAAGTGGTTTTTGCCTACATGTATGTTAAATGGATTATGTACGTGCTTGGTGCCCTCAGAACTCATAAGAACAGAGACACATCTTCAGCCCTCAGTTTTTGTAATTAAAAAAATAACTTATTTATTGTATGTGTACACATATATCTACATATACATACATGTACACACATGATAAATAAATTAATTTTTTAAAGTGTACTTTTTGTGGTCAGAGGGCACCTTGTAAGAATCTATTTTCTTTATACTTATGTGGGTTACAGTGATGAAGCTCAGATTGTCAGACTTGATGGAAGGTACCTTTAATCACAGAGCCATCTTTCCAGCCTCTCAATTTAATTTTTATTACAGGCTTAAGCATAAATATTAATTTTTTCTTGTAGAATTTTAATGTAATCAATATTGATATAAAAATCTACAATGATATAAAATACTTTCTTGTACTCATTTAGAGTGTTTCCACTAATTTAATACAAGTTAGGTTCAAGTATAAGTATGAATTTCCATATACAGAGTCTTGAGTGTATCCCATACTAGCCCTGAATTTTTTGTACAGACAAGGCTGGCTTCCAAACCACACTCTCCCTGTCTTAGTTTCCTGAGTGCTGGGATTTATGACATGCTCCACCACTCCTGGATACCTAGATATAAATATTAATTTTTAAACATGATATACTCATAGGCCTCTGAGATAAAAATACCACATGACAAAATCCTCAAAAGCTATTGGTTTTGGCAACTGATACAAAAGATTCATAAATCACTGATTTTTAAATGTATTAATTTTAGTTCCTTTGTTCAGCATCTCAATCATGTATAAAAGGGCTTGTTTGCTGGTACTGCAATAGGATATAAGCTGTGGTTGTTTTAACTTACCACCAAGGTAGTGCTAAAATCATATGATCTGTGTGGTAAAATCTGTGGCCTGTTGCATGACAAATACCGCAACAGCTGTGATTCACAGCTTTACTGGAAACATACTGTAAAGCTGAACATTTTCATGGACCTGAAGTTTGCTTGATAGTCTATATAGCCTGTAGAGATTGCAGAATAAACTTGGGAAAGGGAAATTAGGGGTCAAAAAGTATCAGCTGCCTGGTGGTACAAAGAGAGCTGATGCATTTTAGGCACATTTAGTCCTAATGCCTTAGATGGGGTCTGAATTCTCTGGTTCCCTGCAGATAACCCTGCTTTCTGTTGCTTTACATGCTTTATTACTAGCTTCTGCTATATAACATTTGATTTAGATACCACAGTTTACAACTTCAATTTTCCTATTCTTTGTTTTTACTTTCCCATTAGTTTAGTGATATTCTGAGTAATGTTTACTCAGGAAATGCTAAGAAATAATATGGAGGTCACCTTTCTCATGTGACTATAGGTGGGGATTCATATAGCATAAAAGCGTTTGTTTATTTTTGTTTGTTTTTGTTTTTTAATTAAAACTGTATATTCACACCTTTGCCTTGTACAAGTTCCCTATCTATGCTGTAGGTTTGTAGGAGGCTGGACACCAAATGGTTCCTGTTTTTTTAAAATTTTTATTTGCATAGCTTAATAATGACTGCTTCTGGAGTGACTTTTTCTGACTCATTCCTCTTCTTGTATTCTTTGCTGTCACTGTGTTTACAAGTGGATTTTTATCTCTCTGTTGATTCTTTGGGAAGTGTAGATCATTCTCCAAAAATAGTGACACAGTTTGCTCAGACTTCATTCTACCTTGTGCACGCAAATGAGGATGGATATTTTGCACTTTGAAATTCTACCTTCTCTGTGTGTGTGTCATCTGTTTTTACATTGTATTGTCTGCCTTTGCCTGTGTTGTAACTTAAGGTTTTCTCCTAGAAAGTCTGTATATACTTGTGTCCTCCCGTGAAGGCTCTTGGGTAGCAGGGTACTCTAACTTTCAGGTACACTCTACACACAGGAAAAGTGTATTAAATAACATAAGAGCAGGAGAAAACAAGAGAGTCAAGTAATATATCAGATAGATTCATTTAAAACTAAATGTTCCTGAAAGTAAAGGGGACTTCAGATGATCAACCCTACCTTATCGATAATATGGTGTTCGATTATGAACGACATATACAAAGGAGGACCTCTCGTAAGCTCTGGTTCTTCCTTGCTTCTTTCTCCTATCTTATTGTTATTTTCTCATAACTCTCCATATTTTAGTGCTTCTAAGGATATAAATAGCTTTTGATATTTTCTGCTCCTGTGGTCTTTACCTGTAACTTGGAGAGAAAGCATATACGGTGGATTATTTTAGTGCCAGCATGCTCAGTCTTAATTATTTTTATGCTGTCATATAAGATTTTGTTTTAGCTTAGAAAAGCTTTTGGTAACTATTGTTGCCTGGCAAGTAAGATCACAGTCCTTACAGAATCTGTTATAGGTGATCCTAACATATTCCATATAATTTGTCTTTGTAATATTCTTATTCATGAGGACTGGGTGTGACCTCATGCTTAACACAGCTACATCATACTTATATACTTATTTTTCTAGCCTAATTTCACTCCATTGTCAAAATATTTCTTAAAAATTTTAAATGGATCTGTTCCCTGTTAAATTACTTAATTTGAAGCCAAAAGAGCAGACTCAGAAGCCTTTCATTGGATGGTGAAAGTGTCTTCTTGCATTCTTTCATCATTATCATTGTTTTTGTCGTTGTTGCTGACAATGATGCCTATTTTTCCATCTTGAATAGAACTTTTATTTAAAATGTGTGAATTTTTAATTTTTTATATAACTCTTTATTCTTTGTGAATTTTATATCATGCACCCCAGATCACATCTCCTAATCCCTTCCTACCCAGGACTCTGCCCTTGCAACCTCCCCCACAAAAAAAAGAAAAGAAAAGAAAAAAAGAAAAAGGAAAAAAAAAAAGAAAAGAAAGAAAAGAAAAAAAGAAAAAAATATCAATGTGGAAGTTGTAGTGTATAACAATGTGTTTCACAGAATACTTTTTGTTCATGCTTCTTTACTTAGAAATGTTCATTGCAATGTGTCATTGGTCTGGTTTGAGGCCTGACCCCCGGCGTCTACTATACTTTCAGTACTGGATCTTCACCAGGGCTCCCCCTGGATATCCTGTTGTTGCCTTAGTCATGGAGATCCTGAAGCTTTGAATCTGTAGGACCACCCTCTTCACATGTTCTAGCAGTTCAGAGATGGCATTGATGTAGTGATGGGTCAACTCAAAGCTCTGGAACTGGGACTAGGTAGTAGCTAAGCTGGTTAGCCTGCCGCTCTCCAGTACTCACATCATCAGGGATAGCTCTCCAGCACTGCCCTCACTAGCTCACCCAGTGCTACAGCCAACAAAAGACAGAGCCAGCTCTGCCAATCTTATGTCCTCTAACTAGCTCACCTGCTCCAAAGCCATGCCATTAGGGAAAGCTCTACTGTGCTGCCCAGGCAAGGGCCAGCTTTCCCTGGTCTTATAGCTGGTAAGGGGCAGGGCCAGCTTTCCTGCTGTCATGACTCCTTGGCCAGCTCTCCCACCTATTGTAGGTGGTGCTGTCTGTCTATCTATCTATCTATCTATCTATCTATCTATCTATCTATCTATCTATCTATCATCTATATATCTATCATCTACCTACCTACCTACCTACCTACCTATTTATTTGCTTTTGTTTCTTGCAGGGTGAGCTGCTATTTATTTATTTATTTATTGATTCTTTCGTGCATTATATCACAATGACATTTTCCCCTCCCTCCTCTCTCCCAGTCTTTTCCAAGCACCTTACTTCTCCCCCAGATCCACATCCATTTGTTTTTCTTCTGAAAAGAGAAGGCCTCCCAGTTTTATCAATCAAATGTGGAATAACAAGTTACAATAAGACTAGGCTCATATCAAGGCTGGATGATGGAACCCAGTAGGAGGAAAAGCATCTCAAAAGGGAGATAAAAGAGTTAGAGACAGCCTCTGCTCCCATTGTTGGAATTCCCACAAGGATACCAATCTACAAAACTATAATTTATATGCAGAAGAACTAGCACAGACCCAGATAGGCTCCCTGACTGTCGCTGCAGTCTCTGTGAGCTCCTATGAACCATGGTTAGTTGATTCTATTGGCCATGGTTTTGTGGTGTCCTTGAACCCCCTGGCTCCTAAAATCCTTCCTCTCTGCCTTCTGCAGGATTACCCAAGTTCACTTTAATGTTTAGCTGTGGGACTCTGCATCTGTTCCTCTATCAACCTATCAGTTGCTAGATGAAGCCTTTCTGATAATGATTATACCAGGCTCCAGTTTACCAGAATATCATCATTAGGGATCATTTTATTGACATTTTTTTCCAAACATGTTTAGGTATCTAGACTATCCAGCCTCTGGTTCCTGATTCTCCAGGCAGTGTCAGGTGTGCACTCCCTCTTGTGGTTTAAATCTCAAGTTGGATCAGTCATTGGTTGGCCAATCCCACAATTTCTGCTCCATCTTCACGCCCAGCACATCCTGTAGGCCATAAAATTGTTGGTCAAAGTTTTTATGGCTGGTTTTGGTGTTCCAAATTCTCCACTGGAAACTTTGACTGGTTACAAAAGATGGCAGGTTCAGGCTCTGTATCCCCATTTATTAGAAGTCTTAGCTGGGGTCACCCTCATAGGTTCCAGGGAGTTTCCATTGCATGAGAAAATGCCCCCAAATTGCAGTTGTCTCTCCCAGTACTCTCTCCCCACAACCCTCCACCTGATCACTCCTGTTTCCTTCCCCACCCACCTCCAGTCCACCTACAATATCCATGCACCTCCCTTGAGCCCTCCTTGTTATTTAGGTTCTCTGAATCTGTGGATTGTAGCATTGTTATATTTTACTTTACAGCTAATATCTACTTATCAGTGAGTACATACCATGTTTTTTCTGTCTGGGTTACCTCATTCAGGATGTTTTGTTTCTTTGCTAGCTTCATCCATTTGCCTGAAAATTTCATGTTGTCACCTTTTTTTTTTTTTTTATCAACAGTAATACTTTATTGTGTAAATGTACCACATTTTCCTGATTCATTCATTGCTTGGGAGACATCTAGGTTGTGTCCAGTTTCTGGCTACTATAAATAAAGCTGCTATGAATATAGTTGAGCAAGTATCCTTTTGGTAGTATGGAGTGTTCTTTGGGTATGCCCAAGAATGGTGTAGCTGGTTTTTGGGGTAAATCACTTCCCAATTGTCCAAGAAACAGGTGTATTAATTTCCAATATGCCTGAACAAATTTGTACTCCTACCAGCAATGGAGGAGTGCTCCCCCTTGCTCCACATCCTAGAGAGTATGAGTTGTCACTTGTGGTTTTGATCTTTGCCATTCTGATAGGTGTAAGACGGAATCTCAAAGGAGTTGAATTTGATTTTCCCTGATGGCTAAGGATGTTGTTAAACCTTTCTTTAAGTGTTTATCAGCCATTTGAAATGTCTCTGTTGAGAATTTTCTGTTTAGCTCTGTATCCCCTTTTAAAATTGGATTATTTGGTTTATTGATGTCCAATTTCTTGAGTTCTTTATATATTTTGGATATTGTAGAGTTGGTGAAAATATTTTCCTATTCTATAGGATGCCATTTTATCTTATTGACAGTAGCCTTATAGAAGCTTTTCATGAGGTCCCATTTATTAATTGTCGATCTTACCCTACTTTAGATTTTGCTGTAACTTAAATGTGAATTTCACATTGATATTGCTTATTTTTTACAAATTTCAGCTGGAGAAGAATTAACAGGAGTAAGAGTTTGCCTTTAAGTAAATGTACTCTAGAATATGTGTTTGATGTTTTAGGAAGAAAGACTACAGAACATTTGTTGGTAAGCAGTTAACACATGGTGAGAGCCAAGCTGTGTCATACTGTGGAAAGCTTTGAGTGAGGATTTTAAGTTTGTTTTCTGTAAGCCATAGAAACCTTAAAGGAGGCACATTCCATGAGCCAGGTGATCCTACACATCTAGATATGCAACAAGGGGAAGGAAGAAGAGGAAGTTGGGTTGCTTGTTGACTAAAGAGAATTTTAAAGTGTATTTACTATTGAATATGTTCATATACCCACACAGATATAAATGTATGCAATGCTCTTTGTCAAATTTACCCCATTATCCTCTCCTATTTTCCTTCCCACAAAATCCTTCTTCTGAAGCCCCAGGTTCACCTCCCATTTCACATCCATTTTCTTTTGTCAGCCACTGCATTTAGTAGTGTTGCTGCTTGAACATGTTTTAGGGCCATTATTTACTTGAACAGGATCAATGTATCAATAGCTGTGCTCCAGAGTAATATAACTTCCAGCCCTTGCAGCATTTAACTGCCTGTAGCTCCTTTGAGAGGCAGTTTGGGCCTTTGTCCAGTAAGAACCATTCCTTGGTTAGAGAAAATTACTCAGACTCAGGATTTAGAAAAAAAAAAAAACTTAAACAGAAAAAATCTAGTAGAAAACCTTGATAGGCAAATTTCCTGTTAGAATCTTCAGAAACATTGAGTGTACAATTCAGAAATCCAGAAGCATATTGAAGGAAATAAAGTATATAATAGTTTAGCACTATGATGTACTAGAAAAGAGTTTTGTAAATATGAATTTATAGGAAGAACCCATTATTTGGTGATAAAATGTTCATGCATGCCAGTGTTGTTTCTGTTCACTATCTTTAATAAAATGGTACCATTATTGATAAGGTCAGTTCACTGGTTCTTCTGTGTTTGAGCACCTATATTGTTTCTAGTGGAAAATTAAGAACCTAATGCAAAATAACTGTCAGAAAAAGCAGTAACTTTTTAGGTTGTTTTTGAATCACACACTGGTAACAATGACAGAAAACTCTCAGCACTTATTAGACATCAAGCAGAGACTAATTTTCCAAAGTTACTATTATAAATTAGCCATCTATTTTAAAGTGGGAGCATTCTACCATGGTAATTATGGAGTCATAACACATTAATAACCCTTAATAACCCCTGTTAAAAGCAGGGTGTGTTTTAAGCCAAATGCTATTATTAACGCATTATGTGTATTCTTATGTGCTGAGACTCTTGTACATTAAACACAGTTAAACAGAACTTGGAGTTACATTCTATTCACTGTATGTATCTAGAAAATCACTCCCCTTTCATGTTGGAGGTACAACTGCCTAAATAGTGTTATTCAGCATCCATAGTTAATCATTTAAAGTTCTCAATATGTATTATTCCAGGCCTGACTACATAAGGGGCTCATTCATGGAGAAAAATAATTCTCCTTCTCTCAGTACTCACTACTTTTGGTAGTTCTTAGCATAGGGTTAGTCCTGTAAAATTTCTTCTTTCCACTTTAGCATGTCTACTAGTTTTGTCCTTGTTCGGGTCTTGGTCAGGCATCCATATTGCTGATGTATTATGAATGGAAAGGGAAGAGGGAGATGGCGTAATTATATTTTAACTTTAGAGAACAAAAGTTATATATATGTATATGCCTGTATATCTCAAGTATGTGTTATTTTTCTCTCTATAGTCTTCCTGCTTCCCTTTTCTGAGGGTAGGGATTACAGGGATGTACCACAGTGCCCATGTATACTGTCTGTTTATTGTAAAAGGAACTATCCCTTAGATCTTTGAAACTGATCTTCATAGTTGTAGAGAAGCTAATGTGAAAAGATGTTTTAAAAAGGTATTAACCTGGATCACTGTCCACTCAGAGACCATCATTGCTGAGTTAAGTGAATGACTGTAGGAGCTCAGGGTCATTCCTGGGATCTCTTGACCTCATCTCCTAGATCAGGGTACAAGGGATGCTTCCTGAGTAGTCTGCCTCCAGCTTAAGTTACACACACCAATTTTCAGAGTGATGGTGCATAGCTTTTTGGAAAAAGTGCTATTTCCATGCTGGAAACTTCTACTAAAAGTCCTGCTTCCCTTTCCCTTCATATGAAATATATTCAGGCTTAACAGATGATGAACCTCTTGGTGTGAGCACAGCCTGGTTAATCAATGCAATAATGTTGTACTTGGAACAAAGGATAGTGTTTGAATTTTTGGAACTTTATTTTGTGGAAAGGTTTTAATTTAAAAGAGAACAGCAAAATGTCACCAGGTATGTATGACAGAAATAGCATTCCATTACCTTTTTTTCTATTATATACTATAAATGGAATAAATCATACATGTTTAAATTGTATATTTTATAAAATTATTTGACTTTAAGGCAAGCTTTTTAAAAATAAATATACTTATCGGTTTACTTTTTATAATCTGTATTGCAAGGTAATATTTATTTTCTTTTTAATTCTTCAAAAATTGTCTTGAAGGACCTCAATGTGCTATAAGAAAATGCAACTTAGCCATAGCTGTCTTTCTGGTAATGGAATCCTAGAGTACATGAGTAATAGCTTTGAAGTTAATCTAAGCAATAAAATACATTTGAAACTTTAAAAATATTTGAATGTCTTCTGAGTCCATATAAAGAACATTGTCTTCAGATCATTGGAAAACATAAGAATTTTCTTTAACCTACTTCAGATATCTGTTTTTTAAAATCATTATTTATTCAGATAGCAAAATTATTCAGCACCTTGCTACCAGTCTGAGTCCCTCTGTAAATTAATTATTCTTTACTTGAATATTTAAATTATGAAGTTTAGGACCTCTTTCCTGTGCCCACTCATCACCACATAAGAACCACATCCATAACAAATATATGAGATAATACTGTGCCTCCATGTGAGGTCCACCTTCAGTGATGGCACAGCCAAGACAGGGAATAGAAAACCACAGTAAGTGCCAGAGCCATCCTCAACATTTATAAAGCTTTATTTGAACTAGCCACACTCACTCATTTGCATACTCCCAAACCTGCTTTTTCACTGCAGTGACAATGTTTCTTAGTCCTTATAAACACTATAATATTGAGAACTAAAAATAGTTGACCTTGTCAGGCCCTAATATAAATCTAGTCCCTAAATTTATCTACTATAATTATCTAGACCCAAAGAAAGTTGTCAACATCTGCCATTCTCAATGTCCTCTTTCTCTGCTATTTATGGATCAAGGTGTGAGCTTTCAGATGTTCCTGTAGCCATACGTTTGTTCTGCCAACATGAATTATAACTCTCTGAAATCATAATCCAAATTTAAACACTCACTTTTAAAAGTTACCTAGGTTGTGATTTCTTATCACAGCAATAGAAAAGTAACTAAGTAAGACACATAGGAAAAAAAAGATGTTCAATGAGAACCTATTTGTTGAACACATATTTAAGATAGGTATCATAATTATCTGGTGCTATGGATTTCTCTGCATCAATATTAAGTCCCTCTAGCTTAATCCAATCATACTAACAGGTATTTCTTGAAGAAATAAATGCTTAGCAAAGAAAATGATTAGACAATGTCTAATATGTTTGGACCATTCTCAATTCACTTAATTAGAATTTTGGATTTAATTTTATTTTAGATTTAGAACTTAGCTTTATTATTTTAATGCTGAATATTTTATATACACTGAATCTTGGGTCAATATCTTCATTATTAAACAGATCTATGAGTTAATTTTGTGGCAGCCTGTGAAATACTCTGACAACCATATCCATTCCATTGCTGTTTCTCAGCGATTAACTCAGGGCATTTCATTATGTATGTTAATGTGAATGTGGAGGTCAGAGGGAAACTAGAGAGTTGGTTTTCCAACATGAAGGTTCTAGGTATCACTCTTAACAGATAAAATCTAAACATACACACACTTTTCAAAGCAAGAGAATAGGTTACATTGTTTTGGTTTTTAATAAAAATGAACTCAATTTCCATTTTAATAAATTGTTATGCCATCTACCACAGGACCCTAATTTGTCCCATAATTTCAATTGCTGTTTAACTGGGAGACAATGAAGGGTCATGTATTGCTCTATCTGCTGGACCTTGACAATGCTTTTTTAATCATATTTTTTTAAAAACTAAATTGCTAAGGAAGCCAAGAATTTCTTCTCTGTTAATTACAAGGAACTGTAAAGATAATGTTACTTTATATGTCAGAAACAGTTCTGAGTAGAGGGATTTTTGGATGTGCTCAAAGAAAGGCAACAAAGGCAATTAAAAGATGCAACTAAATCTAATCTTTTAAAAGTCTAGACTGTCTAGGGCATAAGTGGAAGTATCTATAGTCTTATGCTCCTCCAGGAGTTAGACATGGAAAAAGTCTTCTGGCAAATAGTAATACAGTTTGGCATCCTTTAACTCTAGAGACTTTATAGAAAGCATATCAGTTGCACTTCTGTCAGAAGCCATCTAGGGAAGGCTAAAGGCTGGCAGGTGATCTTCCTGAGATGGTTTCACCATAGACTGTGGACTGAGATGAATGAGCCTTTGCAGGCAAGCCTAAAGAATAATATTTTCAGGATCAATTCCTGCTCTTGATATGCCTTTCTGGTCAATATTAAATTAATATATAATTCCTGGGCATTAGCCCACCCTCTGGGCAGCTTTTCTACAAAGCAATGAAAATGTACTGTCTTGTAGTGATGATATACGGAAAATTTCTTAGTTCTGAATGATGATTCTATAAGAATTCCTAAAATTATACCAGTAATTATTAAGCCATTTTATAATAGAACTGCAGTTAAGGCCTTCTGTGATATGACTACTACAACTAGAACTCTGTGAATCTTCACGTGTCATAAGAAGACTTAAAATTAAAAAATATATTCCTTGGGGGATGTAAAACAATTAACTAAGGGTTATAAACTGAGAATAAATGATTTATTGTAGGATCAGGGACAGAAGATGAAATATTGGCTGTGTTTACCTGTATAATACTTCAGTGTTAAGTTAGACACAAAAAATATAATTTTAGATTCTCAATGAAGCTGTGGAGCTAATAACAGATAATGAATGTCTAGCTAGATAACTAGTCTTAATGAAAACACATGTAAACATTTTTCTTGTAAACTACTTATTCAATTTAGTATTTGAATTTGTTTGAATTTTGAGGGAAATTTTGTTAAAAAATTGGTTGGAAAAACCATGCTATCTAGTCTCCTAAATAAGGTACAAAAAACTAGAAACAATGACATTAGGTGGCAGAAGGAGAAAACAGAATTAGGAGGGAGAAGGAAAGAGCAGAATGCAGAATGCAGAAAGAGAATTAGAAACTAAGGCAGAAGGTGGAGAGATAGCAGAACAGAGTAAAATATAACACAGCATAAGAGAGAGATGAAGAGAGACAAAGATGAAGCCGCAGAGAGAACAAAAAGAGTAGGCAGGCTTCTCCTTACCATGGGAAGTTTTTTTCTTTCATTTTCTTTTTCTCTCTCTCTTTTTTTTTGTATTTTTATTGGATATTTTATTTATTTACATTTCAAATGTCATCCCCTTTCCAGGTTTTCTCTCCACAAACCCTCTATTTCATCCCCCTCCCCTGCTTCTTTGAGGGTGCTTCCCCACCCATAGATGCAAATGAGAAACTGGGGTAGCCACCAGAAAGTCCCAGAAGCCAGAAAAGCAAGAGGATCCCAGAATTCAAACAGGATGACATTAGCTGAAATACCCAACAAAAGGGAGAGAGAACCTGTACAGACCATATCCAGAGGTTAGGCACAGCCACCAATTGAGGGATGGGGCTGCATACCCATCTCCAAAATTTTAACTCAGAATTGTGTCTGTCTAAGGAAATACAGGGCTAAAAAGGGAAGTGTTTTTCTTAACAGCGAGCCAAGTTCAGTCCTACTAAAGAGGACAAACCTTTTTTATTAGAGATTTGAGTTTAATTAATTTCACAATAAAAGAGTAAGAGCTTTCCCTTTCTTTGTGCAATAAGGGTTGGAGTTTAATTTTTATACAGAATGAATGAGTTCTTTTTGCACTGGCACTTGGACTTTTGCTCTATATGCATATGCAATATGGATGTGTGTGTGTGTGTGTGTAAGTATGTACATATGAGATAAGTAGCTGAATACTCCAATACAAGTGTATGATGATGTGTGAATATATGTGCATGAACATGTTTATGAATTTATGCATATTTATGCATAATTGCTTGTGTAAAAGTTTTTTCCTTTTGCAAGTGTGCCTCTCTCCTGATTCGATAAAATCTCATTGCTACAAACCTCCCTTCCATCTGGCAAGCAGGAGGCAAGGCTTCTTGGCAAAAAGAGAAAGGAGCCCTAGCAATTAATCCTTTACTTAACCCATCCCTAAACCTCAACACTCTGTTAAGCAACAGATGCTTATTTGCCCAGAGGCCTGCAGCTTCTGGCTTCAGAGTAACTAAGAACGAAGACAGGTAAATATTATACAAAGCAACCTTAATCTCTCACAATATCAGTGCTCTTCCCCCTTTTCTGCTTCAGAGAGGACCCAGCCTACTTCTGGTACGAACTCACTTCTGGTATGAATGTTTACAACACTTAAAGTAAAAGGCAGGTGTCCCTAAAGTGAAGCTTGGGAACTCAAAGATATCATGAAGAGACATGATAGTATAAAGGAGAGTAGAAAACAACAGTAAACATTAAAACATTAAGAGACTTAGAAAACATATGTCCAAGAATCTCCTCTCCCACCTATGCCAGATAAGGCCATCCTCCCCTACATATATAGCTGCAGTCATGGGTCCCTCCCTATGTGCTCCCAGGCTGGTGGTTTAAACACTGAGAGCTCTGGTTGGTTGGTATTGTTGCTCTCTCCATGGGGCCAAAAACCCTTTCAGCTCCTTCAGTCTTCTCTCTAACTCCTCCATTGGGAACCCCTTGATCAGTTCAATGGTTAGTTGTGAGCATCTGCCTCTGGATATGTCAGACTCTGGCAGACCACTAAGAAGATAGTTACATCAGGCTTCTGTCAGCTTGCATTTCCTGCCATCCATATCAGCGTCTACCTTTGGTGACTGCACATGGGATGGATACCCAGGTGGAGCAGTCTGCAGATGACCCCTCCTTCAGTTTTGTCTCACACTTTGACTCCATATTTGCTCCCTTGATTATTTTTTTATTCCTTCTAAGAAGGACCGAAGCACCCACACTTGGTCTTCCTTCTTCATGAGCTTCATGTGCTCTGTAAGTTGAATCTTACCAATCCCACATCCTAGAGAGGGCTAATATCCAATATATACCAAGAACTCAAGAAATTAGACTCCAGACAACCAAATAACCCTATTTAAAATGGGGTACAGAGATAAAACAAAGTATTCTCAACTGAGGGAACTCGAACGGCCAAGAAGCACCTTAAGAAATGCTCAACATCCTTAGTCATCAGGGAAATGCAAATCAAAACAACCCTGAGATACCACTTCACACCAGTCAGAATGGCTAAGATAAAAAAACTCAGGTGGCAGTATATGCTGGAGAGAATATGGAGAAAGAGGAACACTCCTTCATTTTTGGTGGGATTGCAAGATGGTGCAACCACTCTGGAAATCAGTCTGGTGGTTCCTCACAAAATCGAACATAGTATTACCCGAGGACCCAGATATACCACTCCTGGGTATATACCCAGAAGATACTCCAATATATAACAAGGACATATGCTCCACTATGTTCATTGCAGCTTTATTTATAATTGCCAGAAGCTGGGAAGAACTCAGAGGAATGGATACAAAAAAATGTGCTACATTTACACAATGGAGTATTACTCAGCTATTAAAAACAATGAATTCTAGAAATTCATAGGTAAATGGATGGAACAAGAAAATATCATCCTGATTGAAATAACCCAGCCACAAAAGAACATACATTGTATTTACTCACTGATAATTGAAAAGAACACTTTTTAAATATACTCATTATTTAACTCAGGCTCATAAAACCATTCTTAACTAAATGCAGATCATATATGCAGACGCCATACATACACATGTGTGTGTACACACATGGAGAAAGAAAGATAGAGACAGAGAGAGGCAGAAAGGCAGAGAGAAAGAGAGAGTAAAAGTCATGGAAATAGAATGAAAGCCACTTTGGAGAGAAGGAGTTGTTTGATGGGAATGGGAGGGAGATAAGAGGATACTTTTGAGTGAATATAATCAAAGTATATGTGTATGAAATTGTGAAGAATAGATGGAATTATATTGATAATAGTATGTGTCATACATTAAGGTAGTTATAAAGTCAAGGCCTTAGAGTATTGTGTTTATTATTTCACAGAATATGAGCTTACTTGTTGACCTATACCTTTAAAGTTGTTACTTTACATACACTCTTACATAAGTGATACCAGATTGGTTTTTCTTCTCTTAATTTAGCCAATTCTGCCTATCTCTGTTTGCAAGGATGTTTTAAAAAACACAGTAAATGTCTATAACCACATGGGTATTTATGTAAACCACTAACAAATGCTGTTCATGTGTCTATGGTTTAAGAGAATTTGTGCAATAAATTTTTCTTCCTTAATTCATTTAAAGCACAAGTTAGTACTATACTATAGGTGCTGTATTGAATACCTGAACATTATCTGAATAGTGAAGGTGGTGAGCCTTTTCACAGGAAACCAATGCTCCAGTAAAAACCCAAAGAAAACAAAACAAAATAGAATTTTGAAGTTTTGTTTGCCCTTTTATAAAAAGATAATTACTTCATAATCTGGAAAGTAAATTTAAGAAATCTAAGTCCTTATATATGTTGAATTAATTTCTCCATTTTTGTTTTTTTTGGGGGGTTAGGATATTTTTATGGGATGTGAATCAAGTTTATGTCTACTGTGGGGGCAAGCATCTGACTCTTGACATGTGTTTAAGCTGTTCTAACTTTTAAGTATAGTTATTACTGTAGTAAGTATAGTATAGCCTTGTCACTTCACCCTGAGGGTTATATTTGTCATGTTCTATAGGTTTTTCCATGGTTGTGTTTCTTTCTGTGTTCATTTTTTTTATAAACACATGCATGCGTACATACTTACATTTTTTTCATGTGGTGGTTTGAATATAAATGGTTGCCATAGACTCGTAGGGAATGGCATTATTAGAAGTGTGGCCTTGTTGGAGTAGGTATGGCCTTGTTGGAAGAAGTATGTCACTGTTGGTAGGTTTTGGGGTCTCACATGGTTTAGCCAGGCCCAGTGTCTCACTCTTTTCTTGCTGTCTATCAATCCAGATTTAGAACTTCCTCTCCAGCGCCATGTTTGCCTGCTTGCCACCATGCTTCCCAGCATAATGACAGTGGACTGAACATCTGAAGTGTAAGCCAGCCTCAGTTAAATGCTTTTCTTTTTAAGAGTTGCCATGATCATGGTGTCTCTTCACAGCAATAGAAACCCTAAAACACAAGTTGGTACCAGAGTCTAGGATATTACTGGGATAATTCAGACCATGAATGTGGACTTTGAGATTTGTTTTAAGAAAGCAGTTGAATGATTTAAGTGGGGCTGAATGGGACATACCAATAAAAGCATGGAAGACAGTGGAGCTGAGAATTATTTAAATGTGGGGGCCTGGCTCAAGAGGTGTCAGAGGAGAATTTTAGTATGTGGCCTTCTGTATGTGTGTTTGTGTGCATGTGTGTGCCTGTGTGTGGATGCGTGAGTGTATGCATGTGCTATGTTCCTTTGTTTTGTTTTGTTTTAGTTATTTTTGCAAAGAATGTGGCTGCTTTATGTTCTTGTCAAAACAAACAGACAGACAGACAGAAAAAAAAAACAAATTAAGGCTAAATTTAAGAGAGATAGAATAACAGCTTTAGCTGAGGAGATTTGTTTTATTCATATGGCTTATTGGCTACAATCAAAAAAATCAAATGGCAACAAATACAGTAAGGTTGTGGGAGGAATAACATGTATTCATCATGGATTCACTAGAAACATGTAACCACAGAACTCTAAGCCAACATGCCAGGGTTATCTTTGCACATCTAAGTTTTTTTGTTGCACTGTTCCCAATAGTCAAAAAATGGAACTGGCATGGTGTCATGGATGTCCATCATGGATGAACAGATAAAGAAAATGTGATGCATATACACAGAATTTTATACAGCTATGAAGAACAGTGGAACTGTGATATCTGTAGGATATATATATATATATATATATATATATATATATATATATCACAGTTAAAAGATAATGTCACGATTCATAATATAATTTTTAATTATCTTTAGTCTTTTTTACAATACAGATATTATCCCCCTTCTGGTCCACACTCCCAACAATTCTTTATCTTATTCCTTTCTCTCGTCTCCAAGAGGGGAAGTATTTCTTTATGGCACTTTGAGTAGTACTTCTGTCCAATACCATAAAACTTCAGCTGAGAAATCCATTGCTTCTTCATTAACACTCCCTTAGTTTTCTTTTTCTTCCTCTTTCAATTGTAAGCATCTTTTTCTATAACTTTGAACTTAGACACTTTGATTATAATATGCTTTGGCATAATCTTGTTAAATGGAATATGCTGGAAACTCAAACCTTCCTGTAAATAGATATTAATGACTTTCCACAGATTTGGACAGTATTTTGGTATTATTAATTTAAATTTAAAAATCAGCAGTCTGTTTGTGTTTCTGAATTCCTATGACTTAATGTTTTTATCTTTGGATGCTATAATACACCTGTCTTTAAGCAACTAGTAAGATGAACCTATAAAAATGAATAAGTATCATACAAAGACTTAAAAATACTATAAATCAGAGTGAGAATATGCTTATAAAGCCCCACCTGTAGATGAGAAGCAGTTGGCAACTGATAGCTGATGGGGGCAGAAGGATCAGTTTCCTTTAGATGTGGTCCTTGAGAAGCTGCTCTACTGGGTGTCCCTACTCCCTTGTACACATTCCAGCACTAATCAAACTCAGTGTGTCTTTAACTGAGTACATGAGGTTGGGAGGGAAAAGTGGTGGTGGGTATAGAAGGAGATGGAGGAAGATAAGGGGGATTTGATTAAAACCATATGTACATGTATAAAATTATCAAACAAAAATTTTAAGATATTACTGTGAATTTCAGGACAATCTTAAATCTGGACACAAGGCATGTTTTCTGGGAGTTCCTGAGATCAATGCTTGTCTCTTTTGGGAAAATTTACATATAACATTATTTAATTTGATAACAAGGATCTACTACTCCTTATCATGTGATTCCTTGCTAACATTTGACTGCTATCCTTTTGCTTGTTGGTTGAATAGAAGTTACAGGAATGGTAAATAGTTTGTGGAAAGTGATGAAATTGTGGTAATTTTGTGGTTACTAAGAAGCCAGTATTCCACTTTTTTTTTTCCATCACCTACCATGATGGTTCAGTTCTGTACTCTTAGTACATTAGTGCCAGTTTTAATGCTGTGATGCCTCCAACTAATATAGGAAGACTACCCTAGAGGTTAAGGAACAAAGTTCAAAATACTTCAATGGTATTTTTATTTGCTCAGTTTTAAAATGCAACCTGATCCATTGTAGGAGAGATAGATGTTTGTTTCATATACCTTAAACTGTATCTGGAATAAAATACTGTTACTGAACAGAGATAAATAGTTTGTGAATCTTCCTTTTTCTATGTCTCTGTGTAAAACATACGTGTTCTACATCCCTATCATTCTGCCCCCATAGGGTCATTTTCATTCTCCTTCAGCTTTTAAAGAAATTTTCATGATGGTTAATTACAGTTGGAGCATAGTAGTCATCATTAAAAAGATGAGTCATGAGTTATTGAATCCTCTACCAGCCTTCTGTCACATTTAGAAAATTTTCATTACTTTTCATAAAATTCTGAAAGCATGCTGAAATGAGTTCTGTGTATAATGTAGCCCAGTCTGTTTGTTGCTTCTCTCACCTGTACAGAAATTTTGTCTGATGTGATATCCATATGTTATCTATAAACTCATCTAGATGTTTGAAAAAGTGCCCAAGCCTGTCTAGTTACCTAAATTTAATCTCAACATCTAAATTAAATATAGAAAACCCAACAAAGTATCTGACTGATACTATCATTTTTTGCGGATGAGGAATGCTAATGAAGTTATAGTTACAGGTGTCTTCTCACTGCTGCTTGATTCTTGTGCAATGTGGTGATTACATTTCTCTAGCAAATCTTAGACTATTTTTCTTAATGTATTCTATTAAAATCTTCATTAAACTGAAGATAATCTTCTTGTGTCTGATCAACAAATATCCTTGAAATTTGGTGTGGGAAAATGGAAAGGGGGCAAATGAAGCACTTTTCCCCCTTTTCATCAATGCTGGTGAACTTTTCAGATTACATTCTTTTCATGAAAGTAACAATTACATAACTTTGTAGAAACATGGGTTAGAAAATAATTCATGCAATGGTCACTCAATAGGGCCTTTAAAAACTGTGCTTAGCTTTCTTTCCTCAAGCATCCCCATGCCACTTATAACCTGGAGAAGATACCAGATGTGTTTTATAAAAGGAGCGGAGACCTTGCTTTCATTAGTCATTCAACAGGATTCATTTCTCAAGGACAATCTCTACTCTAGGATGTACAAATAACATACATGTTTTTGGGTTTCTGATTTTCTCCACATTTGTTTTCTTGGGAAAACAAAACTGGTTTCATGTTAACAGAGTAAGAAAGCAAAAAGAGTGTTTTGATTAAATACCGTCTTAGATGACTAGCAATTAAGGCAACAGAATTTGAGAGAGGAGGCTTCTTTGGAAGTGGAGGATCCATTAAAAGGCACCTCAAATGCAGCTCCTTTAGAGCTTCATGGGTGTTAGGTGCTTATCAGCTAGCTATCCTGAATGTGCCTCAGGTAAGGCTCACTATTGTGGAGGAAGTGCTGTCCTAGCAAAAGGAAGATTTCAAATTCGCTCAGTAGGAGCTGATAGGAGGAATCTGCCTTCAACTTTGGCTTTCACTTGAGAGTTGCCCTTTCTATACAACACATGCCTACTAATATGGAATCAAAACTTGACAGAAAATGAGCATTGGAATTTTGTATCTTTTTGACTGCCATGTTCTATCTACAAGAATAGTCTAGCAGTGAGATGAAATACACCAGTTGTTCTGACGTACAGTGTTCATTCACTCAATGCAAGATTCAAAATTTTACTAAGTGCTAGTCATGCTCTTTATTCTTGAGATACACCATTGAATGTAATGTAAAAACAAAATTCTTTCTGTTGTAATTTATTTTCTATCCAATGAAGAGCACTTACTGTGTGGTGTGCCACTTAGACAATATTATACACAAGGCTAGACAAGGTCAGAAAGTAACAAAAATTGATCTTCACAAATTGAATGAGTTAGGCTGTAGTGACTAATAAATGAGAAATAGATGAGGAATCTCAGGAATCCTCTGATAATGAGATGGCTCAGCACACATTTCACATCTGAGTATCACACACAGAAGCCCTGTCCTACTAAATAATGCCATCTCCTTATTTATATTCCATGTCAGCTGTCACACAAATTTAAACTGTCTTACCTTCAGTCTTTAATGAAAACTTTGGGTTCCTATTGTGTGCTACATAATCGTTGACACAGAGCTGATTCTGTTTTTGAGAAAAATTTATCTGAAGGGATATGGATTGGAAAAATAAGCTTTCTCTTCTGTGACTATGTTTGGTGCTTTATACAAAACAGTACAAATGATTTACGTACTATTAAGTACAAGCCAAATATTTCAAGAACATTTCTCTACTATAAATCAGAAGGTAATGTATTTGCGGAGCACTCTGTCAGGCCTTCACTTTGGGAAGTCTTATGTAAATAGCAAGTGGACTAGAACTTACATTTTCAATTTTAATTGGTAACTGTCATGGCCACCCAGATTCTTTGAACAGATTATATGCATGTCATTTCACATGCTAACATTGTAGGACATATAGCTTGAGAGAATAGTGTTTCCTCTAGTACAGTATATCTATTGAATTGCATATCCTCCCATTTTAAGTATTTATCCTTTCTTTGTGTCTTTGTATTACACTTAAGGCATCATATTGATTTAGGCAAGCAAATAGGAACAATATTCAATATTTGCTTTTGCAAGGAGGTACTAGTCTTAACAGAAACCAAAATGTTAAGTGGATGGAAGTCAACTCAAGCCATCATTGGTTGAATACCTATTGCATTCAGTAATAGGTTCAGTAAATATTATGTCTTCCTCAGTAACTATAACCATCTATGTTTAGACACAGGTTTTATTACAATGGACAGACAGTACGGGAGCCAGTCTTAGTGAAGGACCTGGCTTATCTAGCCTTTGGGGAAAAAGTCAGGGTTTAAATTAGTAAAAATAAATGGCCTTTGATCCTGATAGAAACAGTAAATGTGAATTACATTTTTCTTAAGTCTACCTAGATCTATTGCTTAGGAAAATAAAATATTCAGAATACACACTAAGGCTTCTCACTAATATGCTTTAACAAAGACTAGAATGTCCAGAGATTCAACAAACCAAAGCAATAAGGAAATAAACACAATAATAGTCAACAAATATTTAGACAAATTTTAGCATGGGTAGCATACCCTGTGGAAAGTCTCCCTGTATCTCTCCTATATTCATGCTGTCTGTGTTAAGTAGTTTTGACTGTCTACATTTTATAGATTTAGATGTGTGGTCTGGAATGAACAGTTTAAAGTGACACTAGAGTCTTTGTTACTCTTTCTATATCAGCTGTCACTGTAAAATATCTGCAATTTGAAAAACACTCTTATTAGTCTCTACAAAAAAGGCATTGTACAGATGAAAATAAGGCAGACCAAAGCCATTGTGCCTGCAACCAACAAAATAGGAGATACTATGGAGGAAAAAGTTGACTGTAGATATTATAAGAGAGAAAACACTGTGTCAGAGAGACAAAAAGAAGAGTGTTTTGAGGAAGTAGGGGAGTCTCACAGAGACAATTTTGTTAAAAATTCAAATATATCAGGCAATTATATTCTGTGTTAATTTCTCAGGTTTTTCAAGGGTAGGACTCCAGCCTCCTCTGCTAGTGAACATACATGAGGAACCATGATATTGTAAAGATAATTTTAGAATGGAAAGTAATATTTTTTCAAAATGCTTCTTGCCAATACCTATTTCCTCAACCCCTAACTGGAATAAGAGAAATTAAGAAGCTTTCAATAAGAGTAGGTCATAATAATTCATGTTGTTCTTTTGAATTATTTTATGACCATTTGCTTTAATGAAAACAGCTCTAAACTTGGTTATTATATTAATTACTGAAAGAATAACATCTTACAATATATTCCAACATAAAGGCATCTGTCTTCTCAGTCATCTATCATCTATCTATCTATCTATCTATCTATCTATCTATCTATCTATCATCTATCTACATATCATCCATCTATCCCATTGTCTTTATCCATATCTCATAATTCCTTGTATTAACACAAAACTGATGTTTTGTTAATGTTTATGACTCATTCTCATTCCTATCTCATTTGTTTATTCACACTAGAGGTATAACCTAGAGTTACCAAATGTTTAAAATAATAGAATGTCCAGTTTGTGACATCTTAAGCTGCATTTTAAAGTATTTTGTTCATGTTGAAAATGGTGTTTACTTAAATGCCATGTGATATATATATATATATATATATATATATATATATATATATATATATATGCTTCATGTTAATACCTTCCCTCATCCACTAACTGGAATAAGAGGAATCAAGAAGCTTTCAATAATAGTAGGTCATAATAATTCATATATATACATAAATAAAATTGGTTGTATGTTCATATTTTACTAGTCAGTTCTGTCTCATTATTATGAATTCCAGGTCCGTGTGTGTGTGTGTGTGTGTGTGAACTCTAGAGAAGTTGAGCATTTGCATTAACATTCTTTTGTATCAGAATTCACATTAAACAGTCTTCTTTCCTCTATTAGATACAATAGTGAATAGCTCCCAGAAATAAGGGAGGCACAGCTGTTGAAGTCATGGCAAAAGCAATGTTTGCATATTTCTCTGACATGTGGGCCTCATGCTCCTAGATTCATTTTCTGGAAATTCAGCATTTTGCTATGAAAGGCTTTTCAGACAGATGGCATGCTGACACTATGCAATATACACAACCCACCTTACCACAAGTCACATCCCTCTGCTGATGAACAGAGCTGATGGGAAGTGTTAGTGTTGATTGCAATTCAATGAAGCTGTTTCCATGTCTGTGCTTTGCTGAGTCTACATGATTTTTAGAAAAGAAAAACCTTAAAATTGATAAACATGTCTTAGAATAAGTATGTTGTCCTGAATAGACATTGAATTTTAGTATAGCTAAATGCTAGATTCTGCTCTCCTCTCTGAGAATGTATTTCAGTATGAATAACTTCGATCTTGTAATAAGGGGAGTGCTGTAAATCAGAAGAAAGTGATGTTGAGCTGACAAGCTCTCCGGTAGATTTAAGTCCCTCTAAACTTCATAGTGGAATTGTGTGCATCCATGGTAAAATAAAGTGATTTACACTAATATGTTAAACTTAATGTTCTACTAAAATAGTATGCTCTGTCTTCCTTAGACTGACCTGGTATGATCTAATAGCTTTTCACTCCTCATCATGATTCTATTACATACTATTATTTCACTTGTGTTCTATGAAAGAGTTGCTACTCTTTGACTCATTGTAGATTTTGTACATGGTAAATTACAGCCAGATGTGATTTTATATATTCTGTAATCTTTCACATACTTGAAATGCCACCAGAAAGTAATGCTGATAGTGGAAAGATTGATTATAAATACTAGCATATGTATTCATGAGACTTGATTTATGGTCCTAACATTTAAAATTATATATATATATATATATATATATATATATATATATATATATATTCTTCAAATATTTTCTCATTTTAAAACATTTTGCTAGTGTATGAAGGAATCCAGAAATTAGTTACATGTTTAGGGTCAGCTGATGAAGCTGTTGTCTTTAAGTCTATTATTTTAAAGAGTTTGGGGCCCACTTTGTCTTCTATAAATTTAAATTCATAATTTATTCCTTCTTGCAAACATTTTATGGAAAGAACTCCCAGAGAATGAAATATTTGGTTGGTAGTGTAAAATAAAGAATACACACTGGGATTTGAGGTGTCTTTTCCTGGGACTTTTCCTCTGGGTGCCTAGAGCATGATGCCTTCCTGATTTGCCTATCACAAAGTAATTGCAAGTGACAGCATTGTTTTTGGAGAAAAGAGATAATTTGTGATAGTCTGTGTCATGTATGTATCCTTATGCAACTATGCAACACTTTATACACCTTAAATATATATGTATACATACATGTATGCATGCATTTATAAGTGAACATATGGGTGTATGCATATAAACAGGCAAATATAGACATACACACACACCTCACAGAATGACCTGCATATCTCACCTCTAAATCATTAAGGATCTAATATGTAATTCAACCAATGTAATCTACATATTTCAAAATAACTCAAGATCTATACAGAATTTCTTATTTCCATGATTCCATGAAAGGAAAATAAGTAATCTCAAAGTATTTGACAGCTTTATGAGCTATCTCTCCCACACTGAGGTTTTTATTTCATCTTGCTTCTAAGCTTTGGTAATGTTTTTTCCTGTAAATCAATCTCTCTCTCTCTCTCTCTCTCTCTCTCTCTCTCTCTCTCTCTCTCTCTCTCTCTCTCTCTCTCTTTCATGACCTCTCATGTTATTTTCTTTCTCTGTATACTTCTTTACAATTTTTCACCACAGGAGCAAAACAGATCCAGACATGGGATAAGAAAAGGGATAGGATGAGACAGTTAAATAGAAGTCCTATGGTGTTAAATGTGTAGTAAGGCTGAAGAGAGCTAAGTTTCTGTTTGTTCTTTCTGTTTGTTTTGTTTTGTTTTGTTATTGCTTTAGGCTTTTAGTGGATGTTACCTTGGCTGTGCTTGCTTAACATAAAGGGAGCAGTTGACCTGCAGTTTCCAGGTTTAGAGATTACTAACTTCACTATCATATTTATGATTTTCATGGTGTAATTAGAAATTCAGGCTCCACCCTCATTATGTTATGGTTCTATTTCCAGATTTCTGGAATAGGTAATGAATTAGAGGTGTAGTTTTAGGTATATTAATTTTGTTGTTACTCTTTTAAAAATTGATGGACCAAATGAATGTAAATTTCATGCCTTTGATCTTTAAATTGAAGTTTCACTCCTTTATAAACCATTTCATCAAATGCCACGTGTGAACAGATTTTTCTGTATATTTTTGTCATGGGCTGTGTATATTCCTTTGTCTTATAAAAATGTTAAAGTTGCTATGAGAGCCTTTCACGAGTTTAAAGTACTTGAAATAAATCCAAATGGACTGCTCTGATGTATTATGCCTTCATTATCTTTCCTGGGATTTCAGTGATACCTAAATAAAATATAAAATTCACAATTTTTCAGTCCTTTATTTGAAGAAATATTTACAATTGTGATTTCATAGTGAGATGAAGGTGTTAAAATTTGCAAACTGCTATTAAATTGAAAATAAAAAGAGGAACAATTTTGAGTGAAGTAAGTGTGGACCTCCTGGCATCTAAGACTTGAAAACTAGCTATCAAGTGTAGAAAAAAATGATATCATTTTTTAACCCCAAGTATCTTAAATGCATATGAATTCTTACCTCAGTGTGCAAAGTAAATTACCTATAATATACTACCCACTGTAAGCTATCTTATCTGCTGCCTTCTAATATATTATGATTTAATTTTCATTTCACCCTAGAAAGCATTTTGTGCTTGAATATTTTTTATTTCCCAGGACTCCAGTTATAAATGACACAAAATGAGTATGCTGCAAGGGAGGAAACTTAACCAGTTACATATTCCTTGTGGGTGGTTACATAATGTCTCAATGCACAAAGAACTTGGTAAAGCCTAAATGTAAAACCTGAACATGAGTGATCCTTAGGCTCTTTATGTGACTATTTGGGAGACACAGAAACAAACTTTATTTTGATTCATGTTATAAAGCTGTTGCCAGACACCTGTGCTTAAGTCAGAATTCATGTAGAGATAGTAATGACTCCCATTTCTACGTAATTTGAAGATCTCACACTTTCTCTAGAAAATTAGAATTACAATACGATGTCAGCAATTTCACACAAGCCACATTTTTATTGAGAATTGCCTCAGGATCTTGCAGGATTGCTGTAAGATGAAGGAAAAGCAGTCAGTTAGGGAGAAACAATAAGATGGGAATATTCATAGATGAGTTTTACACCTGCTTCTGTCATGGTCATCTTTACTCCTGCCTTCTTCACATTCCAGTGGCTGCTTTCAGGATGGATTGTGTTTAAAGCTAGAATCCAACAATTTCTTTGAAGTGGTTCTTCTATTTTATGTCATTATCTGTGATATGTACATTTATCTTTGCCTGAATACCTTAATATGAGCTTACTCTCACTGCCTGGTAACCATCCATGTTAACTTCTCTCAACTGTGTCAGTCAACCTTTTCTGTTACAAACTGCTTGGTTGCTGTTACATCACATGATGGTTCCCCATGGCTGTGTATACACAAGCTGCCTTTGTGGTTTCCTTATCCCATCGCATGTTGAGGCATAACTTGACAAGGGCTCTTTTTCTTAAATATGGGCTAGTATAAAATAGAAAAGTTTAGGGCTGGAGAGATGTTTCAGCAGTTAAGAGCACTGACTACTCTTCTAGGGGTCCTGAGTTAAATTCCCAGCATCCACATGATGCCTCACAACTATCTGTAATGGCATGCAGTGTCCTCTTCTGGTGTGTCTGAAGGGCACAACAGTAAATAAATTGAATAAATAAAGTTTGTAAATTAAATTAATCACATTTAATAAATAAGTTTGTGAAAAAATTATAATTTTTTGCTCCCTCAATGCCTTATAAAGCCAAGTTTTATACTGTCTCCTAACAAATTTGTCTAAAAATAATCTATCTATATGCAAAAATATGTTCATTTTGTTAAAGATTATAATTTTCATGAAACTATTATAGCTCAATAAATAGAACTTCCATGAATGAAAATCTCTCATGTTCTTGATCTAGTCTTAGCAAAAATTATCCTTTATGTATAATGCTTTTCTTTCTATATAATGAGGAGAGTTAATAATTTGTATAATAATTGATTAATTCTCATGAAAGATTATAAGCTGGAAGGAGACAAAAACATTTTTTTGCTTATTTCCATAATCCTGGTATTCATAATTGTTTCAAATATCAAGACAATGTTCAAGATATGTCAAATAATCTAAGAAATGAGCCATTAAAATCTTCCCTTAATATTAGTAGATATTGTTCTTGACTTATCTCCCCGTTTCCCCCAAAATATGTTTTGTTTCCACTTTGGCAGTTTATCCTGTCTGGATAAACTGGGTTAGTAGGGAATCAGAGGAAGTAGATATATTTTATACATTAATTCAAAGATTTTGATTTAATCTCATAGTTTAATATTTCTCTACCTTGTATAGCTTAGGTTGTTTTAAATAATAGAATAAAATGTTAGTAGACATTTGTAAATTTGTAGTTCAATATTGCTTATGTTTGAATTACTTGCAATTACACCATTCATATTAGCCAAGAAAAGTGGTGTTTCAGTGATTGAAGTTGTTTCATTTCTCAAAATGCTCTGAAGTTCAAATACCTGTGATGCAGTGACTTAATTATTAAAAAAATATTCTCTTTTTATTGTTTCTTTAGTTGTTCAAAAAAATTAAAATAAATACTATGTTTTATATTTCCTCAAATTCATATACTGCATGAAGAATGAGCATTTTAAGCCAAGTGTTTTCTCTCTACATCTCAGATGTCATCACAATGCATAGTAACCAAGCACTCTTCAGAGGTCACAAGTATTTCAGCAGTCAGCTTTACTCTGCAACAGTTTAGGATGAAAGCATATTTCATTTTATCTTACAGAGAGTTGACGGAGGTCAGAGGAAACGCATATATAGAATGGTTCATAGCTGTCAGGAAGAGATGGAAAAATGTTTATTTTAGATTATGTTATTAAAAGTAGCTGGTATTATGCATAGCAACTGTGAGTTAGGGATATCAGCATTTTTGAGATATCAATATTTAGTCTAAGTATAGCACATGATTTTGAAGAAAGACACCCACATACAAGGCAAGACACAAATCTTACTTTGCTCCCCCCCTTAATGTGTATATTAGTTGTCATTTGTATAATTTCCCAAGCAAGTGAAGTTATCATATGGGCTATGATAATCATATCACTGTTTTACACACACACACAGACACACACACACACATCTATATCTATATCTATATCTATATCTATATCTATATCTATATCTATATCTAATCTATATCTATATCTATATCTATATCTAATCTATATCTATATATCATGTTTGTTTTCTGCACTGCCAAGCTGTGCATTTCTACTTTGCACAGAGACTGCATAATGCTGAGCCTGGTCTTAAACTGAGCCCTTCTTCACTTGTGGAAAAAAAAAAAAAAAAGATAAATTCCTGCCTCTAAGATTTCCAGTCTAACAAAGCACTATGCTACCAGAGCCTGGGAGACCCAGATGCTTTTTAAGTAAAATCATTACATAAATTTTATTTACAGGTCCTTATTGAGTCTGCTTATTTGAAAGAAAGGTGATAGATAATTAAAGCTTAAATAACAACAAAATCATCAACAACAAAAGCAACAAAATCTCTTATTGTGAATACCAGTGGTCCAGGGCAATGATTTGATTTGCAAATCTTTCAAAATGGTTTGTTATCGTTAAATAAATGCTTAAAGAAATGTAAGCATTTGATAAACATTGAGCATTTGAGAAATTTTCCAGTTAGTTTACATTGCTATAGCACAATGTCATGATATAGATAGCTTATAAACACTTAGAGTTTGGTTTTTAGAGTTCCACAAGCCAAAAATTTCAGTATCAAAATTTACATTATTATTTATAGATGGTGCATTTTTCCTAGGTCCTTACATGGTGGAAGGGGAAGAAGATCCTTTGAGCCTCTATCATAAAATTACCCAATTTTTCAAAGCCTAATCACTACTCTTGGGACCCACCTCTTAGTCACATTTGTGATTAAATTTTAGCATATATGTGCATAAACTGCATAAACATTCACACCTTAACAGCCAGGAGAGGAAGAGGAAAGAAAAAGAACTTATACTACCATCTTTAAAAAGGCAAGCTTCCATCCCATGTACAGTCACCTAAGCTAGACACTGATGTGGATGGCTGGAAGTGCATGTTGTCAAGAACATGATATAGCTGTCTCTTTAGAGGTCTGCCAGAGACTTACACATTGAGAGGACGATGCTCACAGCTAACCACTGATCTGATCAAGGGTTTCCCAATGGAGAAGTTAGAGAGAAGACTGAAGGAGCAGAAAGGGTTTGTGACCCCATGAGGAAAGCAACAATACCAACCAACCAGCACCGCCCCCCCCCCCCCCCCACAAGGGTGTAAACCACCAGCCTGGGAGCACATAGGGAGAGAGACCCATGACTCCAGCAGTATATATAGGGGAGGACAGACTTGTTGGGTATAGGTGGGAGAGGAGATTCTTGGTCCCATGAAAACAAACGCAGAGTGGTGGTGGGGGGAATGTGAGGGTGGGGAGGGGGTAGTGAGGGTGGAGGGTAGGTGGGGGCACAGCCTCATAGAAGCATGAGGAGGGAGGATGGGATAGGAGGTTTTTGGGTGGTGGGAGGAAGTGGGATAAGGGGATAAAATCTGAAATGTAAATATAATACCCAATAAAAAATAAAATAAATAAAATAAGGCAAGCTTTTGCTTCCTTCCTCACTTCCTTTGGAGTAATCTAATAGGTACCTATGTCACTATCCATATAAATAGGCAGAGCCTCCTGTTTGCCTGTTTGTGCTCTCTCTCTCTCTCTCTCTCTCTCTCTCTCTCTCTCTCTCTCTCTCCCTTTTTCTTGCCATCACCTTTGCCCTACCTCCTGAATAAACCTCAAATGGAACCCTTTGCCTGGTGCGGTCTGTTGTGAGCCACACGCTTTGAACAATAGGTTGCCTATGTCAATTCTCTAAAGCTTGGCAAACAGGCATGACTCCTTCTTAATGCCTGAATGCATCTCTGACTCAAATGAAAGTGAGAGAAAGAAAGCAAAGAGCAGCTAGTGACATAGCCTCTAGCAGGTAAAGGTGGGAGGTGAGCCAAGCGGATTCTAGGAATGTATGGCAGTTGCTTTGGCAACAATGTGGGGGGCATCTAGATGTGATGTCACTGGGTTCAAAGACAGTCCTGATACCAACATATTGTTTAGCCTGGTGTGGTCTCTTGTGAACTCCTCTGTTGCTAAACATCATTCTTCTGTTGTCATCCAGTTATTGGACTCTACCAGGTACATCGCTCAAGTTCAATATCCTCTTTCTCTCCAGAGCCTTAAGTCCAGGGGGACTTAAGCCTATCATTTCTGAAATCTTAAGGAAAAAAAAAACTCCCACGCCTCACCTCTCCTCCCCATTAACACCCTATATTAGCAGTTAGGAAACCTAATGGTACCTATCGATGGGTTCCAGACTCCAGATGCATTATTCTGCAGTGGTCCCCCTCTATCCTATTGTGGCTAACTCTTACACACTTCTTTCCACTATACCCTCGGAGACTTCCCATTTTTCAGTCCTAGTTCTCAAGGATGGATTTTTCTCTATCCTTCTAGATGCCCAGTCACAGAGCATATTTGCCTTTACCTGGACAGATCCTGAAGCCCACTTTTCTACTCAACTTACCTGGACTGTTCTACCTCAGGGATTCCGGGGCAGCCCACACCTATTTGGTCAGGCCCCAGCTTCTGACTTATTCTCTTTATCTCTCCGTAAATCTAAGATTGTACTCTATGTAGATGATGTCCTTCTCTGTAGCCCTTCTCTAGAGATTAGCTAAGCTTACACCTCTGCTCTTCTAAATTTCCGTTTCAGTTGAGGCTACAGAGTCTCACCTTCTAAAGTCCAACTGTCCACTCCTCAGGTCACCTATTTGGGACTAACAATAACCCCAACCCACAAGGCTATTACCTTAGATAGACAGAATCTGATTCAGTTTCTAACTGTTCCTTCTACAAAGGAAGAGATTTTATCATTCCTAGGAATGGCTAGCTTCTTGTGTTCCTGAGTTCCTTCCTATTCCCTCCTTTCTTGCCCCTTATATGAAGCAGCATTGGGCCCTACCCATGAACCTCTTCTCAAACCTATTATCAAGCCCTTTCAAAGGCTCCAACAAGCTCTCCTTAAGGCCCCTGTAGTGAGCCATGCATCGAACAAAACAACCTGTTATGTACTCTAAGGAACAGACCTTTTAGGCCCGTGAGATAGCTCAATGACTAAAGCTGCTTGCCACCAAGCCTGGGGACTTGAGACCTGAAACTTGAATTTGAGCGTTAGAACCCACATTGTGGAAGGAGAGGAACCAACTTCTTCAAGTTGCTCTCTGTGAAGTGTGTTTACTCAGATACATGAAAAATAGATGCTAAAATAATATTTTAAAAGAATAGAATTTCCCACTCTACCCTACATTTTATTTTTTCTCATTGGAAACTACCAATTCTAATATCTTGTTTATAGATTTACTTTCCCTCTAGACTTCTTGTTTTCTGCTTTGGTATTATAATTCAAGCCTGTATGGAGCCTAGTATTTTCTGAACACTCATTTTTATAATTTTCTTCTTATATGTCTTTCCTATGGTCCTCATTGCTGATGCCCTAAAGCTAGCCTGACTGGGGTACTCATTGTATTCCTACACTTTGGTGACTAAGTGTCATTAGGGAAAGTCACAAACATTCAAGAAACATGAATTCATGGCCTACTTGAACTGTGCTCTTGCTACTACTCAAAGCCACATGGTGAGTTATTTCCTAAGTACCTAATCCCCCTACTGTCTTTGTTTACTATCTTACTTCTGAGAGACTTTCTTCCATTTCCTTCAATTCCTACTACCAAACCTGCAATGTTAGCTATACCTGAATCTAGTCACACATCAACCCTATAGCAAGCCTGTTTCTCCACACTCCCTTTAAACCATTCTTTGCTCATGAAATGCTAGCATGCCACCACCATGATCATCTGGTGACTGCTTCATGTGTTATCACTGCTCTAGAGGCTGTAGGAACTAGGAGGATGGAGCCAATAAATGAGGTAGACTAAAGTCTCACCCAATAGCCAACTTTATTTAAAGCCACAAATAATTTATACTCTGGGGGTTAAGAGCGGTCAGATAAGTGAAGTTCTCATAAGTTTATGCTATATGAAACCCAGGGGCAAGCTGCAAGTGGCAAAAATATTTTTTCCATAGACTCACATAGAGGATAGTTTCAACATTTAATTGACTAACAAAAACAAGAATGAGCAACCTGAAATAAATTCACTTCTATCTTGTCAACTCTTTGCCTACAGGTCCAGGCGAGAGGAGAGAGGTCCTGGTCCCACCAGTTTCTCTGGGGCTGAGTGGGATGGAGAGTGTCAATGGCCCAAGAGAAACACACTGAGCTGGGAGTCTTGTCAAAGCAGGAACTCAACTTTATTGCATCAGCCTCTTGCTTATATAAATTTGAGGCATAGTGAGGGGGATTTTTGGTGGTGTAAGATGACATAGAAGGCAGGGAAGGGTGACAGAGGGTATGAGGTGACTGACAGGGCCAATGGCAAAGCTTTACATCAGCAACAGTGAGGCAGAGGCAAGGCCAAACAGGTCTTGCTGAGTTACCCTGATATGGAAGTTATTGAGATAGGTCTCAAAACCTGAGCTAGGCTTAGGCTCTCCCACAAGCCTGCAGAAACTTGAGCTAGGCTTGGGTAGGTCCTCAAGGCCCAAACCAGGGCCAAAATGTGGTCCAACACTATCTCCTAGTAGAAAAACAAAAACACATTCCAAGAACAATTCCATTGTTTTGATGAAACTTATATCACAAGACTTGGAAGTTTCTCAGAGTGATCAGAATTCTCACATGACTATAAACCTGAACTATGTTCCAACAATTGTATTTTCCTTAAGTATTTTTCATATAATAGAGTCTTTAAAAGTTGCATAAGTCCTAAGAGTCACTCATCTCCCAGGTTTCTGGTACTTTCTAGGGGGTCCCACTGCCTCTAATCTCTACAAGGCTGCATATTTCCATTCATTCTGCTGGCCCTCTGGGCTTCTTTCCTGTCCCCCTTTTCCCCCATACTTGATCTTATTTCAGTTTCCCCTTCCCCTCCCCTCTCCCACTCAGGTCCCTCCCTCTCTCTGCCTCTCATAATTATTTTCTTCCCCTTTCTGAGACTAAAGCCTCCTCACTTGGGCATTGTTGCTTGTTATGCTTCTCACAGTCTGTGGGTTGTATTTTATGTATTCTGTACTTTTTGGCTAATATCCATTTACCAGTGAGTACATACCATGCATATCCTTTTGGGTCTGAGTTATTTCACTCAGGATGATGTTTTCTAGTTCCATCCATTTGCCTGCAAAATTCATGATGTTCTCCTTTTTAATAGCTGAATAGTATTCCATTGTGTAAATGAACCACATTTTCTGTATTCATTTATTTATTAAGGGACATCTGGGTTGTTTCTAGCTTCTGGCTATTATGAATGTGGTTGCTATGAACATGGTGGAGCATGTGTCCTTGTGGTATGATGTGGCATCTTTTGGGTATACGCCAAAGAGTGGTATAGCTTCGTCTTTCAAAAGAACTATTTCCAATTTTCTGAGGAACTGTCAGACTAATTTCCAAAGCAGTTATACCAGCTTGCAATCTTAACATCAATAACTAGCGCTCCTCTTTTTCTACATCCTCACCAGCATGTGCTGTCACTTGTATTTTTGATCTTAGCCATTCTGACTTGTGTCAGGTGGAATCTCAGAGTCGTTTTGATTTGTATTTCCCTGATAACTAACAATTTTGAACATTTCTTTAAGTGCTTCTAGGCCATTCGAGATTCTTTTGTTATGGATTCTCTGTTTAGCTCTGTACCTCATTTTTAAATTGGGTTATTTGGTTTTATGGAGATTATCTTTTTGAGTTCTGTATATATTTTGGATATCAGTCCTCTATCAGATGTAGGGTTAGTGAAGACTTTTCCCCAATCTGTATATTGCCATTTTGTCATATTGATGGTGTCCTTTGCCATAGAGAAGCTTTTCAGTTTCATGAGATCTCATTTATTAATTATTGATAATAGAGCCTGACCCACTAAAGTTCTGTTCAGGAAATTTTGCTCTGGGCCAATGAGTTCAAGGCTCTTTCCTACTTTTTCTTCTATTTGATTCAGTGTATCTGTTCTTATGTTGAGGTACTTAATCCACTTGGACTTGAGCTTTGTGAAGGGTGATAAATTTGAGTCTAATTTTATTCTCTTACATAAAGACCACCAGTTAAACCAGCACCATTTATTGAAGATGCTTTCTATTTTTCCACTTTATGGTTTTGGCTTCTTTGTCAAAGATCAAGTGTCTGAAAGTGTGTGGTTTTATTTCGGAGTCTTCAATTCTATTCTATATTGATCAACCTGTCTGTATCAGTACCAATACCATGCAGTTTTTATTACTATTTCCCTGTACTATTCTCTGTTCAGAATTGTTTTTGCTAATTTGGGTTTTTTGTTTTTCCATATGAAGTTGAGAATTGCCTTTTCCATGTCTGTGAAGAATTATGTTGGAATTTTGATAGGGATTACATTGAATCTGCAGATTGCTTTTGGTAGGATGGCCATTTTTACTGTGTTAATCCTAAGATTCAATGGGGGTGACCTTACCCAGAATGCCCAACACTGGGAAGAAGGAACTCAAAGAATCCATCCCCAGTAGAGCGATGGGCTTATAAACCCATAGTCAAAATTTTTGACCCAAACTTGTTTCTGTCTTAAAGAACTTCAGAGACAAAAATAGAGAAGATACTGAGAGAAGGTGGTCCAATACCCTGCCCAACTTGGGATCCATCTCATGGAAGGATGCACTAAGGCCTGACACTATTACTGATGTTATGATATGCTTGCAGATAGAAGCCTAGCACCAGCAGCTGACTGAGACAGATATGGATACTTATACCCAATCATTAGACTGAAATAAGAGACCCCTGTGGTTGAATTAGGAGAATGATTGAAGAAGTTAAAGGGAGGGCAACCTTGTTGGAAGACCAGCAGTCTTAACTAAGCTGGACCCCAGGTTGCTCCCAGAGACTGAGCTACCAACCAGGCAGCATACAGGAGATGGTCTGAGGCACCCTCGCCCTCAGCATATATATAGCAGAGGACTGCCTGGTCTAGCCTTAGTGAGAGAAGATGCACATAATCTTCAAGGGACTTGAGGCCCCAAGAAAGGGGAAAGTATGGTGGGCAGGGAATAAGCTCTTGAAGGCAAAAGGGAGGAGAAATGGAATGAGGAACTGGGGGAGGGGCAGTCTAGAGGGAGACAGACGATGACTGGAATGTAAATAAGTAGAATTAATAAGAAAGAAAGAAAGAAAGAAAGAAAGAAAGAAAGAAAGAAAGAAAGAAAGAAAGAAAGAAAAGAAAAAGTTGCTGAAGTTAAGCACCTAACAAAAATAAACCATTCTTTCAATTTGAGCTAAAGATCATCTTCAAATGAAGGCATATAGACTGTTTCACCTCCACTGAAACAAAGTGTCTTTCCTTCTCAACAGAAATGCAAGTCCACCTCTCACCCATTAATAACAGAGGGATAATTCTGGCTCTCGAAGCACTAGGATTTGTAGTATGTATGTCTTACATAAAGTGAAAACCATGCCTGCAGTGCAAGTACAATATAGGTAATTACCTTCTCTACTACTTGTTACTTAAGAGAACCTGCACTCTAACTTCCACAAGAGAGAAGCAGGACCATCAGCCCCAGTGAAGGTTTGTCCAGGTGAAGATGGAGTGCTTAGCCAATATGGAAATGGAATGCAGGTATCATTTTCTGGACTAGAAAACCAAGAATCTTGGAAGTTTTGAGTAGAGGAAAAAGGAAGGTGATCAGGTATATGGATACCATGGCCTGAAGGAAGGATCAGCAGAATAATATTCATCAGGGTCAATGAACATCATAAATTAAATTATAAGCCATGTTCTTTTAAAGACTAAGAGATACAGATACTGATGAACCCCTTCAGATAAATATTGGAATAGATTCCAATTTACTGGAAGTTTCAGTTAATGAGTGAGAATGGATTAGAATGCAAAAGCAAACTGTGAGCAACTACTTGAAAACTCAAAACTGTCCTGACTATTGGTTTGGCTAAACATATTAAGATGGCTTGCAAAATGTTTTCAGTGAGTTAAAAATTAGAGTTGCTCTCTTTTCATTTTGTCTGCAAAGAAGATTGATGCATAAGGAGGCATTTGAATGTCATAAGTTATGCTGAGGCATTGCCTCCACTTTAGCTAAGCATGAGACTCATTGAAGACATTTGAAAAATGTTCATATTTGGGCCCTATCTAGAAGGATAAGTTTCAGCAGATCTAGAATATTCTCTGGGAATCTATACTTCTGTGAGCTCCACAGTGCTTGAGATATCCCACAGTTACAAAGAGTTGACTGCTGTCTGGTTTAAAACCACTTTGATGGGTTTACCTTACTCCAGTGTCTCAAAAATCTCTTAACAAGATCAGCAGTGGCAATGTACATGCCTCAATTCTCCTCCATTACTCTCTGTTTCTCCTAGGTGACTTTATCTGGCTTTTTAAAATGTCAAATATATATTTTGCATTGTGTTGTGAATTTCAAAGTAGTTTTCAAATGATCCTGGTAGAGGGTTAGTTAAATAAGTCTAAATACATCCAATTAAGTATATTATAGAATGGGAAGAGAATTAGCTATTTTTCTTAACTTCTCTAAACCATCATTTTCTCACACATATAAAGGGGAACTATACAGATCAAACTAAAAATCTCCCTAGGGATACTGTAATCATTAAAAATTTTATTGATTACTTTATTTACTTTACATCCCACTCACAGTGTATTTTCCTTTCTTCCCTTCCAATCTCTCCCTCACTTTTGATGGTGTTCTTTGCTTTACAGAAGTTTTTCAGTTACATGAGGTCCCATTTATTAATTGTTGTTCTTAGTGCTGTTGGTGTTCTGTTCAGGAAGTTGTCTCCTGTGCCTAGATGTTCAAGATTATTCTTCACTTTCTCTTCTATCAGATCTAATGTATCCAGTTTTATGTTGAAGTCTTTGATCCACTTAGACTTGAATTTTGTACAGGGAGATAGATTAGGATTTCTTTGCATTCTTCTACATGCAGAAGTCTAGTTAGTCCAGCACTATTTGTTGAAGGTCTTTTCTTTTTTTTCCCCTTATGTAGCTCTGGCTTCTTTATAAAATATATCAAGTATCCATAGGTATATGGGTTTACTTCTGGATCTTCAATTTGATTCCACTGATCAATCTGTCTGTTTTTATGCCAATACCATGCGGTTGCTATTACAGTTGCTCTGTGATACAGGTCTTTTAGTTGCTTGGTTGGGGTTATACAAAGATATTATCTGTGGCTACTGTGAAGGGTGTTGTTTCCTTGATATCTTTCTTAGCACATTTATTGCTGTATACAGAATGGCTACTAATTTGGGGGGTTTATTTTGTATACAGCAACTGTACTGAAGGTGTGTGTCAGCTGGAGGAGTTCCCTGTTAAAAAATTTTGGTTTTATTTTCATATCGGTGAGTGCAGATACTTTGACTTCTTTCTTTTTAATTTGTATCCCTTTGATCTCTTTTATTATCTTATTGCACTAGCTAAAACTTCAAGTACTATATTGAGTAGATAGGGAGAGATTGGGCAGCCATGTCTTACATGGCTTTATCAGAATTGCTTTAAGTTTCTCTCCATCTCATTTGGTTTTGACTATCAGCTTGCTGTATATTGCATTTATTGTGTTTACTTATGGGCATTGTATTCCTGATATCTCTAAAACTTTATCATGAAGGGATGTTGGACTTTGACAAAGACATTTTAGGATATAATATGATGAACATGTGCTTTTTTTCCTTTCATTTTGTTTATATGGTGGATTGATTTAATGGATTTTTAAATGTTAAACCATCCATGCATCTCTGGGATAAAGCCTCATTGATCATGGTGGATGATGTTTTGATGTGTTTCTAGATGTGGTTTGTATTTCATTGAGTCTTTTGCCTCAATGTTCATAAGGGAGATTGGTCTGAAGTTCTCTTTCTAGGTTGAGTCTTTGTGTGAGTTAGGTATCAGGATATCTGTGGCCTGATAAAATGAATTTGACAATGTTTATTCTATTTCTATTTTGTGGAAAAATTCAAGGAGTATTGGTATTAGCTGTTGTTTGAAATTCTGGTAGAATTCTGCACTAAAACTATCTGGCACATGTTTATTTTGGGAGAGGGGTAAGGGAGATAGTTGGAGAGACTTTAAATGACCACTCCTATTCCCTTGAGGGTTATAGGCCTAGTTAAATTATTTACCAAATCTTGGTTTGACTTTGGTGTATGGTATCTATCAATAGAACCTTCCATTTCATTTGGATTTTCCAATCTTTTGGAGTGTAGATTTTTGAATTAACACCTAATGATTCTTTGGATTTCCTTGGTATCTATTGTTATGTCCTCCATTTCATTTCTGATTTCTCTATTTGAATATTCTGTTTGCCTTTTGGTTAGTTTAGCTAAGGACGTGCCTATCTTGTTGATTTTCTCAAAGTATCAACTCTTGGTTTCTTTGATTCTTTTTATTTTTCTCTTTCTAATTTACTGATTTCATACTGTCTCTGAGTTATGATTATTTCTTGTCATCTACTCCTCTTAGATTTGTTTGCTTTTATTACTTTCTAGAGCTTTTAGATGTGTTACTCAGTTACTAGTATGAGCTCTCACTGATTTTTTTATGAAGGCACTTAGAGTTGAAGGCACTTTTAACATTGGTTTCATTGTGTCCCGTAAGTTTGTGTATGCTGTGCATTCATTTTTTTGTTAAATTCTAGAAAGCCTTTGATTTCTTCCTTGACCTAGTGGTTGAGTAGGGAGTTGTTTGGTTTTTATGGGTTTTCAGACTTTCTGGGTTTTTTTTTGTTGTTGTTTTTTTGGTTTTTTTTTGTTGTTGTTTTTTGTTTTTTGTTTTTTGTTTTGCTATGGTTGGTGTCCAGCTTTAATCCGTGGTGGTCTGATAAGATACAGGGGGTTATTTCAATTTTCTTATATCTTTTGAGATTTTCTTTGTATACAAGTAGGTTCTCTGAGTTGCTAAGAAGGAATATTCTTTTATGTTTGAGTGAAATGTTTTGTAGATATCTAAAGATATCCATTTGATTAATAACATGTTACTTTCATTATTTCTCTGTGCAGTTTTTGTCTGGGTGATCTGTCTACTGTTGAGGTTGGAGTAGTGAAGTCTCTTGCTGTTAATATATAGGAATCAGTGTGTGATTTAAGCTTTAGTAATGTTTATTTTATAAATGTGGGTGCTTTTACATTTGGGACATAGATATTCAGAATAGAGATGTCAACTTGGTGGAGTTTCCCATTGATTAGTATGACATATCCTTGCCTGTCTCTTTGGATGAATTTTGGTTGAAAGTCTATTTTTGTTACAATTAGAATGGCTACTTTGGCTTGCTTCTCAGGCCTGTTTGTTGGAAAGTATATTTTCAGCCCTTTACTCTGTGGTAATGTCTATATTTCTTACTGAGGTATATTTTTGTATACAACAGAATGATAGACCCTGTTTTCACAACCATTTTGTTAGCTATATCTTTTTCTTTGGTAATGGAGTTCATTCATGTTGAAAGATATTAATGAACAATGGTTGTTAATTCCTGTTATTTTGATGTTGGTGCTTGTAGTGTGTGTGTTCTTTCTTTTGGTTTTGGTGGTGAGAAATTATTTATTTCCAGTACTTTCTTGGATGTGGTTAACCTCTGTGGTTTAGAGTTTTTCTTCTAGAATCTTCTGTAAGGCTGGATTTGTGAATAGATACTATTTAAATTTGGATTTGTCATGGAATATCTTGCTTTCTCCATTTATGGCGACTGAAAATTTTGCTAGGTGCTGGCATCTGTAGTCTCTTAGAGACTGCAAGACATCTGCCCAGGCCCTTCTGGCTTTTAGATTCTCTGTAGAGAAGTCAGGTGTAATTCTGATAGGTTTGATTTTGTGTCACTTGTTTCATTCCCTTGAAGCTTTTAATATTATTTCTTTGTTTTGTACATTTAGTGTTTTGATTATTATGTGGTGGTAGTATTTTCTTTTCTGGTCCAGTCTATTTGGTATTCTGTATATTTCTTGTATGTTTACGAGTATCTTCTTCTTTAACTTAGGGAGATTTTCTTCTATAATTTTGTTGAAACTAGTTTTTGGACCTTTAAGCTGGGAATCTTCTTAGGATTGATCTTGTCATAGTGTCCCATTATTATATTTAACATTTTCTATAACTGATATATTGATTTCTTCTATTGTGTCTCCAACACCTGAGATTCTTTTCTCCATCTCTTAAATTCTGTTGGTGATGCTTGGGTCTGTAGTTCCTGTTCTCTTACCTAGGTTTTCCATCTCCAGGTTTTCCTCAGTTTAGGTTTTCCTTATTGCTTCTATTTCCATCTTCAGGTCTTGAACAGTTTTATTCATTTTCTTTACCTTTTGTATTTTTCTGCATCCCTTTAAAGCATTTATTCATTTCCTCTTTAAAGGCCTATATCACCTTCTTAAGATTGGATTTGAAGTCATTTTCTTGTGCTTCAGCTGTTAGGATATCCAGGGCTTATTGTAGTAGGATAGCTGGGTACCTAGTGGTACCATATTGCCTTGGCTATTGTTTATTGTAGTTTATTCTGACCTTTAGCTATCTGGAGTTTTGCAGTTATTACAGGCTTAGATGCTGACTTCAGAGTTTATTTTTGTTGGAAGGGTGATTTTGTTTGTTTGGTTTCTATTTTGTTTGTTTTTTGAATGTTTTCCTTTTTGTTTCTGTTTTTTCTTTGTATATTGGCCTGAATGACCCGGAGTTCTGGTGACTAGCTATTCCTCAGGTCTAGTAGGCTGTATTCCCTTTTTTTTTTTTTTTTTTTTTTTTTTTTTTTTTTTTTTTTTTTTTTTTTTTTTTTGTGGCTTTCATGTCCTGTGGGGTTTAGGGTGCTACCTTTGACCCTGGAGTCCATAATACAAGTGTGGTCTGGGGTTCTTGGTGCTTGTGGGCCCCAGGAAATCAAGCCAAATTGTTGCCCATAAAATGAAGTCCAATTGATGAGATGTAACTAAAGCTGATCAATGTGTTTTAGGAGACTATGGTATGAAGGTCTTGGAGAAGGACCAAGCAGGATTCTGGGGCAGAAAAAGGGATGCTAGATATTTGATGCTAATTGGGGTATTTTCAGGGGCTTTGGCAGCCAGGAGTTTGGGGGAGAGAGGGGCTTATCTGGTGTCTTTGGGGCCCACAGGCCTCCAGAAAAGCTGATCACTGAATTTTTTAAAACATATTTTAAATGTCTTATATTGGTCACTGAAAAAAGTCAATTGTTTATTATGGGAAAAGATCAATTTTTATTTCTACTGAATAAAAGATAATACTTATGTTAAAATTCACATAACTCTTGCAAGGAAACTTCAGAATTGGAGCTAATGGTTCTATATCTTTCAGCTGTGTTTTGGTGACTAATGATATATCAAATTTCAGTTAATATGTCAGCTTTTGGTGGAGATAACTTTTAAACGCTGCTTTCTGAGAACTCTACTGAAGCTAGAAAACTAAGCCTGAAACAAGTCAGCTTCCATTTTATACCTGGAAAAAGGATGCAAGTGGTGAACCTGGCAGGTATTTTTCATGCAGACAAAAACATCCATTAACTTCTTCATTTTTGTTAATAGTGATGCCTTAGGTCTTTTGGCAACATAGCAGAGAGTGGTGTATCTGTTGTGAGTGAAAAATCTGTGATGAGCAGTTCAGACACTATATCCAGGGACAGTCTTTCAAATTCTTCTCAGAACTATTTTTCCCTGATGCCTTTCAAGTACACAAAGGATGGCAAATATGAGTGATTAAAGTGTAATTGGTAGTGTGTTCTATCATTGCTGGTCTTAAAGGTAACTGATGTTTGAACTTGTTCTTTAGTGACTCCCTGGCATATAGAGTCTTTGCTTTGACTGGGCTTGTCATGACAGAAGGTTAACAGACTAATATACTCCTTTGTTGACATGAAAGAAAAAAAAACTTCCCTCTTTACCAGAATAGAAGACTGAATTTAGCTGCAGGCCTTTGTTATGACTTTTAACAGGAGAAAATAGTTTTTGAATGGATCTATCTAGCCATAAACTATATGACTTTCATTCATAAACTGTATGGCTTTTGGCTATTTTATGGATGGATATAATCTTCTGCCATAAATCACCAGCTTGGGAGCACATAGGGAGAGACCCATGGTTCTGTATATATATATATATATATATATATATATATATATATATATATATATATATGCAGGAAAGGATGGCCTTGTTGAACATAGGTGGGAGAGGAGATCCTTGGTCCCATGAAGGCTGGATGCCCAGTGTGGGGGAATTAGAGGGTGGGGAGGTCGGAGTGGGGTGTGGGGGGTGGGGGGCACATCCTCATAGAAGCAGGAGGAGGGGGTATGAGATAGGGGGTTCCTGGGCAGAGGGGAAAATGAGGTAAGGAGATAACATCTGAAATGTAAATAAAATATCCAATAAAAAACAAACAAACAAAAATGTGTAGAAAATGAGTAACTTTTGGCTTTGAATAACAATAGCCAAATTTTTTTTGTACTTTAAAAATTCAAATTAGTCAATGAGCCTGGATCATATTTTGAGTTGGTTCAGTTAATCTTGGATCCAAGTTATCATATTTGATATGATATACAATATTGCAGTCTTGATTTCTTTCTTATTTCTTAAACTTTGCTACTTAGACTCAATTTAAGTGCATAAACACACACATATATTATTTTCTCAGAAACTTCGTGTTTTTGTTGTTGCCCTGCGGAGAACAATAATGCTCAGAGGAGAACCAGGCATTAGAAAGGATTTTCAGCTAGTGAGTGGTTGTACTAGCTGGAACACAGCATTTTCTAGCCCAGGAACTCTCACATGGTACATTTATAAAAGAGAGTTCTTGCTGCTGAATTCCATTATCTCCTGTCTCCTCTGATTCTTTCCATTACAGAGGAGGAATTTGTGCTAGTATTTTCAAGGTTAAAGCTTTCATATGCACTCTCCAAGGAATAGTCAGTTATACATATGTGAGATGAGATTGCATTTGGTACCATGGAGCTGCTCAGATAAGCAAATGACTTTTTACCATTTAAAAATTAACCTTTTTTTTTCACTTTACCTAGATCCGTCAGCAGTTAGAGAAAGAGACAGAGCAAGAGAGATAGAAATAGTGAAGATGGGGGGCACTTTGAATGGGAAACTGGTCAAACAATTAAAGCCATCAATACTTCAAATCAAATCAAGTCAAATATTGAGGGACTATGCTCCTACTGAATTTTATATCCAGAATACCCAGCTTGGCTATGTCTTCTCTTTTTTATTTATTCAGTTCTGAAAACCCTTTATTTCAATTTTCTCTTTAACATGTTGGGTACATTTTATTGGAAGCTCCATGAAAGAAGGATGAAAGTATGTTGCCATAGTAATTGTCTCCATGTAGTTTGGAAGGCTATCATGGGAAATTAGACAATTAATAAAATGTTGTTATAACAATACCGTCCTAAATGACTCTCAAAGTAACAAAATATAACAGAGATAATATCTTTGCATCTTAAAAATCATGTTCCCATGGAAATAGGATTCCTAGATTCTCATAAGGACACACCACTAAAATAATACACAAAATGAACAATGGCATTATTAAAATAGAAGACAAAGCCCAAGCATAGTCACTACTTAAATTTAGCATTTTTACATATTCAAGGTAAGTATAAAATTCCATGTTGATTTTCTTAAGTCAGTTTTTGTCACTTTCATCATCCCTAACCACAGATGCCTGAAAATGAGCACATGTTTGAAAACTTATCACCAGTTCTTATCTTTGACAATTCTTCTCTGTATTTGAGCACTATCTGCAATATAGTGTCCAATGACCTGGTGAGCAGAGTGCTGCTATCACCTTTATTCTGCAGAAGAGAAACTGACAGGGATTAACCTGTCCAAATAGCCAAGTTGATTATTGATAAAACTGAATTTTGAACTGAATACTAGGTTGAGGGATAGAGAGGTTACTTGGTGGTTAGAAGAAATTGTTGCTCTTTCACAAGATCTGAGTTCATTTTTCAGCTTACAACCATTCAGAACTCCAGTTCCAGGGTATCTAATGCCTTCTTCTGATGCATGTGGTGAATATACATGAATGCAAACAAAATATCCATACACATGAAATTAATAAGTCTAAAAAAGTTTAAAGAATAGTTGTTTCAAAGAAACTTAGCTATGATTATCTTCCTGGAATTTATTTAGTATCGGTCACAAAAGAAAATTTTAACTGTTGCTTATTTTGTAAATAAACAAATGTTATTATTTTTAAAACATTTTTTATAATTAAATAACATCATACTCTTTCCCTTTTACCTTCAAAATTCTCTCATATACTTACTCCTCTTTGTTCTCTTTTAAATCCGTGACCTCTTTTTAAATTATTGTTAGATGCATATATGGATCTCTCTCTCTCTCTCTCTCTCTCTCTCTCTCTCTCTCTCTCTCTCTCTCTCTTTCTAAATAAAACACTCTGCTTTGCTTTGCTGTTAGCACCGAAGAGAAGGAAGCAAATTTGGGGTTGAAGTGGCTAATCTCAGTTTTGTTACCTAACAGGAACATCTCAGCATTCTAAAATGGGAACTAAACTAGGCTGCATTTGTCCTGCAGGCTCCTTTCCCCTCTCAAGATTATCCCTTGCCTCCCTGCCACTGGCACCATATGCTGCCACTTTAATGACTTGACTTAATGGCTTTACATCAACTTTATTTTCTCTTTCAGACCATTTACATAACACAAACCCACTGTGTGAGAGAGAATGTTCTGTTTCTAAAGTGAAATGAAGAGTTATGCTATTTCAACCACTTACTTAGTAAGAAGAGAATGGTTACTTCAAAGTGTGGGCCCAGATGTAGCAACAGAATTCTCTCTTCTCTACTAGAAGATATGAGCTTTTCCTTTATTTCTGATATTTTTTCCCAGACAAACTTTAAGATTTTGAGAATCATGATACGTTGTGTTCAGTGTTGGTAAGGCTTCTAGAAGGAGAGAATTGGTGAGCTTTGTTTCACTTCTGCTTGGTGCTAGAATGTTTTGAATAGAATGCTCTATTACATACTGTGCTACCTGTACTGAGAAACTAGAGAAGGGAAGGCCTGTGTACAATGTTACTTTATTTTGTTCAGAAACCTGTATGTCAAATAAGATAAAACCATTGTGTCCAAATATAATACCCAAGAATTGTGAAGATATGCAAAAAGTAACCTTAAAGTCTGGTGACAGGTCTATAATTTAGTACATAATTATTAAAGAGAACTCAGAAAACCTCTATAAAGTATTTATGGAAGTATGTACTTAGGCTCAAATTTTCTTTTCTACAAGGCATATCCTATTAAAGTAATTGATAATTTGTGTGAAGGAGACCCATATAAGAATTCCCTCCTAGAACCACAGATTAGGTACAAACCACAGTGAAACACCTGTTTTCACAGACAGATTATTAACAGGAGAAGAAATATTAAAGTGGTGCTCTCTGACTCGGGAAGAAAAAGAGCAGCAAATGACTTTGCATGTGTAATTTTTAAGAGGAGAAAGGGGCAAGGTTTGTGTTTGAATGGTCTAAGGTTTGATGATATGCTTATTTGGGCATGTTGATTAGGTAAAACAAAGAGGGATTGTTTGCTGTACTCAAATAGCTGGACCTTGGTAGTCAGCCTCAGGAGGAGGAAGTAGCCCAAAAGAGAAATGGATCTTGAGGGCTAGTTTAAGAAGTGTAATGTAAAGGATTTTAGCAAGGCAGAGAGAAAGTAGAAGAGAAATTCTTATCATGCTCAAGGTGGAAGAGTCCCTTCAATGTGTACAGATAAGGCATGTGTGTTGGTTATAATGAAGAATGAAACCAAACTCTTACACCCCAAACTCAGAAACTAATTTCAGCCAATTCACAATAAGAGACAGGTTAAAAAATTAACAGAAAAAAATTTACCAAGTAGCTAGATAACATTATTTTATAACCCCTTCTTATCTCTATCAACTGCCTATATAAGCTGCTTACATAAAAAAAAAAAAAATTGATACACTATATTGTGGTTTGAATGTCAGGGCCATGTCCTTTGTTTCTTCCCTGTCAGGGTGTCCAAATGTTGCCCACTGGGCTAGAAGGATGAATCTGAGTCCAGAATGGGTAGGGTCTTCAGGATCCTGGTCTGTCTAAAAGTGAGTGAAACAGGGATTGGGGGATAGAGAAAAATTTTTATGAAACAGCTCTCTTAGCTGATCTTAGCTGTGCATGTACCTTTATTCAATACGAGCTTGTATGCATAGACTTTTTTTGTTTGTTCTCAAGGGCAAACCAGGGTTATATATGAACCTTGGAGAGTGGGAAAAGGCTCTTCCTAGGATAAAGTTTCATTGGCTGGAGTTTAAAGCACTGTGAATGCCTCATTTGTATGGAGAAGCATTCCAGGAATCCCAAGTACTTGCTGAGCAGGTTCTTATTAGGAAAGAGGAAGTTGAAATTATAAGTTTGCCAAAAACTATGCTACATTCTTGATTGGGGGTCAAGATCAGGGGTCAGAGAAGAGGAAGCCATGCTAAGAAAAAGAAGTCCTTCACTTTGCATGGAGCTCATAGGAGCTATCCAAACATGGTAGGCTACAAACTTAGTAGTAAGGTGCACCAATACATTATTTAGTAAAGTCTATTACAGATATAATTTAAGTATTCACTTATCTGCATATAATAAACATACTTGCTCATCATAAAGCCTGAGAGACAGCATACAAGGTATTAAAGTGGCAAAACAATACATGTATTTTTTCAAAAACTATGTATATTATATTAAAGAAGAATATTTTCTTCCCTCTCCTCTCAAATAAAGCTATGTAATTTGGCCTAAATTTTTAATTTTCTGTGAATTATGCTGGTTATAGTTAATTCTCACAGATGTAGGCTTAGAAATTATCAAATTAGTTCAAGGAGAGAAATCTCAACAAATCATTATTATTCAGTCTTTTCTGTCTAACAATATTTGGGGTTGGGGGAAGGTTTAGATTGGGTATCAATTTTAATGGTGATAAAATATATCCTGTGAGACTGTGTCTGATTAATAATAAATAGGTGGGTTATAATAAAAAATTATAAAGCATTGACATTTATATCATATTCATACTGTTTCTTCTCAAGAGAGCACTCAGAGAATCACATGAAGATCATGAAGACATGTATTAGTCATTTACCTGACCAAAGATAACAGATAGTCACATGAGTAAATGCCAGTATCATAGTGTTTTCTGGGTACAGAATGTCACTGTTTCTAGAATCTGACCTGAAACATACATATTTAGTAGCAAGAACTCATGTCACTCAAAAACCTCAAAATGTCTTAGGAAGTAAAGAACAGTTCTCTGAGGTCTCTGCATCAAGTGGGTGTCTGTGTAAACCACTTTAATAATGATAGAGAGATTTGGATATGTCATGTATAATGGAACAGGTTAAATCTAGTAAGTATATGTAGTACAGTATGCCTATTTGGCAAGCAGATAAAAAGACCATTCAAGATTTCCATCTGTGAAAGTTTTGCCACTTTGAGCAAGGGGTATTAACATGGTTGTTATTCACTAATGAGGAAGCAATTGCTCATTTGATGTCCTTTATCTTTTCTCTTGATGCTTAACAAAGCATTGTCTAAGGAGGTAGAGTTAGAGGATATTTGAGTGCCTATAAAGCTAATATTTGTCATTTCTATGATGATTTTCATCTGAACTACTAATAAAGATGCAAAAGATGGAATGCGTTGCCATCTTCCTCCTTGTACAATCAGAGATTCCCTATTTTAGACTTACATCCTCTGATTTCAATTACTTCATCTGCTATATTCTAATAACACATAGTGATTATTTGAGCAGAGTAGAGCCCCATTTTAGCTTGATCATTGTAGAAACTTATATATCAGTTGCCACAAGAAGTATGGTCTTAGAGGATGATAATACTGAGGAAGTTCAGTAAATTAAATTGTTACACTGATGAAAACCATAGACATTGTCACAGCTCTGCCTACATCCCAATTTTCAGTAGGGATGAGCTCAGCATTTCTGCAAAGAATGAGTTTAATTGATCTTGGGCATACAGAAAAATGAGGAGACTTACAGAGTCAACAAGTGACTCAAGATAGGTAGTGTCAGAGTGTCTCCAGGGCTCCCATCTTTGTCCCTTCTCTTGATGAACACCTTGCTGACTTCTGAGGTTAAGAAATATACTGATAGTTTTATATTCTTCATATTCTGAGTTGTATCTCATTTTTCACATCAATATTATAAATATGAATAGGTTACATATATTATATCTATGTGAGTAGCTTTTTTTTTGTTTTGAAAAAGGATCACTACTCACTAGGTAGCCCTGTAGGCAAGAGTGATCTTGGATTCTTAGGCATTTGCCTCCTGAGTACCTAGACTACAAGCTTGTGTTATCACATCTGGATATTCCTGGAATTTTTATTATTGAATATTTTAGCCTCAAGGTAAAACTTGTTAATAAAGTGTCAAGTTTATTTCATTAAATGTGCTACGTACTGCATCTGATTAACTTTGGGCCATTTTATAATTGAACAGGATGAAAGAACAGGATGAAATCCTGACAACCTCATTCATGAAATCTCCTCCTATCCTCTTCCCTTCCCTCCTCTGCCCTCTTCTCCAGTTCTGTCTTATCCCTTTAAAACACATTTTGAGAGATACAGAGTAAAAATGACTTGTAATGGGCATTTTAGCTTAACCCTTTATTTTTAAAATGTCATTTCTTTTTCTTTTTCTTTTTTTTATTTTTTTTTTTTTTTTTTTTTTTTTTTTGAGACAGGGTTTCTCTGTATAGCCTTGGCTGTCCTGGAACTCACTCTGTAGACCAGGCTGGCCTCGAGCTCAGAAATCTGCCTGCCTCTGCCTCCCAAGTGCTGGGATTAAAGGCGTGCGCCACCACTGCCCAGCACCCTTTATTTTTAAAATGTCATTTCTCCCTAGAAAATTGACTTCTCTTTGCCCCTTTGATTTTTTTCCACAATCAGGTCCTGAGTTTCATGGCTCAGACACTGACATTTCCCAAGGCTTATTTTGGGGTTATTGATGTATTTTAAAATGTAGTGTTGATGTTTTGAGTTCATTTGTCTTTTTGCATATTTGTCCTTTTCATAAAATGTTAGGGATTTCTATAGCATCAACAGTACTTGTAAAAATAATTTGCATTCAGTGTCTTGCCAAATAATAGCAATAGATGAAAATTAGGACGTCTCATACTGAAGAATTCCCACCAAACCTACCTGGTGACTCCCTGCCTGCTTTCATTGAGCTTTTCCAGCTTTAACTATCACGCCAGAAGTGTTGATTTTGATAGTAATCTTGATGCCTAGGTCAATAAAACACACTTGGATGTGTCTAGTACCACATTTTCAGAGGTGGTTAGATTAATGAACCAACTCTTTGATTAGATAACTTTAGTCTTTAAAACATGATGATGAAAAGTTGGGAATAAGACTTAATTGTAGGAAGTTGGTCACCTTCAGTGTGTCCTTGGAAATATGTCTTGCATGCACTCTTCCTGTTTTCCTCTTTTCTGACCCTGTTCACTATGATATGACTTGGCATGCTCTGTTACTCTATAAGTCTTCTGGTGAGCCAATACCTCTGAAAACAGGAGCCAAAGTAAGTGACTCCTCCTGTTGATCTTAGAGCTTTAATGAGTCACAGTATTAAATTCAACTAATATAAATTAAAGTCATGTTACATAGAATTATGAATTATTATTTTTTTCATCTATCTATAATTATGTAGGGAGATATTTTACTAATATAATTTATTAATAAAATTCAGGGTATGATAATAATTTTAGAAAATTTATTGGTTTATACAAAACCAGATAAAATAAAGCATACAGTTTCTGTATGTATCCTCTTGGCATCCTTTATTGTTAACAGGTTCCTATTAAGATATTAAAGTTCTTAATGACAATGTCTATTTTCTTGTATCTAGTTATTATTCACTAGATTGCACAAAATTTTGTATAGCTGGATGACAGAGAAACTATTTTAATGATGTATACATTTAGTATAAATAAAAGTGTTGTTTATTAGAAGTACAACATGCATACCTAGTGTGCTTAAAATTTCTGTAACAAGTCATAATTTATTTTCTCATGCTATTCCCCAAATTATAATAGTGACTTTAAATCTTTCTAAGATTTTACATAATTTAATGCAGAAATGTGGGAGAGACAAAATTAGTTTATTTCTCCAAATTTATCACCAATTACTTCAACAATAACTGCTGTTCACTTTTGTGCTGGTTATTTTACAAGCTAGTTATATAAAATCTGGCTCTTCCACATTTGGTTAGCAATAAAGAATCCTTAAATATATGTCCCCAAAGTTCCTTTCTTGATGACTTTGGATTTCCTAGAAGTCATTTCTGAAAACACTATAGATAGTGTATGTGTGATATACAATGAACTTCAAGACTTAACCAGAAAAACAAGTATGGCATACTAAAGCTATCGTTATATTGGCATTATTCTTAGTCTACATAAATAATTAATAAGCCACAAATATTAACCCTAGGCTACACTGAGATATTCTGAGTGGTGCTGGCATTGCACAGAGAAAACTACAAGTTTAAAAGCTGCTATTTTCATAATGTAATACAAAACCAAAACAGACATCTCACGATTATTTGCATGTGATTATCTATATGGGATTTTTTTTTTTTAACAGCATCATTAAAGGGATACAAAAGCTAAAAAATTTTCTCTGGGCAAAACAGATAGTAAAGTAAAATGTTCACAGTTTGTATTAAATTTTAGCTTGCTTCCTTAGAACAGATCCCCAGATTAAGATAAATGTCCAAATACCACTCATTGCCTGACATTTTTAATAAACTCTTTTCTGTGGAAGGGAGTTGGTGGTTCTGAGAGTGTACTTGTTTCTCCACAGACAAGTTGGATACAGAAACTAAAGTGCAAAATAACCTAACAGAGGTCCAGGTGTTCAACAGGTATTTAATTATACCTCGGGGTGTATGATGATAAGAGAGGGATGGGGAAAAGTTCACAAGCTTTTGTTCTTTGGAAATTAGGTTACTTTAATACCTACAGAGAAAACTTTAGATTAACAAGTCAATAATTTAAATGGAAGTAATCAGGTTTTAATATATAATATTGCCCATAAGAATGTTTGGTCTCCAGAGGGTGATGATACTTTGAAAGTTTGTAGAAAACCGGAGAGATTGTTCAGTGGTTAAGAACATTTTCTGCTCTTCCAGAGCATCCAAGTTTGGTTTTCAGCACCCAATTTAGCTGTTCACAACCACTTCTAACTCCAAGTCTAAGGAACCTGATACCATCTTCTGGCATCTACAGGCACATGCACATACCACACACATTAATAATAATAATAATAATAATAATAATAATAATAATAATAATAATAATAATAATAATAATAAATTACCCGTAGTTTGTAGACACCTACAGATGGAGCCCAGAGGGAGTAAGCAGTTACTGGGGACTTGTCCTTGGGTTTTTTCTCTCTGGTTATTTCTTTTTCTCCTTCCATATTAGTCATGTAAGCAGAGCTCTTCTTCACCACATATTCTAGAAACCATGATGTTCTGTCTAGGAGTATGTGGACAAACAAGCAAGGACGGTGCCCTCTGAAATAGTGAGCCAAAAAAAAAAAAAAAACCCAACCTGTCTTTATGCTGTTTTTGTCAGGTATTTGATCCCAACAATTTAAATGTAACACATATAGGAGGCTTTGGGTAAATCAGCTAGATCTTACTGAACACAATAGGGGGACTAATACAACACAGAAAGTTTGGTTTTAGTTTTGTTCTTTTGCATCTATCACACTTGTTAGTAGAGGTGTAGGAGATACCAAGTCTACTGTGAAATCAAGGACTTATGTGCACTTGCTAGCTGTGACAGTTCCTCTGTCAGACTATCCCAATTATCATCCTGGGAGAACAGAGGGGGCATTTCTGATAAGACAGGATACACAGTGAATTTAAAGTATGGGGACTGTTTTTCATATGACCACTAAAAGTCTACAGTGCATGAAACTGTAAATTTTGGTGAACACTTATTATTTATTCACCTTGGTTTGTTTATGAGCATTACAAGTATTTAATAGATTCGTTTCCCCATGTAGACAGTTATCATTTTTGAAACAAAAAGAAGCCTAGCAAATCAAAGCCACTATTCAAAGTACCTTTGAATATTTTGTTTGTTCATTTAAGACTTTGTAATACTATATGGCCTCAACCTCCTATGTAGACCAGGATGGTCTTAAATTGTGGCAATTTGGCCTCCATCTCTGTAATTAAAGGCTTGTGAGACAATGCATTTTCTAGATAAGTTGTTCCCATGTCTATATTATAAAACAAAACAAAAAACAAAACCAAAAAACCAAAAAACAGAACCAAAAACAACAAAACAAAAAAACACCCATGATGAAGACATCTTTGATGTAAATGAGTGTGCCTGCGGTCTAAAGTATGAGCATTGTATTTCTGTAGAAACAGAGACATGGTTCTTGGCTCAGTTCCTAAATTCACTTGCCATCATAAGACAAATAAATCCCCAATAATTCAGATGCATCAACTGTTTTTCAGCCATCAAGAGAAAAATCTGTCTTTTATAACATTCAGATGGTTGTTTTCTCATTGAAACTTAGAAGTAAGATTCATATTTGCAATCACACTACTTCCTTTTGGTTTTCATAAAAATCATTCTGTTCATTATGTAGTCATGGTTTTCTGGACTTGTTCTAAGAAATTCATTTGTTAGCATAGTACTCTCAATTGGGCACATTCTTATTAAACATGAACTCATAACATACAATACCAATAATTTTGGGATTCGATATCACAGGGTTCAACTATTAATTCTATTAATTCCCAGATGGAACTGGTAATGTAAAATATTAAGGCAAATGTTTACTCCAGGTGGTGGTGGTGTAGGTCTTTAATCCCAGCAATTGAGAGGAAAGGAAGGCAGATCTCTGAATTAGATGCCAGTCCAGTCTACAGAGCAATTTTTAACACAGCTAGGCTACAGAGAAACCCTATTTAAAAAAATAAAAAGAAAGTAAGATAATCAAGTGTTTATATTAAATGTTGGAAGTTTGCCATGAATATACTCCTAGGTTTTTTTATTCTTCAGCTTTGTTTTTATTCCAGAAAATGGAATCTAATTTTCCGAGTTTATTAATTTAATGAGATTATTAATTTCATCTTCATTAAATTGAAAGTTTAATTTGATATGCCTTAGCAATAGCATTTGTTAGCAGTTTACAGATCAGAGTGAGAAAAGTTTTTGAAGATACTCAACAGGAAGGTATGTTATAAGTGGCATCATACTTCCTGGTCCCATGGTAAGGATTGTGTAATTAAAAAAAAAAAGATGGATCTTCCAGTCCTAGGCAATAATGCAAAATGATAATAAGCAATATCTTAGTGCTTTCTTAGAAAAAAATGGAATTGGTATTCCTTAAAGCACAGCTATACCACAGCTGGGCATACACTCAATGGATGTTCCATCCAACCACAGAGACAGTTACTTGCTCAATGTTCATAGCAGCCTTATTTGTAATAGTCAGAAACTGGACACAACTTAGATGTCCCTCAATCAAAGAATAGATAAAGAAAATGTGGTATTTAGACAATGGAGTATTACTGGGCTGTTTAAAAAAATGACATCATGAAATTTGCAGACAAATGGATGAAAGTAGAAAAAAAAATCATCCTGAGTGAAGTAACTAAGAATAAGAAAGACAAACATTGTATGTACTCACTTACAAGTGGGTATTAGCTGTAAAGTGAAAGGCAATCATGTTGCAATCCACAGACAGATAGGATAAGAAACAAGGGGGACTCCAGGGTGTGTTGGCTTGGGGGAGGGTATGTATGTGAATGCATGATTCTCCTGAGAAGGAAAAATAGAATAAATACTGTGAGCGGAATGAGGATGGGTAGGGATGGGAACAGGAGGGATCAGTTGAGGGTAGGAAGAAGGGAGAGAGTACTGGGAGGGGGGGCATTTGGGGGCAAGGTAGAAACCTAGCAAAATGGAAACTTCTGGGTGCCCAGAGCTAAAAATCCCAGTAATGAGGAATATGGAACCTGAATCTACCATCTCCTGTAACCAGGCAAGACTTCCAGTGGAGGGATTGGGACAAAATTCATCCACAAAACCATCTACAATTGTCCTACCTGCAAGATGTGGTGGAGTAGAGCAGAAATTGTAGGAATGGCCAACTGATGAGATCTATGCCACTAGACGGGACCCAAGCCTAACATTGACAGGATGGTCAAGAACCAGAGACTGGATAGCCCAGAGATGTAGGATAGAACCAAATACAACTAGGAAAAAAGTCAACGAATGTGATTCACAATGATAATCTGTTATATTCATAGACCAGAGCCTAGCATAATTGCTATCAGAGAGACTTCATCCAGCAACTGATGGAAACAGATGCAGAAATCCTCAACCAAACATTAAACAGAAGTAAGGGAACCCTGCACTGGATAGGGAGGAAGAATTGTAGAAGCCTGAGGGATTGAGAACACAACAAGAAAATCCACAGAATCAACTAACCTGAGCAAAAAAGGGCTCACAGAGACTGAACTGTCAATCAGGGATCCTGCATGGGTCTAGCTTAGGCTTTCTGCATATATGTTATAGCTTGGTCTTCTTGTGAGACTCCAAATAGTGAGAGAAGGGTTTGTCTCTGACTCTTGCCTGCTTTTGGGACCCCCTTTTTTTCCTATTGGTTTTTCTTATCTAGCCTCAATATGAAGGGAGGTACTTAGTCATATATAAATATATATGATGTCATGTTTGGTTGATATCCTTGTGAGGCCTGCCTTTTTCTGGAGGGAAGCTGATGAGGAGTGGATTAGAGGAACAGAGGAGGAGGTAGGGAGAGACTGGAAAGAGAGGAAGGAAAGGAAACTGCAGTTGAGGTGTAATATATAAGAGTATATATTTAAAATTGTCTAAAAAAGAAATATAGATGAACCTTTTAAAAATTAGCAATATCTCGTTAATCTTAGCATGTACAATTATACTTTTAAGTTCCGATTAAGTGAAATGAGTCTGTTATTAGCTTTCCTAACGCATTTTGGTGAACAACATTCAGAGCTTTCATAAATCACATCAGATGTTCAATCTAATCATACTTATTACTGGTTGTAGAAAACGTCACCTTGGTGTGACCCATATCATAGGAAACGTTTTTCTTATACTTCTTTGAGAAACCTACAGCAGGTATAAAAGGAAGGTCACAAAAAAAGGATGCACTATATCATTATGTGGTATGGAGAATGGAAAGAAGCCATGGTTTTTGGCAATGACAGGTTGTAATTTGAACAGTGCTGGGGTCCTCCAATAAATAGTAAGGATCCTGAATCAGTCAGGGTTCTGTAGAGGGTCATAGAAGAATTTGGTTCTATTTTCCTAATTGAAGGAAGTTAGACAATAGAGAACATTACGTGCATGTTTTACCAAGACCATTGGATAAAATAGGAGAGTGTGTCAGCAAGGGAAGACCACTGATTCTGGTTGTAGAGATCTTTCTGGTCAGAATCCAGAAATGAATCCACAGAAATGAAGTTAAAAGCAGTCCTTCAAAATAACCAGATATTTTCATCAGAGGGGACTGCAGGTGGAAATGTCTTGAGTTAAAAAAAAATTGCTAGATATCAGAAACTACTTATTGTTGTATTTTATGTTGTATTTTGGATGCTGGCAGAGTGTTGGTCTGTGTTATTCTCTCTCTGTATTTAGGAGGTGGCAAATCAATTGTTGTATGCAATAAAATTTTATAAACCAGACTTTTTGTAGTCATTCATTTGGAAAGAAAGTGACAGTGAAGATATAACAGAGGATTTCATGAAGAATCAGAAGTAGCTTCTCGTTAAAGACTTCCACTGTGAACCTGGCTCACATGGCAGACACAAGATCTCACAAATATCAGCTCCTTGCTCTCATATCTATTCTAACCTATGTTCTGATGCAGGAGTAAGATGTCTAAACTGCCCAAACCTTAAACTATTACTGTCTCATGCTTTCTTCATCTGATCCCTCCATCTAAGTTATTTTATTAGTTATATGTTTTAGCAGTTCCTATGACTGTGGCCTTTCTTTTTCTCCCTTTTTCAGTTTTCATCTTAAGTATTCTAAAATCCCCTTAACCATGGCCACCATTTCCACTCCACAGCCAACTGTACCATAGAGAACTCACTGATTTTATGATGAAGGAGGGATTTTACTCTCTGGTGTACTATGTGAAGTCATATAGCCATACTAGATGATTACTGAGCTAATGTCCCCCATTATATCTAATCTATTTTCAAACAAATTAGAAGCAAATTAGACCTAATGACTCTTCGGAATCAGTTTGTCATGTTTGTATCACTCCAGTTCTTCAAACAATGTGACACACACAAGCTCTTGTTAAATTGTATTCAATTAACTGCCAGACATTGGTCTAGTTTGGGTTGTAAATACATGAATTAGCTCTTCCTTATGCAGAGTGTGACTCATTGCCCCACCCCTGTTATCATAAAGCTGAAAAAAAACACTTCATTTTTCAAAACCACATTCATTTTCTATTTCTAAACTCTTAGAAGCTAGAAACCCTTGTTGTTTTCCTAAGATATAATTCATTTTGGTTTAGGACCATACTGCTTAGAGAAATTCACATTTCTCTATCTTTATATTGAGTAACAGCACACACACACACTTGAACACACCCACACTTGAACCCACACATGAACCCACACACATGCAAATATAATTCTTTCAGGCAAAACTGCAAAAGCAAAATATGAGGCTTTCAATGTTGTTTTAGAAAATTGCTGCCCTTTGGATATTTTTGTGACCACTTATGACAGTTGATAGCACACATTATGGTTTTTGTTTTAACTAGCAGATGTCCTATTCAAAATGCTGTAATTATTTTCATCTTGTGATTGCTATACCAGTGCAAAACATGTAAGTAAGAAAGATAGGTATTTTTCATTGCCTTGTGGTTTGAGTAGTCATACTAATGTCTAATTATATAACACAATTTATAGTTGTACCATATAGCTTCTTTAACTGTTGCCTAGAACAAATTGCAGCATATTTCTATATCTCTCATAACTAGATTAACTCCAGAGGCTGCTTTCAGATAAGGAATTGAGTGGAATGCTATTATAAATGCAGCAACATTTGCTTATTAGCTCATTTTAATTTTATGTTCTTTAAATTTTGTTTCCTGCAGTTCCTATAAAATTCAAATTACTTCTTGATATACTCCTATATTGAGTTAGGAAGTAAAAATAGAATTGTATAATTGTGACTTATGGGTTTATGACCAGTAGCTGATGGTTTTTCAGTCTCTTAAGGCCAAAATGAATTTTTAATAGTTGTTAGAAAATGAGAGTATAAAATCAGTATCCAATACAAAATTTAAAGAAGAATGGCTATTCTTAGGTGGGACATGCTTGTCATGTTTGTAACTGATGAACTATGATTGCCACATTTGGGCTATTAAAGTATGAATACACAGGCCTTATACTTTCCATTCATATTCAAAGGAAAGCTATGTTTGTGAAATGTGGACATTTCCACTTGAGTATTCTGAGCTTTGACTAATATTTTTTTGTGAGGGTCATGACTCATAGAATTTTGAAAAGTCATTCTTCGATTAAAAAAAGACAGATAAAAATGTTTAAAGTTACTGTGAGATAGTTTGTTTATGGTAAGATACTACACTCATCATAAATCTAGTTTTTATTTAGTGTTAATAATAGGGAAAATTGGCAAGAATTTACAATTAAAGATCTCACAGTAATAACTTCAGGATGCTGTTCAAAGGAATTAATGTATGATCTTAATATATAATAATATATAGTTAAATAATAATAAAATAATTAAAGAAGCATAATGTTCTTTTATATGTTTACCAAGAATCAGAAGACTAAAATATTTATTAATTAAACCTTATACGCTACAAACATAATTGATTTGTTTGGAAGAGTTTTACAGTTTTATGTTTATAAATAAAAATTTATACACATATCTATAAGAGAATTTACATGAACTTTATAAAAGGAATAGTTGTAAAATTTCATTAATTTATTAATTTATCTCTGTCTATTTATTGAGGAAGTAGTCACTATAGAGTTGAGTAAAAATAGCTGATATTTGCTCAGTAGAAGACAACATATCATGATATGGGAAACCAAATACATACCATCCTCTGTTATCAGCTAGTTTGGATTCTTTATATTCTTTTAGAAAAGTGAAAAACTCATAGATAATAGTTCTCATTTGAGATAGGAAGTTGACAGATGTAACAATGCACTTGGCAACTTATTTGCAAAGTGGAGCTTTATATAATTATTAATTAAGATACCAAATGTCGCCGGGTGGTGGTGGTGCACGCCTTTAATCCCAGCACTTGGGAGGCAGAGGCAGGCGGATTTCTGAGTTCGAGGCCAGCCTGGTCTACAAAGTGAGTTCCAGGACAGCCAGGACTACACAGAGAAACCCTGTTTCGAAAAACCAAAAAAAAAAAAAAAAAAAAAAAAAAAAAAGAAAAGAAAAAAACCAAATGTCCTTATAAAATTAATCTTATACATAATATATGTCTAACAGAGAGGCCATGCATTTATCAATTGTCTTAAAGATTCTTAATTATCTCAGACATTTAAAGCTTTTTAGAAAAATTACTTTACAAATGACAGAAGCTACTTTTAAGATTCTAAATAACTGTGGTCTACAGAGTGAGTCCGGGACAGCCACGGCTACACAGAGAAACCCTGTCTCGGAAAACAAAAACAAACAAACAAAAAAATTCTAAATAACTGTAACTCTAAGAGATTCAAAGACTAAGAAGCTTTCTGAAAATCGTTTTTGAAGTAGTCAGTGAAGTCTTCAACTCTAAACTCTGACTGATACCAGGAAATCAGATGTAATATTTTAAATTCAAGTGTTTAAGGGCAATGTTTTATCTCAAGTATGAGCTGTCCTCATAGGAGCTAAGAAGTAAGTTTTGCATTGCATTGTGCTAACGACAAATGGTGTTTGCTTTAGCTATAGTTTGCTTTAGTCCACATCAGTAGCATTTTTTTCATTCTATTGTTAGAACTCTTTGGTCTGCAGTCATCATTTAGTGATGCAGAATAATTTCTTTTTACATCCAACTAGCTATGGTAACCACCTATGTACTTCTGGTCTCATCTTATTGATTTTACAGTAACACCAAGAATAACCTGTTAGTTTAATTGCTGTTTTTTTTTTTTTTAACCATTGTTGGTATGATTATCTAAAACCATGGTTCATCTATCTTTGCAAATAACTTGTACCCTTTCACCATGAAACTCTGTAAAAGAATTAATATCTCTGAGATACATGTTTCTGGCTTATAAAGTAAGAAATATTGCTTACAGTACAGTTCATTAATAGTTCTAGAATAGGAAAGAAAATGAATCTGATCTATTTGCTTAACACACATTAGACAAATGTGACAATCATTTGAAGAAACTGACAATAGATTTAGAAACAGGACAAACCTTAGCTCTGTTCTTCTGGTCTTATGCTACCATTGAGAGAGATCATTGAGTCAATGAATCCAGTGAAATACACTGTGAATTTTCCTTTAAACTACTACAGTGAACAGATTTAAGAATTTCCCTTGAAATACATTAAATTTTGTGAAACATTGCTTAATGAAACAGATCTATTGAATGTCCAAATATAAAGTGCTATCTGGGTCCAGATAACTGAAACACAAAAGGAGATGACATCATGCTATTGCAAGGCCAGTATTCTGGAAGAGGGACAAGAAAAGTAACTAATTAAAATAAAAATTAAATCCAAAATTCACTGTGAAAAATTAGGGATGCAAAAATCTTAGGAGAGAGTACACAGAAACACATGCAACTTGGGTGTGTATGTGAGTATGTAAGTGGCCTAGTGTGCTAAGTATGAAATACTAAGAGTTGTAGAGAAGCCATCAGAGTTATGATAAAAAAATAAATAGGGGGTTTGCAACCTGGATGAGATAGAAAGTGGGAGGACTTTTATTAGGAGGGTAATATAATTGGAATTATATTATAAAAGGAAGTATATACCCTATGGAGATTATATTGTAGTAGGTAGGAAGTGGAAATAATAATTAGAGGTCTTGGCAATGTGAGTCAGAGGTAAGACTGTTTTAAGTTGGCAACAGTTGAAGTAGTGGTAGTTATAAAGCATTAATTATAAAGATAAAACTAATAGAATTTTACAACAGATTGTAATGTTTGTGTGTATGTATGTATGTATGTATGTATCCACATGTGTATATATGTTGGTTAGGAAAGAGAACAATTGGGAAAATTAGCTATTTCTAAAACAATAGAGTTTGAAAAAGTAATGGTGTTGATATATAGTGAGATAAATAAGATTTAGATATAGATGAAATTCAGAGGGTAGTTTCCAGAACTTGGATTTAGACAGGCTTTTACACTTCTGTTAGACATTCAATGAAGACTTCATGGATTCTAGATTAATATTTGATTAATATTACTTTAAATCTCCAAGATTCTACTTACTTCTGAGCTCTGAACTAGATGTATCCTTTTGAAAATGTTTTCCAAGCTGCAACTTAATTGTTCTCAGAAACAAGAAAAATGAATGAAAAAAACTTCTTTTACTTCAGCCTAGTTCTCTTTCCTATATGATTCAGTCCACTTCTTTCCTTTAGGGACTCATAAGCATTTTGACAAATACTACTCTTCTGTGGGGGCACAGTTAGGAAGATAATGAGTCATGAGAAGGGTAACAACTCCAGTTATGAACTGCTGTACATTCAAGAAACAAGGAAGAATTTTGTCATTATTACATCATAGTTCTTGTGCAGATGTTGGTAAGAAATGGGACATGCCAGAAGAAAGACCAGAATGCATCTTTCAGTTTTTCATAAAAGAAATCCAACTGAAAACTATATACTGAGAAAATAATACATTACTCACATCAAGGAAAATGCTTCATGAAAATTTGAAGAATAAGAATTATGTCTAACATTGAGTATTCTTTACCCATGTAATCATGGTTAATAATTTAGATAATAGATATAAATGATAGTCAACATTAAGTATCAAAATAAGTGTTTTCCTTCATGTAAAATTAATGTCACACTCTTACAAATAGGATTTTTCTGACTTCATCTGTCATTCACACATGCCAATCACTAAGAATTAAGTTGCAAAATAAAAGCATCCTTGGCATGTGAGGGTTTTTCTGAGCCTACAGACTTGCTGGGTAGAATGAAATCAGTAACAGTCTACTAAGTATCTCTTTTGAAAAAAAATGGAAACTCATTTTTTTCGTCTACTTTGAAATGCCCAAGGTACATCAAAATCACTGTGTGTATCCAGCTTATATTTTGAGTAAGTTTTTATTATCAACTGGATATTAGGAATTGTAAAAATTTTTCTATTACATAGCATATAGAATGTCATTTGGAATTTTCAAAAAAAAGTCAGAAATAAAGACGAAAACATGTATTTTTAAATTTCTTCATATTAACCATGATTTTTTTTTATTCAACAGAGAACAGCAAGTTAACTAATAGATGCATTAGGAATTTGTCAACCATGATTAATCCTGGCAACTCAGTAACACATAACAAGACACTGATTTAATCTTGCTTCTCTGCATTTTAGAGATATTATCATCTTAACATATGGTTTATAGCATTTTTTAATGTGCATTAATTTATTTTTAATTTTAAAAGTCATTTAACATGATAGCATAATGGACTCTGAGAAACTAACAAAACACACATAGGTGTAATTCTTCCTTTTCTAAGTAGAAATTATATACATATATGAGACTTCAGTTTATTTAGTTGCAACAATTTTAAATTGTCTCTTTTCTAAAGAAAATTTCTGAGACAATTTTATTGCTTTGCTGAAAGAGTCTAACTTTTTGAGTTCTTTATATATTTTTGATATTGGCTCTCTATGGGATGTAGGGTTAGTGACATAATCCTAAAACCACCACGACTATTCCTCCCTTGATGTTAAAGAAAATGGGATTTAAGAAACTATAGGTTGTTGTTTAAAGACTGGGAATTTTTTATCCTGGCTGCTATTTCACTCCTAGACTTCCCATTGGGTCTTTTCTGTGCTACTTCTTTCTAGAATTCTACCCCAAGTTTGCTATTGTACCAAGAAATCCTCCATCATTTTATCATGAGTGGTGTGATACAGAATGAGAGTGGGCCCGACAGAACTGAGAAAATAGTTGCCTAACTTACACAAGGCCTGGTTCATCTACTAGGCAATTTATCCAGTTTCTTCTTAACTTATATGATGTAATGGACTTGCTATGAAAATACAACTGGCATTTACTAGAATTATCTTTGTTTTCCATGAACACCTAATGAATTCAGATGTTATCATCATAGGCTTAGGAGAAATACTTCTATTTGGTTTTAGACTTGTTAAAAAACTTAGAAATCCCACTTAGTATTTGTTTTTAAAGCTACCTTCCCTCTTTAAAACATATGCAAATTACCCCATTTTATCATTTACTTTGACATTTTAAAAATATTAGCAAAAATATCTCTGATAACAGTGTTTTCTGGATGCCACTTAGAGGTGCTTCTAGCTGTATGGTATTATGATTAAAATCAGCAGTTGAGCTGAAACAGCAGCTCTCCTATACAGATGAGGAAGAGACAATTAAAAGAGTATGATTATAGAAGGATAAAAATGTCAAGAAAATGTTACATCAAATATCCCCCATTCTACACAGGCTATGAGTAAGTGTAAAATTTCATTAGCAAGACAGGGCCAGCAAGGAAAATACTTTGAAATGCAATTCTATTACAATTAGTCATTTATAGCGGATAGTGTGCATTAAACAGAACAACTTAAAAACAACAACAAAGTACCCTGACTTTTGTTAACCTGCTTAAGCTTCTTTCTTGATGGGGGATATCACAGATAAAACAAAAGTTATGATAAAAACTAGCCTGGGTGATTTTTCATTCAAATGGAAATTTCAACTCACTTCTATTTTCATATCTGTTGTGGAAATTACATCCCAACCCCATTACATCAGCAACTCAGTAGTTTTACGTTTATTAAGTTGAAGTCTCCACTTAATCAATGTTTAGAAAATCATACAATTTAATAAGTATGTAATCTGAGTGAAATTCAAACACAAGTTGACTGGCTTGTGACTTTGATTACTGACCACATGCATGTAAATCTGTACTTGGGTCTTAGATCACAGGGAACATTCAGGTTTATCTGGTCTCTTTACTGGAAGTGGCCTTCTGTTCATAATTTTTATATGACTTCAGGCTACCTCATTCTGAGTCTTATATTTGAAAGCCTGATTTTATTTTTCTGCAAGTGCTATAATAACAAAACTGAATAGGAGATACAGGCAGTACAACTTCTAACATGGTTCAAAGGTTTAAGAAATTGTATAGCACCCAGAAGGAAGTACAACCTTCTGAAAATGATGCCTATTAAAAAGGAAGTAAAGATGGTATTGAGTTACTTTTCTTAGTGGCCTGCTAAGTTGGGCATCAGTCAGCTGCTTAAGCATAATTACTTCATACATGTAATTGTCATCTATTCCTGTGCTTTAGATATAATGAAAAAGCTAGTATGGTAATGAATGCTATGAACTGATAAAATTTTGAAATAACTACATTTTACTATTTTCTGATTCTTCAGTTATCTAGAATTGTTTAATTCAGGTCAGAAGTTAAGAGACTAAAAGAATCAATGAAGTGATTTGTAGTTCTCTGTCTTTAAAAAGACCATGTTTAATGGGTAATTTTTCTTTTATAACTCAGGCACATAGTTCTGAACAGATGCTCAAGATTCTAGGTGTCTCACTGAAGAACCCACTGTACTTGACAGGCCTTAGTTAAGGACCACATGTGGCTTCATGGTACAGCTGTTATGTTTTGGAGTCATGTTAGCAGGTTTCCGTTGTGTTCAGCTGGCTTTTCTTTTCTTCTGTCAGAAAAAATGAGAGAAAACAATGGGAGGCCACTAGCTTTTAAATCTTTGAGTTAGGATTTTTGTCCCTATATATCTTTTATATTTCATGAAGTTGAGTCTCTGAAGCTTAGCATCCTTGAGGCCAAGAAGATACAACATGTTTCACTGTGTATTACTTGGCAGAAAGCTTAGCCCATTCTGAGTAGTTTTAAAAATAATATCAATATACTATTTAGAAATATTGTCTACATTGTTTCTCCTCTCTGCCTAGGAAGGCAAAACTACAGAGCAGATTTTGCTATGTCTTTAAGAAGCAATACATGTAAAAAATGAACTAGGCCATAGCTCAGAAACAGAGGCAACAAGAAGATGCTGGAGATTTGAAATTCAATGAAAATAGAGAGGAGCAAAGGTTAATTTCTGAAGGAAAGGACTAGAAAATGCTTTTGGTGAACATGGTGTTCCCAGTGGGGCCTTATGCATGAGTGTTTGTCCTAGGCAAAGGTGGAGTTGAACATACTTTAGTTACAGGGAAGAGGGACAGTGAGGTCTTCTGCCTGAGGAAGGGCTGGTTTGGGTGTCAGAAAAGTTCCTGCACTGATACAGAGGGATAGGAAGCAGTCACAGCAGAACCAAGAAAGGAAACAAGTCTGGAATACAGCTTGAAAGGAGTGGGGTTGATATTCACCTTTATTTTCTGGAAAGTGAGCTAGATTCTGTAGTTGAAGTTTCGATCCCAGTCAGGAAAGGCTTAAGTAGTCATGAAACATGGGTGTTCAGGAGTAGTACTAAAGGCACATTAAAACATGTCAACACTCATGCCTTTATTTTTTTCAGCTATTTTATTATTTTCCCCTTCCCCTTTGACCTACTCTGCTACTCCTGATTGCCTTTTGGACACACTGAATTCTCAATTTTGACCTCAAGAAGTTGTGTTTTTTTACATATGCTATTCAACAAAACACCCATTATTTCTGGCTAGGACCTGGATGCACAGTCTACAGGAATTTATTATGAATTGAGGTACCTGTGAACTTGTGAATAACCCAAAGAAAAATGGGAAATCTGCTGTACATTGTTCACTATTTTTATTGCTAGTGAGATAATTCTCATCTGATGAGTTATGGAGACTTAATTTCCAAGACCATCTTGGTTAGTTAAGCGGGGTACAGAATACCTGACTCTAAATGGAACTATTTCTATTGAATTTAGTGGAAAGAGTAGCCCTTAGAGTAATGCAATGAGGTGGCCCTGCTTCACATAGTAGAAATTTATAATATCAAGGTAGTCCACATTAAAATTATCATTATGTGACACTGAAATTGTATATAAGGATTCTTTTACAACTTTTAGAATTTGACAGGGACTTGATTAATCCTATGTTATCCATGTCTAAGTATGAGATGCTAAATCAAATTAAAATGAATTAATAACACACATATTATTTCTTAGCTAAACTTTGAGATTATCAACAGTGCAGCATCCCATGACTGGTCTGGATGAACCTGAAGTTGATCTTTTATTCTAACATGTTAAAATAAAAGTTCAGACATTTAAGAAAATAAAGAAGGATGAAATCAAACCATATAGTAGCAAGTTCACTGAGTTACCTCCTCTGCCTAGTGGGAATTTCTTTATCAAACACAAAAGAGTAAGTGAAGTAATTATCATACTTAATGTGACATTAGAGAATATCTCCAAGCCAACTTGCATTATTTTATAAATATTTATCATGGTGCACAGTGTTATGCTGGCAAAATGAATATATTTTATTTAGATACCAGAAGGTTTCCATGGCTATGGCCCCTGTAGGAAGGGGCTAACTTTATTTAAACATTCATGTGTATTATTCAACCTCCTTTATATACCAGACCAGCTGGTTAAATGGTTTTTCAAGAACTTTAAACCTTTAAACCAGACATAAAGAAAATATAAATGAACAGTATACTTTCTGATGTGTCTTTTCTCTGACAATATTCTCCACTTTTTTCATTCTGAGCCTAAAAATGCTATGAAGTTTTAAAACACCTTAACTGAATTAAAGCTTAATTTTTCACAGGAAAAAAAACTGTGTATGCCCCTTTAGGTAACTAGAGATGTAGTTAATGATTACTGAATACATGTTGTACTATTTTCTCATCCATACTCCTGGAAATAACACTTTCTACCCCCAAGGCTGCTAATTTCTATTCATTCTCTTGGTCCTCTGGTATTTTCTCATGCCCCCACCCCTTTGAACCTATTCCCCTTTTCCTCTCCTCCTCCCTTCTCCCACACAGGTTCCTCCCTTTCTCTGCCTCCTGTGATTGATTATTCCTTTCCCCCCCCCTTCTAAGTGGGATTGAATCTTCCTCACTTGGGCCTTTCTACTTGTTACAGATCAAAGTCTAAGAAGTTCCAAGTTCTTTCCAAACAAGCAACTCAAGCATCAAAAAAATATGCTCATGAAATAAGTGAGTGAAATGAGAAAAGAAGAAAGGGCCTGTGGGGGAAACACAAGTGTACGCTCTAGCTTTTTGGTCATTGTGGTAACTTAAATACAAAATACTATTGAAAGTAAAGATCAAATAAAAATTGTCCAGTAAATGTTATAAAAGCAATGGGTTTTTATGTAGCTAATAGCTTACATATTTTATTGCTGTTTGATGAGCTGTAAAAACAAAGACATATTTTTAGCCTTTTGTCAGATTTGTGATGACATGCCTAATAAATTGAACATCATCATTACATCAGAGTTTCACCTTTGTTCATTTACATTAATTCATCTTCGTCTAGGAGACAATATTTTTTTTTCTTATTCTTGCTGGTTCTCTTGAACAGAGATTAGTTATAGAAAAAATCCATTATTGTTTCTCTTTCAAGTCATCAATCTTAGCTAAAACTATAACTGTTTTAAATACTATCTAAGGCATTAGAAAAGAGCTACAAATTGTCTAGATCATCACTGAGTTAGTGACTCAGCTGCATTACAATTATAGGTGAACATCTAACTCAGAAAAAAAAAGAAAATGATGTCTTCTCTAATCAAAGTGCCTAAGCTATCATCCCTTGATCTTGAGTATTCATGCATCACATTTTTTTTTCTTTTTAATGAGGCAATAGAGTTCTTTGGGCTCTTATCATGTTTAAGAATGTGAAATGTGTGGCAGACATAGCTCCTTGAGTAAATGATGTATTCTGGCAGTTCTAATGACTTTAACTTTATCCCTGGTATCCATGTGCTGGAAGAAGAGAATCACTTCCTGCAAGTTGTCTTCTGACCTCCACAAACACCCTGTGTTGCACACACACACACACACACACACACACACACACACACACACTCCCAAATAATATAGACATACGGAGCAATAGATGATATCATTCATATTCCCAAAGAATGTTCAGTGTTATAGGGGATAATGCACAAAAACATAAAATATTCAAAGTGTAGTGTTTTAATTTAGGAAAGACACAAAACAAAAGGAATACATTTTTCATAACATATAATTTAAAATATAAGGTGGCAATTGAAAGAAAATTGGAGTAAATTGTTCATCTCTCCAGGACCTAAAACACAGATCCTATTGAAACAGATATCATTCAGTGAGTTAGATAGGACATTAAAAACTGCAGCCCTGGATCTAGTAGAACATTCAGCATTACATAGAAATTGCCAATGTCTTTTAGCCAGTGATCACCAGGCACACAACAAACATTAAATGCAGTTCAGTAGTACAGAACACAGTAAAAAAGAGAATGTAGAACCAAAGAAATGAAGCTGTATCTGTAGATGAGTGTTAGTAGGATTTGAGTTTGGTTCCATGATTTCGGAGAAGGGTCTAGATTGAAATGTGATCTAGATAGGGTGTTATCAGATATTCCTTTTAAAATTTTGTTTTTCTCTTCTCTGTGTTTTGTTTGACATACATAGTCTCTCTTCATTTTTTCTTCTCACTTTGCTTTCTTTTTCCCAAAAGAATAATCTTAGTAATTCAGTTACTTCTGTTCTTTATTTTTAAAACTATACCTAAGTTTTGAAATGAGATCATAAAGATGAAGCATTCAAGTGATAATATCTCTTTGTTTTAAATTCTCCTTATACCTGTCTTTTATGTAAATCCAAATTTGGTTACCCAAGACCCTATAAATGCAGGTCTTACTTTGAATTTAGTTTTTACTTTATAACTTGTAGGGCATTTGTAATCATAGAGCTTGATTATATTTCTACAAATTCTCTGGATGATCTTGAATATTTTGATTACATTTATTTGTGGTCTCATTATTCTCCTAATTATTTGTCTTATAGCCAAAGTTCAGCTTTCTACATTTAAAATGAAATAATGAAAGGAGAGACTCAGCAGGCTGTTTCTTTTTAGTCACAAAGGCTGCCAGTAAAAGCATTTTTCTCCTTTTATTTCCTTATTTCTTTTTTCCTGGTAAATTAAATAATAGATGAACTTCACTAGGAATCCTCCCATCTAAATACCACCAAACAGTTTGGCTCCTTTTGCAAATCAAATAAAAAGTGCTAGAAGTTAACTTTATTGTGCTCCACCATTTAAATGGCTGAGAGAGCTTGCAGCTTTGCCTCATCATTTCTGCAGATATGTAGGTTGGGCCTCTTTGTTGTATGTACATTGTTGTAAATTGGGACTGAGAACTGACAGAACTACTTTCTGAGACTCTAGTAGATGAGAACAGAAGGCAATCATAACACTGTCAGAGAATGGAATGATCCGTTCCTTATGGAACTCCTGGAAAAATATAGGCTTTCCTCTACTTGCTTCTAAAGCAAATTATAGTAGAAAGCAGTTAATTAAAATTAGAAAGGCATTACATGATAATATGAAAGGCTGAACATACATAAATGTGACATATAAGGTTTATGTTAGCGTAATAATTTATGACAGGATTTTGTGAACCAATGAGTTATTCAGTTGACCTGGCTAGAAATTTTTATTTCTTTTCTGTTTCAGTAGTCAGTAGAATCAACTTGCTCCCTTGAAGAATTTCAGTGACTGAATAAGTGAAAAATGTAGTATTAGGAGATGATGAAGTTACAATTCTATTACCAACTACTTCATTTTATCCTTATTTCCCTCCAAGTCTTTATCAGAGAACCTCTTTGTCAACACGTGAATGAAAAACAAAAGAAAATCTGAGACATTCCTACTAGTCTGGGTAGTGTAAGACAACAACAGTAGCCAGTTTAAATGGCAGTTCAAAGTGATGTCTATTTTCATGTGAAATTTCAGTTAACAATACATTTTTGGTACTCATGCAACTGTTTGACAGACCACTGTGTCCTTCCTGTCATGTTAAATCAAAGGGTCTCAATTCTAAAACAATTATTTCAAAAATGTATATTGATTAAAGTCAACTATAAAGAGTACTGTAAAAAGAAGCTGTCTGCATACTTCTGCTTAATGTTACACACTCAGGTCTTATCCTTCGCTGAGCAATTTTGAGCTTGAAGGTAACAGTGTGATGTATACAACACTGCCCAGCAACATAGCACAATACTCCCCCATCTAAATAAATATGCATTTTATAATATGATAAGCTATTTTATAAAGAATTGAAGGGAAATTAAATTGTAGACTGCTTTGAGCACTGCTTTTTCCTAAATTTGTGTACTTATCTCTGGGCCTTTGTAGTGTCACAAGAAGTCATCTTATTCATGGCTGAGAAAGCAAAACATAAAACACAGCTAGCTATAGTCATGAAGAAGGTTGTGGGCCTGCTGTGTGAGAATAATTGAAGCTACCTTAGATTTGCAATTTATAAGCTAAATCTAATTGCAGTGTAGTATGGTTTCTGTGCAATTGCCTTCCTGCTTACGACTGATCCTGAAAAGTGAGTCCCAAGTGGAAAACAACTTTGTAGTATTGCTATTATTCTCAGACACCTAAATGAAAGTTGTCAGGATGCAGTGAACTCTGCTATTCTTATTTTTGACTTGCTAGATTTACCTCTAGTCTCCAACGGAATGTATTCCATTAGTACCATCCATAGTTAGAGGCTTCTGGGCAAGTTTTGTTCAAATGACAGAATTGAAGCACAGAGACACAGCCAGAATGTCTGTCATTTACTTTTATTTTGGAAGCAGACTACTCAGATTTAACTTGAAGAATGGTAGATAGTCAGTTCATGGGGTAAAGTGATTTAATCATGATTCCAACCTTAAATACCCCCTTGCAGGCTGGATCTATTAGCTGAGAGACATAACAGCTAAATTTACAACTGATTGCCTTTAAACTTTTAACTTCCATGGCTGTGATAGGTCACTATTTGGCTACTGTTAATGTTTTCTTGCTTAACAGATTATGAAAATGAAATGTCTATGTATGTTTGCAGACAGACAGACACACACACACACACACACACACAAAAAGTACATGGATGGAGGATTCTACTGAGTTCCTCAGGGACTGTGACAGTATGCTTTAGTATATGTAGGGACTTTATGATTTTTTCATTGAATTCTATTCTTCTAACTAATAGAAACATGAAAGTTATCAACATGCTTCACACTTTTTCAATTTGCTGCAGAGCAAAACTATATTTTAATTTTTATCAACTTTTTAATCTATTCCTCAGTGTCTCATACATTGTTGATGATCCATAAATATTTACAGACTGGGTAATTATGCTTAGCAGAGTAAGTTAAGGTCAAGCTTGGTCAGGCTTTCCTATGGTATACCAAGATTATGTCTGACCTCATCTGCTTTCCAACTGGTTATATGGTGAATTTAATAGGAATGCTCTTCATACCCAACAATGAGCAGTAAATTTAATATAGTCTGTTCATCATCTACTTCTTTAATGTGCTAGAAAGACTCCAGATTGTTATCATGCTGAAACAAAGGCTTCTGGTTAATGTAGACAGCGTCAGTGTCTGGTCTCCGCACCAGGTTTTACAGATGTGAAGGATGATGTGCTTCCCTGGATGTAGGCATTTCGATAAAGCCATCATTTATTAGAAATTAAAATAAAAAACTAAAACTAATGATTTGTTATGAAAGACAGACTTCAATGCAGTAACATCGAGAGGGGCCATTTTATAAAATATAGAGATATGTAAAAAAAAATAGAAAGAAAGAAAGTTAGGATGTTAATGAATTCTAAGCTACTATCCATCAAGCCAAGACTTTGGCAGTGGTTTTTTTGTGAGAGCTAAGATGTCTTCTCCAGTGAGAGATTATCTTTGGCTCCATCCTTTTATTCTCTGAGACAAACATTCTGTGAAGGCCACACTTACTGCTGTCTGCTTCTGGAAACCTGAGAGTTCTTTGGCATGTCAGGGAGAAAAGATAATGTGAACCACGTAGAGGCACATTCTTCATATTAACTAAAGAGATGTTTTCCTCTAGTTGTATTACTCTGGCATTCAAATTTATCATTCCTCCACAACTTGCTGTTCCCCTGGGAGAAAATTAGAAAATTTGGTTTGATACTATTTCCTTTCTGATGCTTGTGACAGAAATAGAAAACAGAAGAGATAGGGACAGAGTTATAAGAATAGTCAAAATTGTGGGAGAAATAAGGTTCTAGACCATTAATGAGATCAAAATGCAGAGAGTGCTTGTGGATATCCAGCCATGATTGATACATCTACAATCTCACCTCCACACCTAAGGTATAGGGAATATCATAGAAGAGTCCAGAGGACCATCCCTCATGACTCTTAAGAGTATCTTCTAGACATGAATAGGAAGCTGCACCCATGAAATCTCAATAGTACAGTTAAATAGGCAAGACACACATAGTAATAACACCAGTTGATATGCCAATGTTGTCCAGGAAAGTTTCACAATGTGTCACTCATAAATAATCAATGGGAGCAGGTTAATAGGTTTTCTCTAAGGACGAGACCCCACCCAGTAAGTTATTCAAACCTACACAGTTAGTCATTTCATCTTTAAAGATAAAATGAAAATGCATCTGTGAAATATTTTTTGATATTTAACATTGCAGGAACCTAATAAATGTAGGGTAGATTAAATTAGATTGTATTGCACAGACATGGAGTACAAATTATTAAACAAAAAGAACTTATTGCATTAACAGAGTTGGAAAATTATGTCGATAAAATAACTTAACACTGCGTGGTATTTTCCTTCAGGTGCTAATCAGTGTAAGAAGAACGGAAAGTGGTTAGGGTAGTCTGGGTTATTACTGTTGTCAACAGAGAGGATAAATGATTAAGTAATGATGCTGTACACATTGAGGTGAGGATGTGGTTACCCATTTCATCAGGGGAATTCCAATCTAGGCTTCTCATTAAGACTTATTTCTTGAAGATGAGATAAATTCTGTAGTGACAGAATTTTGAAAATTACTACTTGACAAACAGCTGAGGCTACATATTAACAGAGGGAAAGAGGAATTTTAGAAAGCCCACCTATAAGAAAAGAGAAAATAAGCTCACTGTAATTCTTCTACCTTGTCCCTAATATTTCTAAGCACCTAAAATATATCTCATGTATAGAAACAATTATATTTTGATGAAATTATGAAAATATTTCACTTAAAAATTATAGCTGAGTACTAGGGGCTAAAAAAGTTTCCTTACCTCGAATGACTTTGTCAGGCTTAGAATGTCATCAATTCTTTCCTAACTTTCCACCTCACACTGTTATGCTCTATCTTGTTAGCTTAGCTGTGTTCAACATGTGCACATGACCAGATTAACTTTAAGTAACTTTATGTTTTTTCTCAATACAGAAAAAAATAATTATAGTCTAAACTGTAAGATCTTGTATGATACAATTTTAAATTGTATATCCTATTACATTCTTCATAGCATGTATTACATTAAAAACACAGATTTTGTATTTTACAATATAAATACTTCTTATTCTTCATTCCCAAAGATATACTTTATATATTATTATCTTTTAGAGTAAAGCTCTTATCTTTTCTCTAAAGAGTATAGGAACTTTGTAGTAAACCCCTTTCTCTTCCTGACAGCCCAAAAGTAGTCTTTTTTTTTTTTAATTCATCATTTACTTTTCAGTTACAACTGTTTGATTGCTGCTTCCAGGTTCCTATAAGAAAATAGCTAAATGATCAGATTATTTAAAATCTTGATTATCAGTTTAAAACATTGAAGTAGAATTTAACATTCAAAAGCTAAGTGTGTTTTGTGCAAAGACATTGTCTAACTAATGTTGTTTTGTTTTGTTTTGTTTTTTTATTAAAAGATGAGTTGAGGTGTGATTACACAGAAGGTATCTCTGGGGAGCTGATTCCATGATCCTAAATACTGTGGCATTACATTTGGCAATTATTTCAACTTATCTGGGTATTTCTCAAGCACTTGATGCCAGGTGTAGAGATAGGCCACTAGAGACAATGAAACTCATGTCTTCAATCACTGAGGACTAATAAAAGGATAAAACTAAAGTGGGAGAAAATAAAAACTACAGTAAACCAATAGTCATCTTGTCCACAAAAGGTCCTGTGTTATGCTCCTCTCATTATAACTAAGCCAACCTTCTAACTATCTAGAAAATAACCAAGTATGTCCATAAGAACATAGTCATTTATAAGTACTTCAATAGCTGCTTCATACTAATAATTTAGTCATTAGTATACATTAGGTTTGTTTCACATTTAATTTGTGATATATGGATAAAGCTTGTTCATTGATGATTTAGAAACTTGAGCTTTCCCTGTTTTTATAAGGAATATATCTCACAGATGCAAGATAAACTTTCCTAGCTGCAGAGATCACTTCCTTGTAGAAAGGTTCTAAATTAAAAAAAAAAAAATGAGGTTGGGTAGTAATGGATTTACATTTCATAAGGAGGAAAATAAAAGTCTTCTTTAGCATCTCTCCTGTTTATCCTTTTCCCAGTATACACCACGCGGCAGGAACTGTTCCCTACAGCATCAAGTATTTGCACTGGAAGCAAGAGATCTGAGTTTCTAGAGCAGAAAAGTGAGTGGGTCACAGGGTGGCATAGAGCACCTGGGATTCATTTGTTTGATTTGAGCATATTATAACAGTGAATTATAACAGTGAAACTAGGGCTCTCCTGAAACATATGGATGGAGTTCTTGTCACCAAACATTTGTTGTTAACTACTCCAAAAAAAACTTAAAATCACTTTCTAATTCTTCTTCAGGCCCTTTTCAGTAAGTTAGCATGTTTTTATGAAAATGTTAATGTTTGAGAGGATACACGCACTCTTTAAGTTCTTAAGACACAGCAGCAAATGGCTTACATTTCTAAGTACAAATGTGTCTTGACTCAAATTTCTGCTTCTTTTGAGTTATTAGTTGAATACCAAATTAATAGTGTTTTAAACAGCATTTATTTGCTAAATAATACCCTAGTCACTCCCAAAGAATTATTTGTTTAATTCCTCAAATGAGCAACCACATAGAGGCAGCTGTCCCTGTCCTCCAAGGAGAATATTAAATTTTGCAACTAGGCCATGTTGTTCAACAGCCCTCATCAGAACATACTCGTCCCTGAAGCCCACATTGAGCAGGGGTTCCATTAGAGAATAGGATAAATGTTAAGGTGTTGCCATGAATGTTTCCTGAGAGAAAATAAAATGTTGATTTTCCTTCTTAACTCTTAACATGACCAGAATTTAATCTCCTCAACACAAAGTCCATCAGCAGTTTCACGGACCTGTTTGTCCCAATGTAAAAATAAAGAACCAAGGGAAAAAGGAAGGAGAGGTAGTGCTAGAGCTTTATGGGCCATGAGACAGATCCAGTAATGGACTCCCTTCAAATTTCTGCTAAGCCATCACAAATACTTGAGCTGAATTTACTGAAACAAACAAACAAACAAACAAAAACAATAAAACAAAACAACAATAAAACCACTTGCATTACAAAGTAAAGTAAATGCAGACTTTCTGAGAAGTCATATTTCAGAACTTCAGAAGAGAATTAGAGCTGGCAGGAGTCCTACCCCAGGAATGTATCATTATTGCATCAGTTTTAAAACCTTCCCTGATGAAAGCACAGTGTGTCAAACTCCTCTTTTGTTTGCACCTTAAAATGGAAAACAGCTCTCACTTTTCTTCTTTGTCATTAATGAGGCTTGTGCATTGGGAACCTATTTAATATCCTTGTTAATGAGCTCATTTTAATATCTTCATTTGTGATTAAGCCAGCTTCATTAGATAGACCTCTAAGCCTACTTGTTATAGTAAAAGTATTATGCAACTATTTCAAATATGACAGCTTTCTCCCCAAATCTTTTCTCTCATTACTAGCTCTGTGTCTCTGTTTCTTTCCTCTTTTCCCTCCTTTTTAGTTCTTGTGGAACTGTTAAACAGTTGGCATTGTATTTGCTGAGCAATGAGAACTGAGATATTTTCAATGCATTTGCATTGCTGATTTTACAATTATTAAAGGGTAAAGTTCAGTAATAATATATGTGGTGTGTTTTCCAAAGATACCTTTGCTTTATCTTCTCTTTGATTGGGTAACCTTGATAAATATTTTGCACATGTGGAGAAATCTTTTGGACACAAGAAATCAATATGTGACAAAATGATAGTGAAAATAACAATAGTCACTGTACTTGGGCATCATTTATTTTATCAAAAATTTCTTTTTTAAAATTGAGTTCAATATTGCATTTGAACTAATTTTCTTTAATTGCTCTGAAAGGATTTTCCTATTTAAAATTTTCTATCATTAATTCACCTCTTGTATACTATTATTTTTACTCTTCCTGTTACTTGATTTTTTAAAGGCAATTCATTTTAAAGGAATAATAATTTCTAAGAGTGTTCTGTGTCAGAATTTGGTATCTATGATTCAAAACTCCGTCACTAGGGAATTCTTTTCAGATATAATATATATTATATAATATTTCAGTAGCTGTAATCAGGAAAATATTTGTAAAGTTAACCTTCAGACAATTTAGCAGCATCTGAACAACCACAAATGGCATCTGCTGGTGACTGAATTTTGTTTGTTCAGGGCTGCAGTATTCTTTCAACCTGCAGTGGTTCCCATTCTCTGACATTGCAACAGCTTGTTGTAGCTGGCAAAGAGAAGCTGCATGGAATGATTGATGGCTAAAGATGGGGTTTGTCATTTTTAGAATCCCTCATACTCAGAATGGTTACTTGAAATCAATCTTCAGATATCATTGGACATTAGGGTGGAATGCTGAACTAAAATTTACAGAATTTACTCTCTCATCTTGTAGCTGGATAATTAAATGTAAGTAGGGAATGTGAACAGTAAGTTCCACAGGAGGCCAATTAAAATTTTACCCTTCAAATATCACAGACTGAAATTTTGCATATGTTTTTGTCTTAAAGCCAGAGAATCGATACTCCAAGCTCTGTAGTACATGATGTCTGGGTAATATCTGCCCAATTCATGCTATGATATATATGAAGCTTTACAACAAGTAAAGAAGTGGTCAACACTATGGTCTAATTAAACTTCACTACACTGAACAACAGGGTAGACTTAGACTAAGAATCATGATTTTTCTTAGGCATGACTTAGACTTTTAAATATAAAATAAAATAAATATTTTATATGAATTTTAATTCAATTCCCAAATGGAAAGTTGCTGTATAAACCCAAGTATAAAGACTTAGATCAGGCATGAGGATGGTCTGTGCAGAGCCACATCTTAGGAAGCCAGAGCTGAAGACTTCAGTCATTTTTCCCCAGATTAGAGTGTTTATGAAACTGAATATCAGCTTTTTACTGAGGATACAATTTTGTAGATGCTTCAGATACATGTGAGTATATGGGTAACTGGATATTAGACAGTTCATCCACTATTTTCTATATGCTGGAAAAAATTTAGAGAGGAATGTATCTCAAGATATAAATATAATCTGTTAATAATCCGTTGCCTTCTAACAGTCATATTGACATTATTTTTAAAGCTGGCTTCTTCAGTAAAGTTGTGTATATTACTGATGTCTGCTCTACTTACGGTAATAAAGAGAAGGCATTTCTCGAGATATGAAGCAGACTTTCCATTCTTTTCTATCGTAATAACTAGAGTAACAGTGGCCACTACTGTCCAATCAGATAATTGCACCACTTTCCTCACACGGCTCTGTGTGGCATAAACATTAATCTTCACCTAGAAGCATTTTCAGGGAGTTTTAAAACATGTCATTTGGATGGACACTACTATGGATTAAAGAAATGCTCATTTAATATTAGCTATAAATCAATTTGTTGTTTATGAATAACCAATGTATCTCTAGAAACTCTGAATGTAATATAGTGACAGTTCCTATTATAAAATAACTGAGGTTTAATATATTAAAAGCATACTTTCATACAGAGAAGTTTTAATTATTGATATTACATAAAATTAATGATCACCATATAATGATGTAATAGGTAAGTTTTTTTTATCATTTCAAATATTAATCCACCAACATTTCTATAGAATTGTTATTTTAAAAAACAGTCATCACAGGTTTGAGAGAAGAATAATAGATTACTAGAATAGAGTTAGGATTTTTGCCCTGGATTTCTTAAAAATATATGAGAATATTTTAACTTATTAGATCATAGAAGCACTTTTCTGTTATCTAATAATTTATTTTCTATTGGCATTTCTAAAATATTTGGCCTTAACTAGAAATGGTTTCTCTAGGATTTCTTAAGGAAAGCTTGCTAGTTTCAATGCCAAAAGCAGGCAGCAGAGGGCCCTGCAAATTTAACTGTCCAGAGACTTGCTAAAATAGATAACAATTTTCTTTAACTCTTGTGAAGTCTGTGCTTGTTAAATGCAAAGGCTGCAGTTTCCCTGCAATGGAAAAGAAACAAAGGGGCCTCCATGGGTGAAACTATCTTATGTTGATATAATTTTTTTGAAATCCACATGTAGTTCTTTATTCTAGTTACAGAATTCTAGTTAGGAAAGTCAAAAGCTTGTGTGGCATTTCAGGGTTGATTAGCTCTGAGATTGGGTAATTACAGCTGCAGCCACAAGCATCCACCATATGCTAAGTCTATGCATATTGATGAAGGTTGTAAATATATGGAAATGCCTTGGTCGTCTCTGCTCAGTTTGCACTTGCCATCTGATGACTGATTTATTTATTTTTTTATTATTTTTTTTTTTAAGATCTGGAACTCCTTAACACTTCCTGTTTCCAATCTCTGTCCTCCATATCTCTCTACTTGCACCTTTCATTTTTAGACTTTCTTATGTCCTCACTTTTTCTTTTAACAAATATTTATTGAATTTAATAGGTGTCAAATACTTGGGCTTCCACTCTTAGGGAATTTGCTTTCTAATGTTGTGGATAAACATATATACATTAGATATATAAAGACAAAAATCAAGAAAGAATGTCATGAGGAAAAACAATCTGAGAAGATAGAGAGAATCTGAAATATTTGAGACAGTTACTTTAGACTGACAGCTGCTTTAGACTGACTGGCCAGGAAATGGCTCTCTGAAGAGGTGGGATTGGAGAAGGAATTTGAATGACAGAAAACATTACAGAGAGTCAAAAGCAAAGTTTTACAAAATTGCTTCCAGACTGCATAGGCGTTTCTTGTCTGAAGAATGGAAAGTAGGCCACCCTGCCTCCCTGCAGTGCTTCCATTTCACCTTGAAAAGGAGAAATGAGCTGGGAAATGTTTTCCCTCTCTGTGTCCTACTAGAAAATCATGGCTACGCTGAGTACCCCTACCCATCCTCCTTGCTCCTTCACCACTGCCTCTCAGGTGTTTCTAGAGGAGGAGATGATCTTATTTGGAATACCAGCCAATCACCCTTTAAAAATACTCCCCTAGATGTAAGTGTAAAAGCCCATCAATTCGGGCAATGCTTGTGTAAGCAAGCATGCCTTCTAGGTACAGCTTTGACAGATTTTCATGGAGGTGATTCAAGTTGTCTGCTTTGCAGGTCCACAGATTGGCCAAGGCTTATTTGCTAAATTGAAGAATAATAAGCAAAGATATTTGCATATTCTGGAATTATTTGAGTGACCTTGATCTACCTGCAGTAGTAATTTCTCTGTAAAGTTCCATTTTACCTCCAAACCACTTTTTTTCTCTCTGCCCCATCCCTTTTGAATTATCTGGTTCTTACACTTTTATCAACTTCCATTTACCTAGTGCCTTCTATTATAAAAGGAAAATTTTGTAGGCTTTTATTCCCCAGTTTTGTTTCTAAAAGGCTAGACAAAATACAAATAATGAAGCTAGCTGCATTATATCCTAGGCCTAACAGGGATGTTTTTCATGGATAATGATGCTATACAAAGTAGATCAGCATTTGCATCCTGTGGACTAAAGACAGGAAGAGGAGGAAAGCCTGTATGATTCTATTATTACAAGGTTTAGTGTTCAAGATGCAAAGCAAGCCATGCTCAAGTGTACATCTCAGAATTCTGACTAATCAGTCTTCCTAACTACTACTTTATCTTTCAAGCTGACTCAAAATGGAGTGTGTTTATGATCAGGGAAAAAGAATGTGTTTCAACTTCTAGAACCAAGAATATGCAGGCAAAATTAAATAGGGAAAAAAAAGTTACAGTTGACCAAAGGCATTTATAATCATAATATAAATAATTGTATCTAATGATCCTGTTGATACATTTAAATCAATTTCCATGAGGGTTGAAGAAACCCTGCCACTTACAATCAGGAAAAAAGAGGCCTAACCCAGAACACAAATACAGCTCACAGAATTAGAACATAAGAAGAGTTAGAGAGCAGCAGAAAACCTGAAACGTTGCAGGTTTCATTCATTCATCACATTATTTTACCAAAATTGATCTCAGTGTGCTATCAAGGTAGGATATCTCTAGCTTAATTCTCCATTTTGAGTTAAATATTCTTTGCAGGAGAAAGGCCTTTGCATTGTTATGTATAATATTCAGTGGCGTCTCCGGCCTCTGCCCATTAGTTGCCAATAACACCACCCCACCCTCTGCTCTCATTTCTGATAACCAAACCAAGTCTTCAGGCACTGCTGAAGACATCCTCTGGGCATCCAAATCACCCCCAGCCCCTGAAGAAACATGGCTTCTGGTGAAGGTGTTTTTATTTTACCCTAAAGAATCAGACTGATTATTTGTTTTATCAGTTTCCTTGAAGGAGTCACAGAAGATTTGGGGAACAATGATGCTGGTTGGTATGTTTATTAGATTACATAATGAAAGTTAAAGGCAATATACACATCAGTGTAGCAATTTCATCTAAAGAAGACACTGTTTTGGCACACTAAAGGGATCAATTTGAAAAGAAAACAAATGATCTCATTCTTATTAACTGAGAAATGTTTAGAAGACACTATGTTTCTTTGTTTAATGGAGAGATACCAGGGCTTTGTGCATGCTAGGCAAATTCTATCATTGAGCTATATGTCTATACCTGAATACCAGCTTAACAAGTTTAAAAATTTCTCTTTGACCTGGATTTTTATTAGAGCAAATGCAGCACCATGGTGTTTTAAGCAATTTTCATTACGAATAAAATTAATATTTTTTCTATATTTCTCTCTACTTAGAACCCAAGATATAAAAGCAGAGTGAATAATTATAAATACTAATTTCATCAAGATGCTTTCTTTAGACATTCACCATAATTACATTTCCTAGTTTGAGAAAAAGAGAAGCCATATATATATACAAGGCCTTTCTCTCTGTGTCTATGAAGTTCTTTCTTGTATTATAAGCAGATGATGAACACTGCTCTCTACCTGCAAGGGGTAGCAACTTCATGTTTACTAGTGGGTTTAGTCACCAAGACTAAACATGAAGTTGTCAGCAGAAGTTTAGAGAGTTATCTCTAGTTATACCCACAAGTATCCACACAGCAGCACAATGTGGAAGTCATCCTTCGGGGAATTGGCCTCATTGATTTTTTTGTGTTGTTTGTTTTGTTTTGTGGTTTTTGTTTGTTTATTTTTTATTGTGAACCTGTAGGAAGAAATGGCTTACCTGAATGGTGTTTCAAGCAGACTCTTTTTAAAATGACATTGCTTTAGCAGAAAGACAAGTTCAGTATCAAACAATGTATTACTTTACTCAACTTGATTTGATAAAATATGAGAAACTAAGTAGGTTAACAAATAAAAATCAATTTTCTTATATGTTAAATGGCTATAAGATCAATATTATGGTATTTTTAGGGCTAGTTTCCTCCAAGGTTCATCTCTTCAACTTATGGATTGTTGTTGCCTTCCTGTTTTTCATGTAGTTTCGTCTGTGTGGAAGCATCACTAGTGTCTCTCTTGTGTCTGGACTTCTCATAATCTAGATATCAGTCAAATTAAATTATGGCCATTGAAATAGCCTCATTTGAACTTACCCTATCTCCAACTAGAATATATTCTGAGGTAATAGCTCTAGGAAGTCAACATGTAGATCAGAAAGATTTAAAAGAGAATATAATTAAGTCTGTATAATTCAACAAGTAGCTTGTATACTAATGACAAAATGAGAGGAAATCTACTAACCCAATCATTATTTCAAGTAGGTTCCATTAATGCAAACAAGGTCATGGATGTAGAGAAAGAAGCTTATGCATAATAACAGTAGATTTCACTACTTCTTACATACCTTTCACAGGTAGGCAGGATCAGAAGTGCTGTAACCAATTATAAAGTACCATACTTTATGCACGTTTATTAGAGATATGATTTTCATAAAATATAAGACTTATTTCTGCTGGTATTTCAAGTTCTCCCTTCAGTCTGACATTTTTGAAATGATTTGCTCCTATAAATTCATTTTTTTCTCTTGAAAAAGAATATATATATATATATATATATATATATATCTCCTAGAGGGTAAATTGCAGCCTCTGTTTTACTATTATGCTCTGTCACTCATTTAATCTTTCATTGTCTTCCTACAGTTATTTAGATTTATAGCACATGATAAGTATTAAAAAGGTGACAGTGAACTAACAAGACAGCTGACTTTGAAGTCTGAAAAACAAGACAGATACTGAGCTCCCAGGGTGTGAATTTAAGGTATTGACTTGCCAAACAGCCTCTCTCTTCAGTCTGAAACTTTTGGATGAGACATGCTGGAAACCTACTTCTATGTCTGGCACTCAGTAGATGGTAGATTATGTATATATTTCAGGTCTGAAGCTAACACTTTCAATGTTTCCCTACTTGGTGATCTGCCACAGGGCCATTGATAATTCCTCTTTTGAGATTAATACTATGTTTACAAATATCTTGCTAAAAAATAAAGATATGTTACCTGAGTAGGGAAATCTACAATGCAATGAACATATCCTTAGTCCATAGTAGCTGCACAACTACTTAGAACCTGTGGGTTGTGACCCCTTTGGTAAACCCATATATCCAAAACTATTTATATTATGATTCATAACATTACCACAATTAAAGTTATAAAGTAGCAACAAAAATAATTTTATGACTAGGAGGTAACCACAACACGAGGAACTGTTTTAAAGGACCACAACAGTATGAAGATTGAGAACTACTGACTTAGAAGTTTTTGTAGATAACAGATACAGTTTTATGGATGAATAGGATGCCTTTGTGTGTTTTATTCTGTTTTGTATTAGTTTCTTGAAGTTTAGAGTGGAGTCAGTTGAAGACTGGGAACCAAGAGGCACACAGTAGGACTGTTGGTAGAATAGGAGCCTTGTTTGGCTGATAAGCATTGCATAGTATTTGACAGGCGATCAGGACCTTCTATTTCAGGTGTGTCCTTGAAGGGTATAAGTGAAGGTGCTTCTCCTCAGTTCACTCACAACAGTCCTAACCCTAATTTATAAACTGTTAATCTGCCTCAATCATTTCAACTTTCATGTGAAATATTTGATTAAAATATATTCTTGGAAATAATTCTGTTCTGTTATCCTTTCATTTAACTTGAGTGTGCTATAGGTATAACTTCATAATCTCCATAAGGATATTTGTGAATATAAAAAGAGATAAAAAGAACAAGTTCTAGAAATCAACAATCCATAGTTATGCCTAGAGATGATAATACTATGTTATTCAACTTAAAATATGCTAAAAGGAAGATCTCATATTAAATACTCTTTACTTGAAAAATAATGTCTTTTTTAAAAGCTAACAAAACAAATAAGTAAAAAAGGCATCCCGAACCAAACTTCCTTTCTAACATATCCAAGATGGGAGCTCTCTATGGCAGGATGTTGCATTTTCCTAGATTCTACAAACTATCAGAGTGGCTTCTGAGCAGATAACCAAGGTGCTTAGAGTGGAAATCATGACCTCAGATCATTTTCTTGTGCTGAAGCTGTCACAGATCAACTGGGAAATTTGATTTGATGCCATTGGCATGGTGGTTATTTGAGATCCTAATCTTTCTTCTCACTATAATTTCTGGGATTAAATACATTAAAGTAAAATGCAACTTATTGAGAGGTCAGCATCAATTTGTAACAAGTATGTATATCCTGTGATTATTATTTAAGTCAGCAGATGTTATTTTCAACACCAACTTCCATTTTGATACTTTCTGAACAGTATCCTCATCTCTATGTCTTCATAACTGTTCAAATTAATGTTCATGAGTTATGTTCTTGGTATTTTATATTCCAGTGTTTCTGAAATGTAAGTAAATAAAATATCCAATAAAAATAGTATCATCACATATGGATATGCTATGCATACACTGACTTGTCGGGGTGGGGGCATATGGCTTATTTCCTTCTCTTGAGTTTTGAGGGCCTCTGTCACTAGAAATGTTTTCTGGTGTCACAACCATATTTATTCATTAGTTCAAGATCTTTTATCTTATGAATTGCTTGTTTGATAAAAATCTTTTTGCCAATAGTGATGACTGTAATTATAAGTTTTCAACTAATAAGTATTTAAAGTGACTTTTAGTCTCCCATTATTTTTGTTGATTAAAAAGTCATCACTTGAGAATATTAGCTGACTTATATATGTGAGTTAATATCTTTATGCTCTACTAATGAGCTTAATCAAAACTAATTGTGAAATTAAAGTGTGTTGTTTCTTGGCCTTGATATATATGTACACATTTGTAAATGATGAGGACAAATGATGAGAAATATATCATTAGACATCATAGAGAGTGCTTGTAGTAGCCAATATTGCACAGGTTGCCTGTTTCCACATGGCTTTTCAATATAGTAAAAAAATGCAGTCCACATAAAGTGTGGAACATTTATGCTGGTGAAACTGGGAAGACTGCTTTTCAACAAACAAGTCTTTAGATATAAATTGAAGAAACACATTAAAATAAAATATGCTAGATACATAAATCAGTACATTCATTTATATGCCAGAGACTGCTGGGAAAGACTGGAAGATTTTGTATGTACTTAATGACAGCTCTTAGGGGTAGATCAATATGAGAGATCAAAGGTCTAAGAAACTAGAAGTTTAGAAATAAATAGTATATATTTATAAAAATGTATTTAAAGGTTTCCATGTGGATAATGAAGAAATATTATATTCTAAAGGCCATTGTAAAGTGTGGAAAAACTCTGGAAAAATCAAAGATTAAGCCAAAATCTGTAAAAGGAAATATTTAACTCAAACCATCTGAAAAAGAGGAGGGGTGATTTTGTCAAGTGTCAAGTCCCTGGAGTCTTCAAGTGGCAACCTGGTCAGTCTTCATTCATCTTCTGGAACAAAGCAGAAACTATCACTGTGACTTTAGCAATCCAGTATCTGGGCTTCTATATAGGTGCTACTGTTATTGCCTTTGGCAGACTCATGGAGTTTAGCCATATTAGCTTAATTGTCTGTACATGTGTATTTTAATTTATGCCAAATATAAATATTACTGTGGTGTAAAATACTTTGTTTCTATGAAGTTAGTAAATTTCTGTTTGCCATTAACTATGCAGGGAAGGAGGAGGAATACTCAGCAAGTGGCTCCTTCACTCAAAGATGAAGCAAAATCACCAAATGCTTTTCTAACTATACAAAAAATATTATCAAAACAAACTATCACAGAAATATAGGTTTATTTCGATATTTATCAATAAAGCATTTGTAGCAGAATATGATGATGTAGGTGTGACAGAAATAAAATGAAACTTGTTTACCTAGGAGCTGAGGTACAACTATATGGAGAGTAATATTTTATTACAGGAAATTAATTTTGCTCTTTCTGATAGGAGACCTTATAAATATTCCCAACTAATGAATCACATTACTCATATTTATACACAGCCAAGCTGAAGGTTCTCTCAACTAATTCCAACTTTGACTTTTTAAGTATTTAAGGATAAAATCATCTTGTTGTCTCCTTCTCCTTTTATTTATTTAAAAAAAACTATTTCATTGAAACAATTCATTTTACCTTTGTGAAGGCAGAGTAGGTAAATGACAAATTCATCTTTATTTTGTTCATATATGTAACTATACTTAACACTTATGGATTATATCTTGTGTGTTTACATGAAATTATGATATTTCAAATATTAACAGAAAATGTATAATGAAAAAGAATTCTGAGAATAGTTGGATAATAAGATAATAGTAGTAAAGTAAAAATCTCATTGCTAACTTGTGTGAGAACATTGGTAGGTATTACATGAATTATTACAAGCTCATTTTTATGTTAGAAAACTGTGTATGTTATAATTTGGGATTTCCTTTTCTTGATATTTCTACTTGAATTCCTGTGTACCTTTTTCTACCTGGCAATTTCCTCTAATCTATTGAATCTTAGCTTCATATGGCATTGTTTCCTTGAGATCTTTTCTTGGCTGCAGCAGAGAGATGTGTCATTTTTCATAGGCTGCCCCTCTGATGCTTCATCTAATCATACTATGTTTATATCCTCTCCGTTCTTTTCTTATTATTCTTCAAATACTTAGCTCAGGGATGATAAAGCAGTGCTCACTATACTGTATAACAATATGAATTAATGAATGGATGAGCAAATGGAAGATATATAAACAAGATGTGTGTCATGACTATATTGATTGAGAGAGGATTACTTTGTACATATCAGATGCAATAATTCACCACCTGAAGTTGTTTAAGAATAACATGGATACATATGTGAATTTCTACATAGGAAAAGTCATAGAAGTACTGAAATAGAAATTTTTGGGTTTTTTTGTTTGTTTGTTTGTTTTCATTTGTTTGTTTGGTTTGTTTTTGGTTTTTGACCACTCACTTGTCATGTGATATTTTTCTGGAAGCTGTTTTGTGAGAGGATGTTTTCCTGAAACAGACATGTAAAAGAGTGCTTTGCTGGAGCATACACTTAAGGGGGCATATGATATTTAAAAAGTGTATAAGTAGAACCCCACAAACAGTGAAAGGACACTCATGCATCCTTATATCTTGCTGGTTTTCATTGTCATTGCAACATTTCACTGGTCTTTGCTGGTCTTTAGTGGTCTTTACTTAATAGAGAGAATTCTGCCAAAGAATTTCTTATAGTATTCCATCTGATTCTTGCTGCTTCTGCTGACTCATTCTGAGTAGGCAGAGCCTTGCAATTTCTGGTAGATTGAGCCACTACTGCTGGCTTATGTTTGGTGTTTGTATAGGCCTGGACTACTGGAATCCTACAACAAAGAGTAATTGCTCCCAGATCTTCAAGGTTTAAACAAGTTCACAACTTTCTTTCCTTATAAATCTTCTTTTCCTACTTCTGGTTGGTGGGCTAGAAGAGTTTAAAGCATTCTAGAACCCTAAATAAAGTAGATTTAGAAAATCTAACCCCACAAAGTACTCTAGGAAGCTTACAATGGCCACTCTACCTTAGTGCAACTGAAGCCATGTCAGAGGTATGTAATTGGGACATGGAAGTATGCATACATTCAGGATATCAAATGTGGAACTTAAGCTTGTGTCTGCTTCCAGTTAGTTTGGTGACTTTGGCAAATTAATCATCCTGTACACTTAAATTTGCACATCAGTAAGATTAGGTTGTTGGACCAGATCATCACTTAAGGTCTTCATTTTAAATGGGGAATGATACTGTAATGCAACAGATTAAGATTTCAATTCAGAATCTTAAATGCTTAAAATTTTAAAAAATATAGAGTTAAGTTTCATGGTGATTTTTCTCTTTTTTTTTTCTTTCTTTTTTTAGATTTATTTATTTTATGTATGTAAGTATTCTGTTGCTTTTTTCGGACACACCGGAAGAGGGCATCAGATATTACATATAGTAGTGAGCCACCATGAAGTTGCTAGGAATTGAACTCAAGACCTCTGGAAGAGCAGACAGTGCTCTTAACCACTGAGCCATCTATCCAGCCCAAGACACAATTCCATGAACACTTCCATGATTACTATTTCTAAGGGCTTATCAGGATGACCAAAATATCTGAGCCTACTTCCCTGTCCTAGCCCAAAGTCATTTTCATGTCTGAAGCATACTTCCTTGGTTCCTGCTTGAAATTACTCCTTTTTTCTAGCCTAATGTCAGATTCCTGCCTTCCTTGTCCTTGGCCAAGGTCAGATTCTTGCCAAGCAGCCCATTTCTTTATCCTTGGCCCATGTCAGATTCTTATCAAGCAGCCCCAAAGCTTTCCAACTCTCCCCCCTTTCATTTCATAAACAAGAGGATTTAGATAGGCATTTGGAACAATGGATTGATACTCTTTATCCTATTCAAATTATTGGAAGGAGGTTCAGAGTTTAAGAGTGAGAAGCCATCTCGAGTGTCATGGCAAATACCATTGGATTTGTGTTAGTTCTAAAATTTACAGTGGTAGTCATTATAATTAAGAAAAAGTTTAAAGACACTTGCAGGGCATTTGGCATAATTGTAACACCTCTCTGGATGTTTTAAATTTGCATAGTGAGCTTTTGAATTTAAAGAATGCTGCAGATACTGCTGATAAATTTACCCATGGCCTGAGGTCAGTATTTCTATTTTGGTCAAGCTTCAAGAATGGCATATATAGCTTGATCATGCTAGCCCTTTTTCCCCTGGGAATAATTTTATTCCTGCCCATCGTGTTAAAGCTTATCTTTAACAAGACAGCATGTTGGCAGCCAAAGTACATGGTTTGAAACTGAAAATGGACCCCCAGACAGAGTTACAAAATTAACAGGCTGGCAGGCCAAGGACAGGTAAGATTCTGCATAGAGCTTTGCCAACCTATGACAGAAGTACATTGCTTTGGACAATGCATATTTCATGATAGGTAAGAAAGGCATTCTTGTCAAAATGTCCTAAGACAGGCTCAGTCTTGTTTATGATTTTTCTGTTTCTTAAAGGCATAAATTATATATACACACATGAGAAGTCACACAAAATGCATATTAGGATGTCTGGACTTTTATATTAAATTTAAAACTTTAATTAGCTTTTAGTAATTTTAAATAAAAAGTCTCTCAATCATTATTTTTGTGATTAGCTAATGAGATTTGATTTTATATTCAGCCTCACTATTACTGATGAAACAGAAGACTTGTGTTGTGTGACAGTTCCTAATTTCCTCCCTTTTTCATGTTATCCATTTTATTAACAATATTAAGAAACCAATTGGAACAGTTACATCTCTATTTTCTCTCACACTCAATGTATTCTAGCTTATGGTCTGAAAAATCTCCCCCAAGCTGCTACTTTCTCTTGGGACTCTGTTATTAAGCAGATAGTATGAGCACTATATTGAAGAGAATATCTATTTCAAATATTTATCTTTCAAAGGCCTATTGCTTTATATGTCTTTTGAAAAGTGAATTCTATTTCCTTTGATAAGGAAGGGAAATGAGATTAAAATCCTGTAGGTTTTACATGCAGGTGGAGACTCATAGAGATCTTAGTACAGCATTTTAACTATCATTATTTTCTTCCTCCCAGCAGTGGCAGAAAGAATTAAACTAGTCACGTAGATTTGTCGAGCCCAGGAAGGTAGAGGTATTACAGTGGGAAGCTTTGAGCAGGAGAGACTGAGAATGTTTGGAACCAGAAAGATGATCCTCAGAGGCAGAATAGCTGAGTTTTTATTGGTAAGCATGAATGTAGTGACAAAGAATAAGAACAATCTTTTAAAATGCAAAAATAAATTTTTAAAAATAGATAACCATAAAAGGTAGACCTGGAGGGTGGTGAAATTAAGACCCCTGTTTCTTGGTGTCTGCCCTGACTATTACATGACTATAATTTCTAAATTTTGTTGTATATAGTAAAATATTCCTGATATAAATTAGTCTGAAGCTTGTCCTTCCAGAAGTAAATGTCTTGAGAGCCTCACTAAGTTCATTTCATGGAGAAAAGAACACAACTAAACGCAACCATGCTGCTTTACCATACTTAACTGCACCTATAAGATATCTTAATGAAAAGCTTTGTTTGAGTAGTTTCTCCCTGTTATCTGGAATAGATCCCTTGATTGATATGTCTTTGATTTCAGGTGTTTTAAGTATGTGTGAAATGTATATATGAAAGAAAATCACAAAAACAAAATGACTACCATTTCCAACTCATAACCAAAGGTATCTTTGAAGCATGTGTTCCTGTTATCTCTATAAATCAGATTCAGATATCTGTGAACTTCAAGAGAAAGAACAGAGAATAAGATATAAAGACCCAGAGAAATGTAAGTAGGGGTAAGCAAAAACAAAATTGGAGGGGATTTCTCTGAGTAACCTGAAGTTTGTTTATTTAGGACACATGTGATGCTCTCTGCCTGAAATTACAATGTTTCTGAAGCTCCCACCACACAAACACACACACACACACACACACACACACACACACAAGAGAGAGAGAGAGAGAGAGAGAGAGAGAGAGAGAGAGAGAGAGAGAGAGAGAGAGGCACTCATACATACCTACACACTCAGGGTTAGGGTTATGCACACACATACAAGTGCACAGACAAATACATACAGGTATACACATAGGCATGCTCAATCTAGGAAATAACTGTCATTCCTTTATAATTCTCTCAAATGATGACTTTCATTTGTCTTCAAGTCTATCTATGTAGTTAAGACAAATCCTTACCTAAGATATAGTCTAAATTTCTGAAGAGGAAGACTAATTATCTACTACAATTCCTAAAATGACATTAAAAAGAAATAAAAATGGAAAAGGGAGAGAGGACGTTCTGAATCGATTTCTTTCATTTGATGATAGCCTTAGGCCCCAAATCTCATTTTGTAGAGCACCACATTTACTTTTAGTTTTATTTAGCTCAATTCTATGGCCCTAAATCTCAAGAAAGTCATGTTATAAATTCAAGAAACTAGATTCTCCATGGATTGATTTCTGTAGAGTTCAGAAAGATGTGCTCTCACAATCCTCAGGAGAGCACAATGTTTTTGTTTCCACCACAGCAGAAAATTGCTGTGTCCAAACTCCTTTTTTCCCATGAAAAGATCTGATAGTTAAACTCAAAAGATATTCTAGTAATCAGGGATTACTAAGGAAGTCACAGCAAATTATCCCAAGATATTCTGAGCAAGGAGTAGATCACTCAGAAAGACAGGGCAAGTGGTAGTTAGAGATTCAACCAAATGAACAGCAAATAACAAAGTAGGTAAGAATCAGGATTTCCACTTTAAAAGTCAAAGGTACTCTGGAGCTGTTTATGGTAGTGAGTAAGTGATTGTAGCTGTGGTAGACTAGAGAACAAACTCAAATTTTATACACCCATTTCCCTGAAACATATAGTAACAGTATGGTAAAATGAACTGTAGGTGTAATGCTTTTAAATGTTTATTAAATGTGACTGTGTTAAAGGTCTTAAGGGATCCTGGACTGAGTACAGGAGCCCAATGAAACCATTAATATTTGTATAATAAAAGATACAATAGGATCAAAGTCAATAGTAGAGGAAGTGACACAAAACCAAGAAGTTGCTGTGACACAAAGAACAGTCCATGAGACACAGAATAATGATATTATGGGGATTGTTCAAAGAAGTAAGAACAGCTCAATCTCCCCTTGGGGTTTTCAGAAGTCATAGTCAATATCTTAGTAGTGAAACTGAAATGAAACTTCTGACACTATCCCAGGACTCAAAGAAAATGACCATGTTATTGCTTAAGCAGCTAAGATTGTATGAGTTCTTTACATATCCAATGGGAAACTTAGACTGTAGATTACTAAAAGGAAAGACAGCTCCATAGTAAAGAGAACGCACTGCTCTTTGTTCCCCTCACCTATGTTGGATATCTCAAACCACTTGGAACTCCTGCTCCAGCAATCAGACCCCCCAATTCTGGACCCTATGGGCAACTGATTCATGTGCTCATGCTCCCAACAGAAAAATATACAATGTACGATATATATTAAAAATAAAAAATATTTTATAAAGACATGGAGATGGGATTTAAAGACGTATTCTTGTTTTTCAGTGTTTGAAACAAGGTAGCAACTAAGATTTGGAACAAGGCATCAATCAGTTTATGATTTTAACATTTCCTGAGTGTATGTACTTCGGAAGCTATTTTCACACATATCAGAAGGAGCTCACAAGATTAAGGTGGATTAATAGCAACTTTTCCAGAGTCCTGAGGCTTCTGGTATTTAGCTAGATTTCCTGAAGCTGTATATACTAAGAAAAGAATTAAGTTTAGGCCAGGCAGAATATTATTTGGAGGATATTTTAAAACTTATTTATTTCCATCCCAAATGCTGCCTTCTCGCAGTCCCCTTTACAGGGTTTCTCCCCCTTTCTCCTCTCCTTCCCCTCTGAGAGGGTGGGACCTCCTGGGTATACCCCTCCCCCCTACCATGTTCCCATCCCTTTCAGGGTCTTAGATCCTCTGTTCTGCTTACAGACAGGAGCCTAGCATAACTGTCCTCTGAGAGGCTCTACCCAGCAGCTGACTGAAACATATGTAGATACCCATAGCCAAACATTGGACAGAGCTCTGGGACCCTTATGAACGAGCTGGGTGAAAGATAGAAGGAAGAGGTCTTTGAGTAACAGAGATTTTAGAGATTGTATAGTACACTAGTCCCCTTGGACTTCCAGATCATATCCTTAGAGTGTGTGATCTTTCACATAGTGGCTTTTTACCTCATCTGTAAAGTCCTTGTTGTTATGTCAAAAGCAAGTTATAAAAATTTTGATTTTTTTTACAAATACTAGAGAAGTAATTCTGTTGAAATCAAAGGATTCTGCATTTATCATCGCATTATATATTTTTCTCTCAATGAGTATGTATCACTTTCAGAGTGAGAAACCATTTTTTCTGTTTCTTTACACCCTCCTTTAATCTGATACTATGAAAATACACACAAATATGTTTATATAAAATTCAGAAGAAACCACATACTTACAATGCCATCCACATTGATGTCAAGAGTCCTAAGCTTCTTGATGTAAGGCCCTATTACTCTACAATGCAGTAGAACACTTCCTTCTTTGAGATCTAGGGTTTTAATTTCCAAAGATGATTCCATGATAGATGGTTTGATTTCAAGAACTGACTTTTGGATGGCTGATACTGAAAGAGGAAAAAAATGCTTCTCCTCTGTCACTTCCCAACAGAGAAGATTTGATGATCATTTATTATTCCTGAATTCTCTCTACTATTAAACTGGAGTCAGGACATTCACCTCACTAAATCTAAAGGCTCTTCACAAACTATGGCCCAGGCACTATTTAGGTGTTTCATAAATCAAGAGGCATAGTCTTATTAAAATAAAAAAAAAAATACAACTGGATACATCTAATTTACCACTAATTTTTACTTAAGCATTATCTTAAAAATATATGTCTCTTCTTTTTTTAAAAAAAAATAGCTGAATGTTTATACATACTAGTGAGGCACAATGTGATTATAAAATACATGTAGCGAGTGTGCAACAACAGAGTCAGGGTAATCAATGTTATTTTCTCCTTTTTTTCACTTGTAGTATCTCTGTGTTTAGAGCTCACAACCTCTCTTTCATCCTTTGTAAAGAATATAATAGAGTGCTGGAGGTTATAATTACTCTACAATGCAGTAGAACACTTCCTTCTTTGAGATCTAGGGTTTTAATTTCCAAAGATGATTGAGAGCTTGCATTGTTTTTTTCTGTGTCTAACTTATTTTGTTTAGCACACTGTCTTTCAGTTTCATCCACCATGCCACAAATGACAGGATTTATTTTTGTTAAAAATTAATATCCTATGTTGTATGCACATATATATGTGACTTATCTATTCATCTCCTGATAAAAGTCCATATGAGACTTTTTAATGTAAGTTTTCCACAATTCAGTGATTATTATGAATAGTTTCCAATAAACATGGGAATGAAGCTATCTCTTTGATGTGTTTACTTAATTTCCCTTATGTATAAGCAAGGTATTTGTGCAGCTGGATGACATGCTCTAAAATAAAGAGCAATAATTCTGTCATGGGAAAATGTGACTTAGTACTTTGTCACAGGGATATAAATATCCAATATTAAGTAGTTGAAAACTGGTCCTCACTTGAAAACTAGTATCTCACTTTTAGTAGCTTACCTAAGGTTCTCTAAAATGATTGTACTGGTCGTGTATGCACCAAAAGTGCTATTTTTCAACACTAATATCCAAATGGTTATTATTTGCTGTTTTGATAGTAGTTTCTCTGGCCATGCCGAGATCATTTGCTATTGTGTTTCTCATTTACATTACCCTATTGAGCATTGATTAATATACTTTTTGATAATTCCTTTTTTATTCTGAGAAATGTGTAATCTTATAATTATCCTCTTTAAAAGAAGTTATTTGAGTTTTTCTGCTGTAATTTTTTCTGAGTTCTTTGTATTATTCCAGTTTTAAAAATAGTTCTTCCATCCTTGAAGTTGTAGTGGAAACATACTCTTTATAAGTTTGAGGAACATTTTCCTCCAACAGTCATTAATGTTTTATAATTATCTTTAAAGTCTCAGAAGTTAACTAGTATGATTTAGTGTGCATATTTGTATGTTTATGAAGATGTTTGGGTCTATTTTACCAATATTAAAAGCAAAGGAGACAATGTTGATCTAGAACACTTAAGTACTACGAATGTGCCTATTTAATTACTATAAATGCAGTTAATTCTTAAAACTAAAACATACTTTGAGAGGTTTTTTACATTTTATTATTTCAATCTAAAATGAGGAACAATAATTCTGTTATGAGACAATGTGACTTAGATTTCATCACAAGTATATAAATATCCAATATTAATTAAGTAGTTGAAAACTAGTCCCAAGTACATATTAATACCACTTTTTGACATTTTTTTCTAAAAAGAAAAAATACATTTTCCCCAACATTTCCAGAAGTACTGTAAACTTTTTAAATTAGAACTCATTATATCTAGAATGTAAAAGCAAACGCAAATATATCATTTGTAACCCTGAACAACCTCACCCTGAATTAGTTGACATTAAGTTGTTAGTGAAAAACAACTGTGTATCTTATTTTGCTCACAATTTAGAAAATGCTCAAAAATGTGAAAAGTGATAAAAAAAAAAAAAACAAAGTCAATCATGCCATAGACTATAAAGTATAAAGTAGACCAAATATAGTCTCTGGAAATATTTGTAAAATATTTACTAAATTATACTCTATGATTCTCTCAATTCTGAACCACAAGGAGATAAATTAAAATAACAGCCACAAAAAAGATGAAGGACTAAAAATATTTTTACCGAAAGCATTGCAAAATCTAAGTAAAATACACAGTATAAAAGAACAAACAAGAGTATGACCACCATTAGTGGCTTCTCTAATGCCACTTTCCCACATTGTATTGACTCTAAGTTGAAAAATTTTATAAACAAACACTAATGTAATTAGCACATGTATTATAGTCTTTAGGATGGCATGGCTTAATAACATGCTTATCCCTTTTCTTGGTACACAAAATAATAAATAATAATAATGATAATAAATAATAATAAATATATATAAATATATAGACAAATAATAAATAAGAATAATAAATATTAAAAATAATTGTTTGGATTACTTGGGTTTCTCTGTTTGTTTTTAATCACAAGATACTCCTGTCCTTTTAGAAATATCTCCCCCAACATAATATCCCTATTGATTAATTGGAAATTTTATACAATACACTCAGATCACACTCACTTCCTATTCCTACCAGATCTGCCATAACTTTGTGTTACCAACTCTCCCTGAAAAACAAAAACAAAACAAAGAATGAAAGAGAGAGAAAGAAAAGAGAGGGGGGAGGAAGGAAGGGAGGGGAGTCAAGGAAAGGGAAGGAACGGGAAGGGAAGGGAAGGGAAGGGAAGGGAAGGGAAGGGAAGGGAAAGGAAAGTAAAAAGGAATGGAAAAAGGAAAGGAAAAAGGAAAGGAAAAAGGAAAGGAAAAAGGAAAGGAAAAAGGAAAGGAAAAAGGAAAGGAAAAAGGAAAGGAAAAAGGAAAGGAAAAAGGAAAGGAAAAAGGAAAGGAAAAAGGAAAGGAAAAAGGAAAGGAAAAAAGGAAAGGAAAGGAAAGGAAAGGAAAGGAAAAAAGGAAAGGAAAGGAAAGGAAAGGAAAGGAAAGGAAAGGAAAGGAAAGGAAAAACACACAGTCTAATTTGTGGTGCCCATATACTCATTGAAGCATGTTTAATCTCAGTGATTAGCCCCTTAAAGATAAACGAGTCCTTCCCCACCCCATCCCACCTCTGCTAGAAGCCATTAACTGTGAGGAGCTTCACTTCAGCATCATTGTCATAATTATCAAGACACATCAGTAGCTTCCTATCTGGATTGTTTCTTTTTGAAGACATGTGAGAAGGCTGTCACAGAATTCTTCAATATAAATCTGCAGTAGTTGATACCACTACAAAAGAAGGTTCCTTGGTGGCAAAATAGATCGCTATCATTAACATGGCCTCTGTTCAGCCCTGATATTAGCATACTCTCCAGAGGCAGCACAGAATATAGACAACCACATGGCTCCAGCAACAACACAGACCATGGCCATCAACATGGCTTGCTTCAGGAGCACAGATTATGGACAACAACATGGCCTTGGGTTGCAGCATGGACCAGGAACACCAATATGGCCTCTGGCAGCAATGTGAACCATGGAAGTCTTTCAAAGAGGTTTAATCCAGAAAATTAACCATTCTTCTTCTCAGATACTTTGTTGTCGTTCAGAGTTAGGGTGATCATGATAGGGATAGAGCCTGCAAGAGGTCTAGGCTGCTCCCTACTCAACAAAAACATGCTGCTTGTCCACTGCAGCTATGTTCCTATACCTGCAGTTATAACTCTACTTCTGCATCTCTCTGGTGCTCAAGCACTGTTCCTTTCCACCATGTTTCTTACCGCTCTATTGCACATTCATTTATTAAACTGGCATTCCAAGTACCCTACATCACACAGATATACTTTTTAACCCAAAATGCTTTACATGAAAATACTTATAAGTCATTGGTCTAATTCAAAATCTCTGGTAAATACTGGACTATAGCTGAGATATATCTCCAATATCCTACTGTTGCCCAGAGTGAGGGTGATTTTGTGGCTGGGCTTTGGGACAGTATTCTCAAGAGCTCTAGGTTGCTGAACACATTCCTACCCTCAGTGCTGGCAGCCCCACGGGCTCCCCAGCATGATCATCCTGCTTGCATCCCTCAGGCAATGTTGAGACCTGAGACTTTCCTCCAGGAGCAGGACTTGTAAGCTTCAGCAGCAGTGGTTCTATGCTGCAGGTTGGGCTGTTGGGGCAGAGTACCAGCCCTACTTGGCAAAAGCATGCTTTTTTGTCTGCTGGGGTCTATGTTTTTCTCTACCACCTTTTCCCCCCCAATTCTGAGAAAGTACATTATAAAAGAATCTTCTCATAAGGTCTGCTTTACAAAACGTTTTTTAAGAAATATTACACACTCTGTGGATTCATCCTCCACAACATCTACCCTTGAAGCCTTCATGGGTTTCTTATCTCCTCTGAGCAGCTCTGTGGCCTCTGGTGGCCATTGACAGCTTGACTCTTCTCCTCAAATAATTTGTTTTCCTTAAAGAATTATAAACAAAACATATTCATGTTTTTTAAACCACAGAGAAACTTACTTGCTTGAAAATAAAGTCACCTATTCATAATCATCTAAAATACCATAAAAACCCAAAAGAGTTGTGAAAATTCCTCAAATAATACAGTCACTATTGACAAGGCTGTTCTCATGTCTATACACTCTTCCTTTAAGATCCATTTACTTTCATATCTATAGATTACTTGTAAAAGTTCATTTAGTTAAAATTTCTGTGATGAGCTCTATGTAGCAACATATATAAAGATATAGACATATTTAACAACTGTCAATGTGCAGCCTGAAAGCAGGGGGTAATGATGGCTGAATTATCAAAATCAATTTGTAATTTAAGAGTAATTAGTCATATATTTTCTAGAAAGCCCTCCTGACATTCAGAACTCAACATGCATGTCCTGATTGTTTGAACATATGCCTTCAACTATGCTTTGTATATTGCATATATGGTGATGAGATTGTGCATAATTCAATGAAGTTGTATATGTTTCAATACTTTACCACATAAACATTTATTTTTATTTCCTGTTCATCGCATTTGGTATTAACTATTTACATGTCCAACTTCCCCATCAACAATAAATAATTACTTGTTAAGTGCTGACTGAGTATGCTTGTGACAATATGTTGAGAGACAGAATTTGTGTTCTTCCAAGCTTATATTTAAAAGGAGGAAATATGCCAAATAAACAAAAGACTCTATAGAGATTTTTAAACTTGTAGGCACTCTATAAATTCATTAAATAAGAAGACAGGGGTCTAAATCTTGCCTCCAGTGATCTGGCTAAGGTGTTGAGGTATGAAAACAAACAAAAAAACAAACAAACAAATAAACAAAACAGTGAACCTCAAGTGACCCATTAGGTTACTCCTTCAGTGGTCCATATCATGGGATGGTTGAATAAATTCAAGTAAGGATGATGATTGTGATTATGTTGTGTGTATGTTTTAAAAATAAATTGAGTAGTTTCTGTACCAGTGTATATGGGGTTTACAGAAGAAATCAGACTAGTATGATTCCAAATATTTGGGACAGAAGGATGAGAAAAGAGTTACTTTTCTAGAGATGGGAAAGAGTAAATAAAAACCAAGTTTAAGAAGACAAATAGTAATTCAGTGTTGGCCATGTTAACGAGATGCCAATTGTAATTCTTTGTAGCGATAGCTAGATTTCTTGATCTTCAGTTAATGGAAATTACCTGTAATATCCACATTGTTGGCCATATTTGCAAAGGCATGCATTGTTGCACTTTTATCATGGTATGGTAAATAGAAAATGTTTTTTCTTTTTTCAGAAAAGAGGTCTATGTTGAGACATAATAAGTCAGTCTAAGGTTTCAAGGGCAGAGCTTAAGTCTCCGTTTGTTTCTCTTTATAATTTAAGAATCTGTTGACTCACCTGTTACTGTACTGACTCTTGATCAGAACTCGATCAATTGAATAAATGGTGACAAGTTAAATGATTACCAATAGCTATTATGTATTAAATCACAGTTGTGTGACAGGCACAGCAGTGCTTGATATATGGGTCATCATTGAAGTCCCACAATAACCTTATGGGTAATGAAAATTGTGGGAACAAAACTATGTTGAGAGAGTATAAACAAAATGCTGAAGAGTTTATTCAGTAGATTTTCCTCACTTGGGTTCTGATTTTAGCCAATACTTCATATTGCAAGGATGAGTGAGAGGAACCAGTAGTCAGAGAGAATAACAAATTTAGACTGAGGCCCATGGGAACCATGAATCTTCTAGAAACCTTAAAGTATAGCAAATGGTAGAACAATTCTTTTTCTTCCATACCTTCTATCAGAGTAGTGTTTCTTTGGCACTTGGCATGCTAAGGCTATTTACTGCTCACAGACTCAATAACATCTGAAAGGCAGGATGATATTTGGATCAGCAGTTTGGAGGCATGGAAATACAGAGGTAAATTCATAAATCTGTTAACAGAAAGAGAAAAATGTACCTGAGAATATATGCTGTGATATTAAAGCGTTGAAACTGGAAAAGAATGCATAAGATAAGAGTACATAGTCTAGGGGATGATACTAAATAGCTGACTTTTTTGTATACTCTAAGATACTGTCATAGAGTCTGCACTTTGATCAGAACTGAGCAGGTTCTGCTATCTCTGTTTAAAAGATGCAAAACATGAAGCATAAAAGAACTGAAATGACTTTGGAGATCACCTTAAGAAGTTGCAGATCCCCCCAAAAAATAAAAAAAAGGAAGGAAGGAAGGAAAAAAGGAAGGACGGAAGGAAGGAAAGAAAGGAAAAAGAAAAGAACCAGAAATCAAGAACCAAGAGCACTTGAAATTGGAGTTCACACTCCTAAGAGCTTAGAAAACCCTCTTCCTAAATAGCCTCCCCTCCTCTCCTCTCCTCTCCTCTCCTCTCCTCTCCTCTCCTCTCCTCTCATCTCCTCTCCTCTCCTCTCCTCTCCTCTCCTCTCTTCTTCTTTATCGTTGCTTTATATAAAGTCAAAGGTGAAATTAATAAGTCTAAAGAGATTCTGAGGCGTGAAGAAACCTTGTCTGTATCCTTCTTATGTTTGGTTTCCTCTGCACCCTCCTGGTTTTTCTCCAGCTCCGTGCTGCCTTTTTATCACAGCTTAAGACAGCAGATGGCTCTCTTGCGTTTTCTTTCACTTATCTCTATCTGTAAACAGCCTGGTAGCCTTTGGGAGAGGGAATAGAAAAATGAGAGGATTGAGCTAAAAGACCCTGATTACCCAATACAACTTCCTTCTTTAGGTTCTCTTGAAATACGAAGCCACATCAAATAGAATGGGCCTCTGGAGATTTGAGAAATTTCGCTGTCTGAGAGACTCTCGTCTTTTACGCACTCCATCAGGGGTCCTAATAGAAAGATCGAGCAGGCAGGATGCTTCTGTGGTATCGAACAGTTGAAAAGCTTCTGCCTTGACGTGTGTTATTGCAGTCAGTGGAAGCTGTGATGGTTAATTTCCTTTCCTTTCCATCTTAAAAAAAAAAAAAAAAAAAAAAAAAAAAAGGAGGCGAAACACTGCCTTTAAGAGAGGGTATAGTGTAGGAGACCTTTACAGATGGCCATTGTCCACCATGCTGGCTTCTTTAACGAAGAGTGGTCTGCCAGGGTTACTGTCCACGGTGCTGAACCTCAAAAAAGTGGGAACTTGTGGTGCAGTAAATATTGGAGAGGGGGTAACATATGAAGCCCAAAAGTCTGATTTTCCTATTGTCAAAGATTGGGAAATATGACTGAAACACGAAAAAAAAAAAAAGCCAGTGAACACAGCTGCGATGACAAGGAGCTCAATCCTATTCAAGTTAATATAATGTGTTGGCTTGTGGAGTTGTCAATTTGAAAGGTCATTATACTTAGCATCTCATCTCGCTCTCTGAAAAAAGAAATCACTACAAAACCTTTAGGTAAATCTGTTTGCTTTAATCATGAAGTCATTCAGAAATCCTAAACTAGAACTTTTCAAATGTCCAAATGGCTTCTTTGCAGTCATGGCTCTCATTTCGGTTCTTACCCCTGTGATTTAGCAATAGAACAGTTATGCTTTTATCTGTGGTTTATTAGGGTTGCTCATCTCTCTGTAGACCATCTTCTCTCTTTGTGAACCATGACACTGCTTCACAAATACAACTCAAAATACATTGGTGCTCCCCTTTTCTCAGTTTTCTCTTTAAAGTCATGGATGACAAAGCAGTACACATAATTGAAAAGGTAACTCTAAAATATTCCTTTTAATAATTGTGGTGTTTGTATATGTAACAGCCAAGTGATGAGAATAACCTTACAGGGCATACCTCTTAATATTGAAAAATGATATTATCCCAAATCTAATATTACCTGTACTGGATTCAAGTCTACACACTACCATTTCAGCAGACATTCTCCACATCTCTAGTAAGAAAGGAGAGAGAGAACTAAATGAAGAGCAGTGGAAGAAAAGGAACTTACGGGGGGGGGTATGGATGAGTTGTAGAGAGCAGAAGCTTAGCTTCCCTGGAATACATCCTAGGCTACACTTCCCTCAATTTCCTGGTGGTATCTTTGTAGTACTTTTTGACTATTCCCCAACACAAAAGAAATAGTACATTTTTGTTTAACACTGCTTCAGAGACCTACTGTCTTCTTTATCCCTTCTTTCCAGTTCTCATGTAGTGCTGGGAGAAGATTTGTAAAACCCTGTCAATGACTGCCAAAACATGCTTTGTCTGTGTCCACATTGGATGGTGAGAAGTTTGGCTTTTGCATTCCTTTCTCCTTGTCTTCCTGGAATGATAGGCAAAAATAAGTGGGGGTGGGGGAGTCATCTAGTGCTTGGATCAACTACAGCCACTAACTGTTCATCTAATGCATGGAGAGCTTTTCTCCAGTCTCCCTTTCCCCACCTGTGCTCTCTTTCTTATTCTTTTATATGTTTAATCATCTGAGAGAGAACACTGTTAGGTCACAGGCAGAACACTGAAGGGAAGGGACATAAAGTATTATATTTGAGTTTCAGATCCAGCTCAAGTGGCTTTTCTCTCTGATGGTGCTTTTCCATGTAGGTAAACCAAAGAAAAACAGAGCTCATGATGACATGCCCTAAGTCTGACTGCTTTTTGCTATCCCTCAGTGCTGCGACAAACACCCTTTCTCCACATTGTTCTAATCTTTGTGCTAAGGTTTCCTCAGTATTCTCCCAGGCGCTTATCCTAATCCAGTTCCCTGTGAAGAACCTGTGCAGCCACTGGCTGCTCCTCTTCCACCCTTTGAGAACTAGAGCTGGAAGCTGTTTCCTCCATTCTATATTAGAACGGATTATCTATGGTCCTTTTTTTTTCTTTTGGCCGAGTATTGATCGTTCAAAATAATAAACCTACCCTTCTTGGCAGCGGAAGAGAGTCCAACAAGTTTGGATGACTAGGTGAGAAGTGGAGGCACCTCCCTCCCCAGGGCTAACTCTCCTCCCTCCTCCTCCTCGCGGTGTGGGATGTTTTGGTGCTAGAGGGATTAACCAGAGAGCAGAAACTATCTCACCCTTCAGGCTGCTGAGAATTTTCTGTGGACTCTAGAACCCTACTTAAGCTGTGACAGCCTCGGAAACATGGGAGTTTCATTTAAGCCAAAGCGCACCAATATTCCTTCAATTCAACCTCCTTAGGCTAGCATCTTGGCATCCACCCCATGCAATTCATTTTACCTTTCTCTTTCTATTATTATTCTAAAACATCACTGCATATACTTTTTATTTGTGTGTGTGTGTGTGTGTGTGTGTGTGTGTGTGTGTGTGTGTGTGTGTGTGTGTAGACACATCGGATAGGGACCACATAGTTGGGAGGGGATGGTGGGGTGGGAATGGAGCGCTTTGATTAGAGAGCTCAGGGGAGAAGATTGCTCTCTCCAGATGCTGATTTCCAAAGCACTTGACAATCACAGGCAGAAGCCAAGAGCGGACCGCTGTGGCCGCACCTGCCCGAGGGCAGCTTGAGCAGGGCACTGAGACCTGCCCATCACGCCCGGGGACCCACAAATGCGCTGATACACTGCTGCGACCTGTCCTCCGCCCCTCCATCCTGTGCCCAGGAAGGAAGCCCACAGATCTGCCAACCTTTCACACGGGAGGCAGACAGGACAAGAAAGCTGAGCTGGTGGTGGTGGCGACCCCGAGAGGGCTCCAGACCCGAGGTGACCGTCAGCCACAGCCCTCTGGACTCGGAAGCAGCTGCGACCTCCAGTTCTCCGTGCTGGCTCTGCTGTGTCCCGGGAGCATCTGCTTGCTTGGTCCGGGCTCAGTAGACTGAGCGATGGGTCCTAGTGGGGACTGACCACCCTCACCTCTGTCCTCAACCCCTCCAGACCTCCCCTCCCTCTGCTTCCCTTGGGGCGAGCAGCTGTCTGCGCCGCCCCTTTCCTCTCCAGTGCCCCATCTCCCCTTGCTTCTGTCCCTTCCTCCCCGGGACCCATTCCCTGGGCCACCATGGCCGCGGCCATCGCCAGCGGCTTGATCCGTCAGAAGCGGCAGGCGCGGGAGCAGCACTGGGACCGGCCCTCTGCCAGCAGGAGGCGGAGCAGCCCTAGCAAGAACCGCGGGCTTTGCAATGGCAACCTGGTGGATATCTTCTCCAAAGTGCGCATCTTCGGCCTCAAGAAGCGCAGGTTGCGGCGCCAAGGTCTGTGTGGGTCACGGTAGGGAGGTGCGCCTCGGATGGGATGGCTGGCATTTCACTACCTGAATAGAGCCGCTTCGGGCTTCCCTTGCTGCTTCCCTCGTGTTTCTGTTTCTGTCCACCCATCTCCAACCCTCTGATCTCCCTTCAGCGCGCCAGAGCGCCTTCCCTGTGTAGCTGCGAATCTGCTCCCAGGCAACCTGTAGCCAGCCACTGGGAACTCAGCCCGCCCAGAGCCCTCAAATTGGCTAGCTTCTAGCAGGCTCTTGATTTCTGATTCTCCTGCTGGAGCTCCAGAAAATCAGTTTTCACTCTTCTTCGAGACCCCAGAGAACAGTATCCGCTCTAGAATGCAGGATGAGGGTCGGCCTTCCGCAGTGCCCCAGGTCATGTATGTTGTTCCCCTACTAAGATAGATGTCAGAATTGGTGTGTGCCCCGCCTTACCTGGTATCTTTAGTCTCCTGCAAACCCCTTGGTTCACATCTCTTGGTGAAAGAGACCCTCTGCTGGGACTATTGTAAAAGAAATGAGCAGCTGGGGGAGCATGAATTATGGGTTAGCTCAGTGGAGAGTTAATAGAAAGCTGGTTATCAAGGGGCTCTGATCCCTCCTGCCCACTAGCTTCTGCTTCCTGTAGTCAAATCTTGGGTGAATACAGTTACCCTCAGAATGAATCTGACTGTGTCTGTTAGGGAACAATGTATTTCTGCTTTGTCTGCTTTTAACTGATAAACTAGCAAATTATGTGAAGCATGAACAGTTACTACACAAACATGGCCAGCATAGAGCTCTTACTACGTGTGATGTTACTATGATATTTTCAGAAAGAGTTAGTGCCCCTCATGACCTTCTGCTGCCTGTAAAATGCCAGTCTTTACTCAGGAGACAGAGCCTGGCCAGCTGCCCCCCTCTCCACACCCAGTTAGAAAGGGTAGCTGTTTTAGGAGCATGTTAGAAGGACAACATAGGGACACTTGCTATATCTAACCAGGTGGGCAGGAAACAACATATTTACATTAATGGTTATCTGTGTTTGCCCAGCACAATACATTTTCCCAGCCCAGCTGTGTTTGCTTTCAGTGTCCTGTTCAAAAGGCAGAGACACTCTTGAAAAGCTTGGGTTTCTGTGTGGATTTGTATGTATCCACGCCTTTTCCCATCTATGATCAAAAGTTTTAATGCCTTTAAAAAATAATGCTAAATTTGAAAAGGGTCCATAACTGATTGTGGTAATGATGAATTTTAGCTAACAACTGTTTGTTGCCATCAAGCTGAAAAGAACACAAGTAAGATATGCCCTCCTGCATACTCTAATGGAAATGCAGCTGTATATCTGTAACAGGAGAAACTTCCTTATAAAGACGATGGGGCAAGGAGATTTCAGAGCAGTGGCAAATATGAAGAATAATTAACTTGTCATTTGTACTTTATATAGGAACCTTATCCAGGAATCTTTAAGGTCAGTGTTCTGGTCACTGTCCATATCAGTACCCACCATTACCACGGTGTTTGCTTACTACTTTATCAGATAGATTATCCATTGGAACCCAGCATTCACAGCAGTGAGTTCTGAACTTGCCATCTAGTTAAACTGCAATGGATATATTTTCTCCTGTATAAGATTATCCTAGTTCAAACACTGCTGAACAGTGCTAAAGGTTACAATGTACATTCTTAAAATGTGCAACAATTAGATTATTTTATAAACACAGTGGATCTTTTGTGTTATAATGAGTGATGAGGGTGGGGTTACTTGACATATGATGAATTCCAAGATAATCTTTTTCCAAGTCTAGAAAGATATCTGGGCTCTCTAATAGTCAATTTTTCTATTTTTAATGTTGACTCTTTCTTTAATATTCTTAAGTCTGAGACAAACACATACATACACACACACACACACACACACACACACACACATCTCGATGGTCTATAAGAAAATTACATTTGGAACCATGCTGTCACCTTGTTTTTGCTGAAAGAGTATAAGAAAAAATATTAATTTATACAGAATATTTTCTTTTGTTCCTATTTCATCACCTACAAAATATTTTCTTTAGTGAAGAAAGCCACAGATACAGCTAGCTATTGAATATCAGACAAAAGTCAACTTCTTGATATTATTTTAAACAAAAGAAACATTAAAACTGCTATGCAAACTGTATCTTGATAGGTAGTATAGCTATGATTATATACAGTGAATATAATTAATTTATTGCTTCAATACTATTTGGGGAAATATATTTGCTGCCTTTCTTTACCTACTGTTTATGAAGGAATTGCCCCCAGAAAGCTTTTAAAATCTGATTTGCCAATAGGTAGACATAATCTTTAAGTGTCATAATTTCATATATTCTTAATACTTGAAAATCAATAACCTGACAAAAAAGTGCTAAAAGTTTATAGTGTGATAAGCCTTGCTACAGATCTTATAGATAACTAGGTTGATAACTAAGACAGTCTCTTCCTCCATGGAGCTCACACACACAGGCTATAGAGTTACTGCACAGAAGGAGAAGAAATGTATGAGACATATGTCCAGAGTTCTACAAACCTGTAGAGTAGAAGAATGGAGAACTAGGGGGAAGGTTAGCTGAGGATTGAATTTAGTTAAAATGAAGGAGGATGATGCCCACATTGAGGGTTGCCTGTTAATGAGGGTTTAAGGGCATAAGAGATGGTAAAAAAAAATGGCATATAGGTGCAAAGACCTGCTGGCAGGAAAAATATTAGTTCACAGGGAGAAACAAAAGAGTTATAGAAACTCTGGAAGTACACCTTCAAGTATAATACACGTTAACTCTTTAAGACAAAACAAAGCAATAGATCTAAACTTTGTGTTTTGGAGAAAGGCAATAAATATTTCTTAAACTCAGGGAATTGATTTTTCCTTCTTTAAAGATTTTTAGCTGGTTATAGTAACACATACCTGTAACAACAGAACTTGGTAGGTGGGGGCAGGAAGATCAAGAATTCAAGGCTTGACCTAACTATGTGAAATCTTCTCTCAAAGAAACAAAACTGAAAAAACTAATGCTTTATTAAATAGCAATGTCTGTATTGTCTAATGGATTAAGCTAGAGCCCCACCACCCCAAACCTCATTGCATGCTTTGATTTGCTCCTGAGCATTTTGCAGGATGGCTGTAGCATGATAGGTGCTGTGACGGTTCCACCTTTCCAGATCCCTCTACTTCTGCCTTCTCACTCCTTTGACTTTAATCCAAAGTTAGCATCCTGCTAACTAGCCATATGAATGTGATTCTTGCATGTATGTATGTTTATGTGTGTGTGTGTATTTATGTATGAATAAGTGTGTGTGTGTGTGTGTGTGTGTGAGAGAGAGAGAGAGAGAGAGAGAGAGAGAGAGAGAGAGAGAGAGAGAGAGAGAGAGAGTGTTTTGCTCTGTGCCTGGAATGTTCTCTCCAATTCTATACTCGCATACGAGAAATAGTCTTATTTCTGAAAACTCAGAGATGTTTTCTGAGAAGTCATCATTCACTGCATCATGTTAGAATAACCCTCAGTGGCATTTTGTAGTTTCTCATAGTTGTGTACACCTGATAAAAATTATTCAGCACACACCTTCAGTCTATTGTGTTTAAGACGAAGAGAAGTCCATTTTCTTCAGCTTTCAAATCTTGTTAGAGTGCTATCTAGGCCCTGGGGTGCTCATCTCTGCCATTTAACTGGGAGAAAAATGGAATGCCAAGAGGTCCAAACCTCAGCCTCAATGTTCTAACTAGATCATACTAAAATCAAAGCTCCTTTCAAGTCTCCATATTTTTCTATTTTCCCTTAACAACTACATAAATGTAATTTGTCCCTTGGAAATGGAGCTATAGAATGGGATTTTAGTGAGTTATTCACAAGATATTAAGGATACAAATTACCTCATTTTAATACCTGCATAATACATGGAGCACATTTAAAGTATAGGCTAACTTTATATAAGGAAAGAGGAACACACAGGAAACAAAATGTTGGCAAATAGTTTTATTATTTGAAATCTTTGCAGAAAATTTAAAACAGAAAATGAAGGTAATGATTTTATACTAAAAGCATTACAATTCTTCTGTTACATGTTACAAATAATATGCAACATAACAAGCAATAGCTTGTCTGTTTGTAGAATAGTAGCATTTCAAAAAATCTCTGAGGCCTGTGTAATTGTTTCTTGCAGGTTAATTTTATCTGTACTTTTATCTAGGATCACAGGAGCCATTGAAGAATGCACTGTTTGTGTTTAGGCAGTAGGTATAGGTTTGCTAACAACACATCTTGCCTAAAATAAATTACAGGGTAACCTAAAATTTTAGAAATAAAAAATGTGCCACTTAAATCATGTTTTCAAGTTAAACTGTGTTCTAAAAAGCAGAAATGCATGTGTATCTGTAGAGACAAAACAGCTGTCCTCAAATGGTAGTGAAAAATCTCCATCTTCTAAGAAATCAGAGGCCTTCCCTCTTACAAATCACGCTGTTACAAAAAACCTAGCCTCTCAGGAGATGATCAACACAGACAATAACTTAGGACCTCCATGTTTATGCTGCTACCTCAGAACAGCTGTCATGGGCTAAAGGGCAAAAGGCACAGGGCATAGGCACATAGACTTATGAAGGTCCTCATGGAAACTAAAGTAAAAGAACCTTTTCTCTCTAAAGTATATTTCTTTTCCCTCTTTTTTTTTAAATAACTGGTTTAAGAATGTTCTGTTGTTATTGTTGCTCTTTATGTTTTTGTTTTCTGAGACTACTGGAATCTTGCTACACATGATAAGACTTGTTGCTGTTTAGTGACTGAAGTTATATCTTTTGTTACACTATGGCTATAAAAATCATTTTGTTTCTTAATTGAACTATTTAATTTTATTTTTAAATGGACATTTAAAGAACTTACAGGAATATTATTAAATTATGTTTCCCCACTGATTTTCTTGTTTTGGGGTCAACAATCCATGTTTTTTGTGGGTTTTAACAGTAATCATTGTTTCAGTTTTACAATAAATAAAAATGTATAATGAAGTAAAAGTAATTACTAGATTAAGGTAGATATTCAAATTATGCTTTGTTCAAGGTTGAATTATATTCATAGAGTTTAACTTCTACATACTTAAGTAATTAATTTGCATTAGTGATATCTTTTGACTTTTTTTTTTTTTAACATGAAGTTCACCCAAGAAGCACTAGAACTCCTCTGCTTGCACTCCCATGGATTTCACAGTCAACTACAGATTTCTCTTTATATTTCACTTAGTGAAAATTTCAGGATGCTGTTACATGGAGATGATAATTTCTGTGGGATTTTATGTTATTAGTAATTCTACATTTATACTTTTATTTTTCAATTTATTTCCTTTTTATGATAGACAAAATATTCAGATTAATGGAAAACTATTTTTTTCTCTTGGAGGTAGTGTGATATTGGCTATTGAACCGAGGGACAATCACATGCTGTGCAAGCAATCTACACCTAAAAACAACACTAGTACAGTATTTATGTTTTTAATTTGAGAGAAACTCTTCCTATGTTGCTCAAATTGGCTTTGAACTTACATTACTGCAGGTAATGATAGGTACATAATATGTACATCTGTAGATGAGATTAACTGTCATCAAGTTGCTGTTTCTGGACAGGAATCTAATTACAAATCATTCTAAAACTTCATTATTAACTTTAAGACTAAAACCAGAAGCAAATTTACCTCAAAGGAAAGATTGTGAGTTTTGTAAAAAAAAAAAAAAAAGAAAGTTTTATGATTCACCAAGCCACTTTTGATATAGGAATGCAACTTAGTTTTTAGCATAGCTGGATGTTACGTACAACAATTCTATGGCAGTTAATAATTGTTACCTTCATAGATACCGAATTACCTAGGAGTCAAGCCTCTGGGCATGCCGTGAGGAATTATCTAAATTAGGTTAGCTTCTGAATATGCCTGTAAGGGATTGTATAGATTTGGTTGATTGAAGTGGAAAGACCCATCTTAACTGTGGGCAAAGAATTTCAAGGACTGAGATTCTGGACTGAATACAAATGAAAAAGAGAGCTGAGCAGAAGCATTTATCTTGCTTTCTGCTTTCTGACTACAGACACAGTATCACCATCTGCTTTAGCTCTTCTACTATGACTTCCCCACCACGGTGATTATACCTTTAGACTGTGAGCCCAAATAAACCCTTCCTTCCTTATGTGGTTTGTGTTAGGTATTTTGCCAAAGTAACAAGATAAGTTAACTAATAGAGGTGTGATGTCCTTAATAAACTGAAGTTTCCATTATCATGTAGTGAAATCTAACATTAAATATTTTATTACTTGTTATGAAAAAATATATTCTAAATACGTTTTATACTCATTAAGATGTGTTGTTGATTGTATTTGTCATTGGTCTTATTTTACATGATAAAATGAAATTAAGCCACTGAGGTTAGAGGATTACAAATTAATCATGAAAATTTACAGATGGTTAGAAATCTACTGTGTTTTGTTAGTTTTTAATCATTTCTTTGGCTCATAGCCTTTTTCCAACAAGTTCTTATATTTTATTCTTAATACTGATTCTATAAAATATGATGTAGTCAAATACATCTTGTAGTCAAATACAACTTGTAAGTTGTATTACATATTCTATATACATTACACATAGGTGAGTGTTTAAGTCTGCAATTGCTTATTAGTTTAGTTACATGAGATTTGGTTGAAATATTCACTTCTCTTTCTTGTTATTTTCATGGCAGGGAAAAACTAACTGCTTAATCCAATGGCCAATGCTTTTTATGTTTATATCAACATGGTTGATTTTGACTGGAGAGAAAAACCTACAGACAGAATTGGTCCTACTTCAAGTTGTAGTCAATAACTTGTAGTCAATAACTTCAAGTAGCTCCCTTATGCATTTAAAAAACATATTTATCTTTAGATAAGAAATATTTCTTGTCCTTTTTTTTCTCTTAAAAGATCCTCCAAGTGCTTCTTTTCTCCACTCTCAAAAGTATCTTAGCTTCTGATTCTCTGAAAAAAACAATAAAAAACAATATGTAAAAAAGCAATAATAAATGGTATGGTTTTACAAAGTCCTGTGGTTTCAAGGAGCTAGTCTATACAGCTGCCCATTTGCTCCCTTTTCATACCTAACTGGGGATAGACCTTAGTGCTCTAATCTTGTAAATACCTTACATTGAATCACATATCTTTTTCCTATGTAGGCTCATCATTGGAATAATTTTTATCTTTTCTAAACCACAATGTAACTATCAGCACATCTCTTTTGCATGTAAGCATGTGATAATATGTCCCAATTTGAAAAGAAATGCCCTCTTATGTTGATCATGTGTTTTTATGGATTTGTCTTTTATTGACCACCTGTTGAAAGGAAACCTAGTCCTCTTCCCGATCAGTCTTTCTAATAGATTTTACATTAGTTTTTCTCATTATTAAACTGATTTGTCAACATCACTGATGAGCTACAGATGTTCTGTGATTCTGCTGTCTGATCTTATCACATCTGCACAGCCTTGAACATCTTGATTTTCACAATAAATTTGTATTTTTAGTGTTTAGTATCTAATATTAATACAAAAATATTTAGAACTTATGGCTTATACTATCTTAAATTTTCATGTGATTGCATTTTCATAGCTATGATGTTTTTTAGGCAGTGTCCTATTATGTAGCTTTGGCTACCTAGTACTCTGTGTATAGCCCAGGCTGCCTACAAATTCATGGCAATACTCCTATCTCACCCTCTAGTATTCTGGCATTACAGGTATACACCACCAAGCCTGGCTATAGGTAGCTTTCTATCTGGGTGTGTTAATGAGTTATCTATTTCCAGTATGTGACTGGGTTTATGTCAGTTATGTCAACTATTGCTAATTCATTGGTGTTATTAAAAGATGGAAGTATTTCCTTATGAGGGGAAACTATTCTGTAGGGCACATTTGGCCTGCATTGAATGATTTCTCTTCATCATATGGAGAAAATTCTGAATGGACTTTTAAAGAATTAGCCTAAATTAATTGTCTTTATTTTCAAATATAAAAGATTTGCCTTAAGCAGTGACTGTTTTTAAACTTCTACTATCACAGTAAATAATTATTTGGCAAGTTAACATACTGTTTTAGATACTTAGCAAAAACTATCACTCAGATTCAAGTGTCATGTAGAAAGAAATAGAAGTCAAGAAAAAGTAATCCTTTTGTAAAATGTTTTCAAGGACACTTTTGTTTCCTTTTGCATCTAAACATTTTTAAGAACATATGTTTTTTTTTTCTAGACCTATCTAATACATACAGATCTATAATTATGAGGTCTGTTAAGGAAATTAAGGTAATGGTTTTGCTTTTTTCCCCCATTTCTTAATTTTAATTCCTGTCAGAATAACAAAAGGTTCTTCAGGTATAAGAGATGGCACAAAGCTGCTGCTAGAGTGTAGCAATAAATCTGCAGGCACAGTTCTACTGTGAATTCTTGTTAGATCCTCTAAGAGTGATGGGTCACCACTATGTGTCATCGCTACTATGTAAGTGCAGTGCTTTTTCTTGGGGTGCTTCAAATGTTAGACATGAGTTTGTTTACTTACTTTGTGTCCCCAGAACACAACAATTCTCCCCCCTTCTGAATGTCTTTAAAACAGAATCTCATTGCTTAACATCTTTTTACACCACCACATGCTTCATTTCATCTCTCTAAATTTCTGTAAATAGTTCCTGCCCATCCTTGGATACATCTTGCCCTTTAAATATTTGTTCATGACTTTTTTATCCTTCTTATCATTTGGTCAAGTTAAAACTGTTTAACTCTACTTATCTTTCTGCATAAGTAAATGCCACCAGAACCTTAATCATTTCTGTGGCTCAGAGTGTTCAATAATTACCTCATCTTTATTCCAGCAAATGAGATGACTGATGTTTTCATGAGCAGAATTTCATGTAGAGGCCTGACTTGGTGGAAGAAGCCTGACAACAGCTGTTCCTCCTTTCTCTTTAGGGTGGGGCTGCCTTGAATGGAAGAAAAAGGAAATCAGGCACATTTGTACAAGGAAGAAGTGCTTGGTGGCTTCACACCTGAAAAACTTAAAAAAAAATGTAGGGAAAGTAACCCAAGAGTATCATTGCTATATCTGCCAGTATTTTAGGCGCTAGATGCTACAACTTACATCCCCCACTACAGAAAGTAGGTGGTGTTAATTTCATTTTCCTGGATGAGAGGGAGTGAAGTACTTTTTTCCCGGGACTCACTTGATAGATGCAGTAGTGGAAAGTACCTCTGCTCCATAGAGGATGTAGTTGGAGAATTATTTTGTAGATGCTAGATGATACCAGTGGCCAGCATTCCATGTCTTTACCTTTGGTTTCGTCTAGAATATTAAACACAATGCTATCTGTTCATTATTACAAGATTGATATGAGATGGGTGCTAGTGTGGCAGCTGTGCCCAGTGAAGTGCTGGAACACACATAAACACTGAACAAAAGGGTGATGTCTGTAACTCTGTACTGGTTTCAATTTCTTTCCAACAATGGACAGCAAGTTAACACCTAAACAGGGCAGCAGAACATCAGCACAGATGTTCTGGAATCTCTGATTCATCTTTTGAGCGCACCATCAGAGAGCATGTGGGCAATGTTGGAGTTTGTCTGTAAGGTGCAGAGTATTAAATATTCATTCAAATTTTAAAAATTCATTCTAAGCCCTTTGGATTTTTGGAAAATTACAGAAGTTATATTAAGTTTCTGAAATTTCATGAATACAAGACTAATGAACAAAGGTTTCTTGTTACCTCACTGATGCTCTGAGCTGGTACAAGTTCCATCATTAGAAATGTCTCTGGTGTTCAAGCATTTTCTTGTATGTTTGAATTTGTATTTTTTGACTGGTGTAATATCATTAGTTTTTATCATAAAGTCCTGCTTGTTTACTTTAAACATTACAGTTTTTAAATACTAACAAAAGTGTTGCTGTAATTAGTCTGTAATAATTAATAGATGACATTGTGGTTGATAGTCTAGCCCAACTTAAAGATGAACCTACAAAGATATAAAATATGATACTGACTACTGTTACCATCTAGCATCTGTGGAGTTCATTCAGAGTACATCCTCCAGACCATGCACTGCAGCTTCTTTTGAATTTTTGAATTACCAAGAGAATTTCTATTGTCACCTTATGCAAGCTTATTAATTTTCTTCTTTAAAAGAGAATATCCAAATAATCTCTGTATCCTCTTGTTCATAGTCTTCTACATTACCTTTTTCCTACCACAATATACAGAATTGACTACTCTTCACAGAATGGTAGGTCCTCTTTGGAGTTATGGTTTTGAATGTGAAAGATTCTGGGTCTCACACAACTGTGAGGTGGCTGAAAACTTACTGATGTGTAGAGGATAGTCAGTGAGCAGGCTGGACAAGATGATGTGAAGGATGATTTGGTTCTTTTGTATCCTCCTTTATCTCAGCCCCCGAGAATTGACGCAGAACTGTGTTTCTTTGGCATAAATAAAATACTTTACATTAAAAGGCTGTTTACAGGATGGAAGTATGTCTCATACGTGCCAGTTTCTGACTCTTGCCCTAGCACAAGAACCACCTACTCATGCTTGCCTAACCCCCATGATTAGGATTAGTTAGGACTGTACTTCCTGTTGGCTGCTCAACAAATGCATCCTTGAAGCTGGAAGTCATTTTGTCATTAGCATTGTATGTGTGTGTGTCCATGCATGTGTGTGTGTGTGTTACATTTACATGTAGCTTTCAGCTTTTCATAACCCAAAAGGGGTTATAGATGAGGTTAGGGTCTCATTGTAATTTATTATTTAAAACATTTGTAGTTAATGCTTTTCTTATCAGCATCTGCATTATTCACATTATTCATGTGAATAAAAACTTAAAGCATGTTGTGTGGTGAATATGAGCCATAAAAACCAACCAATTCCTATAATGTTCAGCTCCATATATTTATTTTTGAGTTTGTGTTGCAGTAATTATTTAAAATGGTGTTTTCTCGGACCAACTATCTAAGCAGCAGCAGCTCTGCTTAGCTCTGCTGCCATATTTTGTGGCCAGAGGCCACGTGTGCAACACAGCTAGAAATGGCCAGCCAGAAACACCGGTCTTTCCACCCCCCAAGAAGCCAGAGTAGGAGATGGCTCTGCCAATCTACCACGCTGTCTCCACAATGCTTGGCTGAGCCCAGACCATCCTGCCATCCACATGGGCCTGGCAGGAATGAGACTCTAACGCTTAGATTATCCAAAGGCTTTATATATTTGGTAATGTTTAATAACAAGATGCCCACACAATCAGAGGTGTAACCCAATACCCAACCTAGAAATATCAACTACTTTAGACGGCTAGAGACAGGCCGATTCCATGTCTCTCCCCTCCCCACCCCTGCCTCTCATGTTCTCTCCCCTCACTCCTCCTTTTTCTTCTCTTCCTCTCCTTACTCCTCCTCTTCCTCTCCTTACTCGTTCCACCTTAGCTCCTTCCGACTTTCAGGAAAAATAATACTGCAATACAAGTATTCAGGAAAAATAATACTGCAATACAAGTAATACAAGTTTGTTTTACCAAGCTTGACACTTCCTCTCTGTTTGATATGTGCTCTTTCTACCTACAAAAGTAACAATTTCTTGTGGATACTAAAAGTAAGAAATATATAGATGCCTATTCATGTACCTCCCAAAAGACAATGCCTCTCATTATTCATTGTACTTGATTCTGCCATGTAGCTTTCTTTAAACCTTAGCAAGCTTTGCTTTATTATTCTAGGATTAGAATATACATAACACTCATTTTCTTTTTTCTTTTATTGGTTATTTTATTTATTTACATTTTAAATGTTATCCCCCTTCCTGGTTTCTCTTCAGCAAACCCCTTAACTTATGTCCTTAACCCCTGCTTCTATGAGAGGTCTCCCCCACCCATCCACCTACTCCCACCTTACCACCCTAGCATTCCCATACACTGGGGCATCAAGCCTTCACAGGACCAAGGGGCTCCCCTCCAATTTATGCCAAATAAGGCAAGCCTCTACTACATATGCAGTTGGTACCATGGATCCCTCCATGTGTACTCTTTGGTTGGTGGTTTGGTCCTTGGGAGCTCTGGTTGGTTGATATTGTTGTTCTTCCTATGGAACCCATTTCAGCTCCTTCAGTCCTTCCTCTAATTCTCCCATTGTGGTCCCTTTGTTCAGCCTGATGTTTGGCTGTAAGCATCTGCATCTGTATTGGTCAGGCTCTGGCATAGCCTCTCAGGAGACAGCTATATCAGGATTCTGTTAGCATATACTTCTTGGCATCAGTGATAGTGTCTGTGTTTGGTGTCTGCATATGGGATGGATCACCAGGTGGGGCAGTCTCTGGATGGCCTTTCCTTCAGTCTCTGGTCTACTCTTTGTTCCTGTAGTTCCTTTAGGCAGGAGGAATTCTGGGTTAATATTTTTGAGATGGGTGGGTGGCCCCATCCCTCAACCAGGTATCATGCCTAACCTCTGGATATGGTCCCTACAGGTTCTTTGTTTTTTTTTTTTTTTTTAATTATAAGTTATATACATAAAATTCAGTTATACAAGCTAAACTCATACATAGTAAGACAATGTCAAGCTTGAGGAAAGAATGAATACATACAGCATTAATTATACTTCCTGTTGTCATGGTAAAATAACCCAACAAAAGCTAAAGAAAAGGTATATTTGGGCTCACGGTCCAAAGATACAGTCTTTTCTGTGGGAAAAGAGCAAGAAGCAGTACATTATGGTGACAAAGTTACAACAGCAAGAACTTGAGGCCACTTGTCACATTAAAGCCACATCTATGTAGTAGAAATTGATAAATTAATCTACTCATCTTTCCTCATTTTCAGGTCATCTTTTTAGTGTAGCCCATGAAATCATGCTGCCCACACTAAAGGGGGTCTTCCTACCTAAATTAACCAAACCAAAATAATTCCTCATGGACATACTCAGGAGTTTGTCACCTATGTGAATCCATATCCTGTCAAGTTTACAATCAATATTATCCATCACCACAAGTCTGCTTCCCTTCTCTCTCTCCTCCACCTCTCTCTCTCCTGCACCTATTTCTCTTTCCCACATCTCTCCCCCACTCCTTCTACCCCAACCCCTCTCCCCCCTCTCTCCCCCTCTCTGTCTCTGACACAGACACACACACACAGACACACAGACACACACACACACACACACACACACAAAATGCTGTATGTAACTTCAATAAATGCAAATTGTGTCCTAAGGACTTAATCTTCAGGTTTTGGTCTTGTTAATGTGTTGGGATGCATTCCTGTATTCAGCAAGAGCAGCATACAAAGCTTCTAAATAGCTACTAGAATGCATTTGAAAAGGGTGTTAGAGAAAATAATGATTTACCAAACTGGCAGAATGTCATCTATAAGGCAGAAGCAGGTAAACCTGAATGCCGGGACCATTGGATGATACCTAGTTGGATCAGCCTACAGCAACTAACTTCTTCTGGGAGAGAGGGAGAAGCAATATATGAGGTTCAAGTTAAAAAGTCAAATCAGTCAAACAGAGAATTCAAGCTATGGAATTTTTATTAAATGTGATGCTTTTGAAGGGGGTGCAGATTAATGTAATTCTGATTAGCAATCATCAACTGAAGACTTCAGATTCTCAAAGCCATGACAGGCTTGGAAAGCATTCTTGGGTAAAAGTATCAGTAAATGGTAATTTCCCTAAAGAAGAAAATAATTATATTCAAGAGGAGTATTTATGGCTCAAGGGAATTCTTCTGTATTGGCACTTGCATTCAAGGTGATTCCATTTGGAGTGCGTTATACACCCATGTTTGTTAAAGGTACTGAGTAACTGACTGTACAGTATTGGCTGCAAAAATATTATTTCATGAGGAAATATATGGGTGGACAACACAATATTTAGAAAGAAATTTGAGGTATTTATTTATTGTTCTTGAAAGATATAGGATCCCCTCTAGGTACAAAAAAGAAAAAAATTGTAAATTGATTTATTAGCCAGTCTTTTGTTTTTCTTTCACTTTGTTGTGCTGTGTATTGAAGAAGATAGGTATTTTTCACCTAATTCCATTTCATAAATATAGAGGCATTTTCTAGATTAAAACCTGTGTGCTTAAAATTTCATATTATTAAAGTACAATGCCCATTCACAAGATTAGAGCTAACCACATAGAATCTAATGAATGTTCACACAGTGAATGCCTTTATGTAAATACAACCTAGATGAAAAGCAGACCAATAGGTCCTTAAGACCTTCACCCACAATTACTAAAGCCTAAAGACAAGTACCCTCCTGACCACTAATACAGTAGATGAGTTTTTTTCTGTTTGTAGCTTGTATAAAGCATCTCATAGTACATATACTTTGCCTGGATTTTTAACTTACTGTTATATTTAGGGATTCATTCATATTATCTCTGGTCATATTTTATAAGATTTGTAGAGATGTACCTGTTTTTTTAATATTAGTAATTTTAGCTTTTTTTGCACAATTTTGTGTAGATATATTAAATTTTATTAGTCTTTTTCCCAAAAAGCTACTTTTAGCTTAGTTGATTTATTTTCTCCTAGGGTTTTGTACTGTGTGTTTCTATTTCTTAATTTTATTATTCCCTTGTATTTTAGAGAATACTCACCTTTTAAATCTTCTGGAACATAAAGTGATGTTCACTGATTCTAAGTTGTTGAAGAACTTAAGTACATATGCAGTTCAGCTGTAATCATGGCTTTGGTCAAATTGCTGAACACTGCTGGGTTACAGTTTAATCAGCTAGATAAATTATCTTCTATTTCCCATTGTGATTTCTTCTTTGAACCATGATTACTGAGAAGCACTTGTTTATTTTAAATATATCTAGTAATTTTCTAGTTATCTTTTTATAACAGTAAATTACTATATTTCAAGGTGAAGCCTAAGGTAATTAGGGAACAAATGAAATGTGATAATGAAACAAAATGTTTACTTTTCAGTGGCTGGGAAAATGTTTTCTGTGTTAATTACATCAAGTGTGTTAATTACACTGATCATTTTAAAAACTTATTTCATGTGTGTGTCTGTGTGTGTGCGTGTTTGTACTGAATGTGTGTATTGAGTGTATGTGTACATCTGTATATGTTGGTAGTGTGTGTGTGTATGTGTGTGTGTGTGCCTGTGCATGTGCATGTACGTGTGCGTGTGCATGTGTGTGTGCATGTGTGTGTGTGTTTGTGTGTGTGTATTTGGAGGCAAGAGTGAGACATAAAGTACTCCTCTAGCGTTCTCTTTATGTCGATCGTCTAGGGTCAAACTAGAAGCTTGTCATTCTAGCTAAGTTCTCTGGTTTGTTAGGTCTAAAGTTCCCTCTGAGTAGTAGCCCTACTGCTCTGTACCAAGGGGCAAGGCACCTGCAGCTATACCTGGTATTTTACCTGGGTGCTGGAATTTCTAAGTTGGGTCCTCAGGTTTGCAGAAAAACTACACTTACCTACTGTACCATCTCCACAGACCTGAATTATTTTCTTATTTCCATTTTTGTCAGTTCTGAGATAACTGTAAAAATAAGAACACAGTGACTTAGATAATGTGTGTGTGTGTGTGTGTGTGTGTGTGTGTGTGTGTGTGTGTGTGTGACTTATAAGTAATAATGAGTTAAAGGGGGAATATTAATGGAAATTAGAATATTTTTCTGTGTCTCATTTGACTCTGCCAGTTTTTGCTTTCTTATTTTCTAAATTGGTGTAAAAGCATTGAGTTAGCAATAGGAATACCATGTTTAAAGAAACTTGTTTTTTGTTTTAAGGTTCACCTTGCTATTAGTACACTACTAGTCTCATTTTGTTTAGTGTTTTTATGAGTTCATCTTTCAAAATTTCATTTTTCTGTGTCTTCAAATATGAAATGTCCTCTGAAATCTAATTAGACAAGTATACTTATTGCTACATCAATTTACTAGTGTATTTTACTTTTGTCTACCATCTTAATAATTCATTTGCTCTGTCTTCAACTCTACTTATTTGCTTTACTCTCCTGGCTTTTTATAATTTATGAAGGATATTAGGGTATCTTTCCATTTTCTACCATTACTAACATGTTTGTTAAGTCAGTATATAGTAGTTTCAAAATTATCTTGTATCACCATACTAAATACTTGGAATCTACCTAAATGTGAATACATTTCACTTTTCAATACACTTGCAACTAAAGTGAGTTAGTCAATCTCTTTCATTTTTATTTCTTATTACTATGCTTTCATTTCCATTTTGAAATCTTATAATTATTGATTATTGTTTAAGGCTTTCAGTGTTTAGTTATTTATTTCAGTAAAGTCCATTTGTTATAAATTCTGTTAGCTGTGTGTGTGAAGATGTCTTCTCTCTTTCTTTCTCTCTTTCTTCCTTTCTTTCTTTCTTTCTTTCTTTCTTTCTTTCTTTCTTTCTTTCTTTCAAACTCTGAGATCTGCCTGCCTCTGTCTCTGCCTTGCCTCCTGAGTGCTAGTATTAAAGGTGTGCCACCACCTCCAGGTGTCACCACCTCCAGGTACATCGGTTTTAATTTTGAGGACTTTTTACTAGGCTCCCATTTCCAGGCTGGAAACTGTTTCCTCTCATCACTTTAATGATTGTATTGTTTCCTCATTTACATTATTTTGTCTTAAAAATTCACCTGTAATCACATTACAGCTTATTTGAAGTTGATGTTTCTTTGGCTAGTTTGCATATTTCCTTTTATCTTTTATTTCAGCCATTTTATTCTATGTGCCTATGGTGATTGTGCCTTTATTTGTGTTACATATGGTTCTCGGCTCTATAAAGTCTGCTGATAGCTTTAGAACTCATTATCTCCTCATCTCTCCTTTTAGATGTGGTTCATCTCCTCAAGTCTCACATTTAAAAACTATATTAATTTTATTTGTGTGTCTTCAACATTTTCAGATTTTCTCTACATTTATTTGTGCTTTCTCTGATAAATTTTCTAATTTTTATTGATTTGGAAACAAAATAAGAGGCTATGATTTTACATTTTGTGAAAATTATTATATATAGCATGCATATGAGAATATATATACACACATATGACATAAAACCCTAATTTACTCTAGTATAAAATATATTTAAAATTGGTTTTTAGTTGTATGAACCATTGTGTGTCTGTTTCTCTCTCTCTCTCTCTCTCTCTGTCTCTCTCTCTCTCTCTCTCTCTCCCTCTCTCTCTCGTTTTCTGTGTGTGTCTTCATTAACTTGTATCTTTCTGTTTACTTTTGGTTGGTTTATGTTTACAAACATTCTGACAAAGAACCTTGGTATTTTTCATGACTGCTTTAAACTCTAATTTTTGTCCTTTCAATATTATATAGCAGAAAAATTGTTGCTCTATATTTTATCTTTTTTCTTTTTTTTTCATTGATTGATTGATTGATTGATTGATTGATTCACTTTACATCCTGATCACAGCCCTGTCTCTCTCCTCTCTACCCAGTCTTTTCTTACAACCCCCTCTCCTTACAACCACCTTCCCTTAGCTTTTTTACATCTTAGGTATAGGATATTCTGGAGAGAATAATGTTCAACACAGGGCACTGTGGCTCAACACAAATCACTGTGGCTTACTGTCCTTCTTACTTTTTCTCTCCTCCTGGGCACTGGTTCCTCAAGTCTCCTCACTGTACTCCCCAGAATGTGTGTCTCTTCTTTTTCAGGTATGACTGTGAAATTTCTGATATTGATAAAATTTGTTAACAGTAATGGTAAAATTAATTTTCTAACTTTAAATTGTAATTCCTAGATAATGGCCATCAAGAAATTTGTTCCATTTTGGTCTACACTTCCTGGATAAAGAAAGAAAATCAGTGTAGTGACATAAATGGAGAGTTTTGTATAATGCCGGTTATGAATAAGCCTTCAGAAGTTTTAGGAAGAATGATCTTGGCCAGGTTTTTATTTTACTCAATCTTTTCTAATACACCTACTGAATCCACATTCAGTTGTAAATTTTGATAAAATCTGGGGCAAAGAAAGATATTTTTGTCAAGAATTGTTTTTGGGTGTATATCTTTTGTGTGTTGTGTGTTTCATGCTATTATGCTGCTGCCATTGCCAGCTGGGATTATTTTAAGCCTTTTGTGTTATGTTGCAAAAATTGAGTTATTCTTTAGCTCTTCTGTTTCCCAGCAGTTGCAAAGATTTATGTGTGATCTAATTTTGGCTTAACTCTTAAAGTTTATAGGGAAGAGGGAATAACAGATTTGCTACCAATCTAGGCAACAACATTTTCCTAAGTCAAAGCACTCATGAGAAATTGAAAAAACTTTTACAGTACATTTTGATGTTCTGTATCTATCTATCTATCTATCTATCTATCTATCTATCTATCTACCTACCTATCTATTATCTATTTATCATTTATCCATCATCTATTTATTGTCTTATATTAATTTATTTACTTTACATTCCTGTTGCAGCTTCCTCGTCTTCACTAACAGTCCTGTTTTTTGCCCTCTACTCTTCCATTACTCCCTCTCTTTCTTCTGAGAAGAGGAAGCCTCCCATAGATATCAACCAGCCTTGGCATATCAAGTTGCAATAGGACTATACACATTTTCTCCTACTGAACCTATACAAGACAGCCCAGTTAGGTGAAAGGGTCTAAAGGCAGGCAACAGAGTATAGACAGTACCTGCAACTCTTGTTATGGGTCTCCCATGAAGTTCAAGTTTCACATCTGTTATATATATGTACGGGGCCCAAGACCATCCCATACATGTTGTTTGGTTGGTGGCTCACTTTCCATGAGCCCATATGGGCCCAGGTTACTTGATTCTGTAGGTTTCTTGTGTCCTTGATCCATTGGCTCCCTCATTCCTTTCTCCCCATCTTCCACAAGATTCCCTGATCTCTGCCTAATGTTTTGACTATGGATGTCTACAGCTGCTTCCATCAGCTGCTAGGTGAGGCTTGTCAAAGGACATGTATATTAGGTTCCTATCTGCATGTATAGGAGAATATCATTAATAGTGTCAGGAGTGGGCTCTCTGAGATGAGTCTGAGGTTGACACAGCCATTGTTTGGCCATTCTCTCAATTTCTGCTCCATCTCTATTCCTGTACATTTTGTAGGCAGAGAAAACTGTAAGTGGGGTAGTGTCTTCATCCCTCTACTGGAAGTCTTGCTTGGTTACAGAGGTGGGTGTTTTAGGTTATATATTCCCTATTGCTAAAATTCTTAGCTAGGCTCACCTTTATGGATTCCTTGGAGTTTCCCTTGTCCTAGCTTTCTAGTTTGGTCTAGAGATCCTTAACTCCCAGCCATCAACCCCAGTTCTGTCTCCCAGTTCTTTCCCTTTGTACTCTCCACACTTGATTTTTTTCTGTTCCTCTTTCTAACCCGTCTCCCACCCAGTTTCTTCCCTCTGTCTACTCCTGATGTCTATTTCCCATTTTAAATGAGATTCAAGAATTTTACTTTAGGGTTTTTTTTTTTTTTGTTGTTGTTATTTAGCTTTTTTTGGTCTTCAGATTGTAGCATGGTTATCCTGCATGTTATGGATACCATTTGCTTATAAGTGAGTATATATTATGTTTGTCTTTCTAAGTTTGGGTTACTCCACTCAGGATATTTTCTACTTCCATCCATTTTCCTAAAAATTTCATGATATCCTTGTTTTCAGTAGCTGAGGAGTATTCCATTGTGTAAATGTACCACATTTTCTTTGTCTATCCTTTAGTTGAGGGATACCTAGGTTGTTTCCAGTTTCTGGCTATAATGGATAAAGCTGCTATGAATATAGCTGAGCAAGTGTTCTTGTGGTATGGTGGAGCATCTTTTGGATGTAGGCTGAGGAGTGGTATAACTGGGTTTTGAGGTAGAACTATTCTCAATATTCTGAGAAACCACCAAATTGATTTCCAAAGTGATTTTTACAAGTTTGAATCCTACCACCAAGAGTGTTCCTATTGCTTTACATCATTGTTAGCAGGAGCTGTCTCTTGAGTATTTGATCTTAGTCATTTTGATGAATGTAAGGTAGAATATCAGAGTCATTTTGACTTGTATTTCCCTGATACTAAGGATGTTAAACATTTATTTAGGTTCTCAGCCATTGAAGATTCGTCTGTCATTAATTCTCTGTTTAACTTTATATCCCTATTTTAATTGGATTATTTGGTTGTTGGTGTCTAATCTCTTGAGTTCTTCATATATTTTGGATATCATTCCTCTGTTGTAGGGCCTTGTCCAGCACATTTTGATGTGCTATATTTAAACTTAAACCCATTATCTCACATTCTCTCCTCTCTGACCTCTTAGATGTGACACATAAGCAAGTTCATTTCACTCCTTGAGTCTCTCTTGCTGTTGTTGCTGCTCCTCTTCTTTCTCCTATTTCCTTTCTCTCTGCAACTCCTCCTCATCCTCCTCCTCATCCTCCTCCTCATCCTCCTCCTCATTCTCATTCTTATTCTGCTTTATGTTTTAGCCTGGTTATTCAGTTGAGTTTGTTTGCATTTATTTATTGTTTATTTTGATGGATGCTGGTTTAAGCCCCATCCCCCCAATTACCTGTATCTTTCAGAGGTTTTTTAGGTTATATTTGTGTTATCTTGCACATGTGACTCCTTATTATCTGAGTGATTTAATTTGCATTTCTGTATTATGCTTGTTAATGAACAAAGTAGGACTCAAATGAAATAAATCATGTGAGTGGTTTTATAAACTATCGTATTCCATATTCATGTCAAGATTGTATCTTTTCACCACAGATTGATGTGAAAAGATACAGTGTTTTTAACAGCCAGTTAGTTACAGAAGCCACAAATATAATCCCTTCACATAAAATATTTTTATTTCATTCCCACAAATACTAATATAATTAAGTTTTAAAATATAGTCTGAAAGAAAAGAGTAACGATTGCTGAATATTTGCCTCTTTGCTTCTTAGCTTTATTTGAACTATAATATAATTTAGTTCTTCTTTTGGCAAAATTTGAAAATTTTCTATTATTGGTTTATTTTATATGTACCTTAACTGCAAAATATAGATGAAACAAAACAATGTCAACTTTCTTATAATGCACTTATTGGTAATTGTGTGTGTAGGTAATAAAGAATCCTAATTTCCTTATGAATTGACTTACAGTGACATGATACTACAGAAGGCTTTTTAGATAGCACACACAGAAATATGCCAGTGTATCAACCTAGACACACAAACACACAGAAATAAAGAAAGACAGCTTTCCTCATACTGACCAAACAACATTTTGACTTCTTCCTCTATCTCTAAAGGAAAATAAGAACACATTTCTTTCCCATTTGACCAGAGTGATTATATCCCTTGGGTGAGCACATTTTTTAGTACTATCCAATATGAGTCATAGATATCTAGAGGAATGGCATAGCAGCTCAGAAGTCACACTAGTTGAGGTGGAATTTTGGTAAAGGCATCTTTAAAACAAACAAGCTCCTATGTTTATGTCCTAAGTGTAATCATTATAAAATTTTTACTGAGGGATTGTTCTAGTTTTCTTTCTGTTGCTATGATCAAACAATCTGAGCAAAAGAAACTTAGGATAAAAAAGGTTTTATTCCACTCATATTTTAGATCATAATATGTCACCAAAGGAAGCTAAGGCAGAAGCTTAAGCAGTTTTGTATGACAGACTTTTCCTAGGTATATGCAAACCCCACATGTAGATACACATACACATAGAAATGCACAGATGCACATACACACACAGAAACACATACACAAACACAAAAATGCAGACACACAAACACACTAGCTCCCATGCATGCATACACATATTCAAAAAAAGGGACCCCAACACAGACCAAGGTAATCATTGTATGAACATCCAATTTGGTGAAACAAGATTTTATTGGGATACAAGCAGGGGGATAGGTAAAGAGTTACTTAGAAATAGAAGGAATAATTCAAAAGCAGCTACATTACCAGAAAGCCCACCCATCATGGGCGATAATCTGAAAACTGCAACACAGGAGCCCTCCACACAACTTGTAGTAAGATCCACTGCTCAACATCTTTCTTCATGCACTTTGCCTGGTCAATTTCCACCCTCGGAAAGTGTTTATTCACTTTTATCCTTTTATGCTGTTCGTAGGGGCCTTCAAAGAACTTCCAGGACTTTATTCTCCTAGACTGTGACATTTCACTTGTGTACTGTTTACCAACTGAGCTTGGTGACCATCTTATTTCTTCCTGGAACAAATGTTTCAGTCAAAAGAGAATGCTACAATTGAGAGGAATGTGCCTTGCAATAAACAGAACCTGAAGCAGAAATCATGACAGACCACTGCTTACTTACTCACTCTCTGGCTCATATTCAACTAACTTTCTTGAATAGCCAGGAACTACCTGCTTAGGAATGGTACTACCCATTGTGGGCTTGGCCTTTCCACATCAATCATCAAATGCTTTCCACTTCTTAGTGCAATATTGGAATTAAAAATTTTGCCTCTGTAGAGTAATATATTTCTGTTCTGTACATTTGCATTTGCTCATTACTTAGCTTGGAAAGTTGTATGTATACATCACTTTTGTGTAATGAGAGTATTTATTTTCCATCTGTTTTAAAAATGTTTTATCATTTTGAGCAAGTCTCTGGATATCATGAGAAAATATGATGTGTCCGGGATAAAAAAATTATTTTGAAAAATGAACTACACTGTAAAATATAGGAGCAGAGAGAGAAGCAATCAGCAAAGAGCTATTGGATAGTGTTGCATGTTGAAGAGAATGCCCTTATTTTATATTTATAAAGAAAAGTATGACATTTGAAACTAAATAATCATATTGGCTTAAAAAACTAACAACTCAAGGATTTTATTAAGACTTGTTAGTATATTTGTGAAAAGTAATATGATAATTCTTAAATAGTCATTAGTTGATTAATTTTGTATAAGATCTCTGATGCATATAATCATCACAAACATAAGACAAGAAGTTACTTTTACCATGTTTTAGGTATAGACTATTTCAAAGTGAAGTAGACTAGATGAATAGTAAATATACATGTATTCATCTGTCTTTGCTTTGCACTTCCACACTCCATTTTCATGAGTATGGATGTGGTGTATATGGGGATTTTTGTGTATGTGTATGTGCATGCTTCTTTGAATATGAACACACCTGTGTATGTATGCACATGAATACAAGTGGAGGCCCAAGGCTAAAGTTTAGAATCATCCTCCATCACCCTGCCACATTGTTCAATTAGGTAGGGTCTCTTATTCAAACATATAACTCTCTAATACTGCTGGGGTTGGTATCCTACTTGCTCTGGGTGAATCACTTATGTCTGCCTTATGAGGCTGGAATTACAGCTGGGCACTATACCTAACCAGTATTTACTTAAGTTCTGAGAATCTGAATTTGCAAGGCAAGTGTTTTAACAACAGAATCATCTCCCTAATCCAACTCTCTGCTCTTGGCTGTGAGTGTGATGTGACTAGCTACTAGCTCTTGATTTCCTTACTATAATAGGCTGAACCTGGAATTGTGAGCTATACTTAACACTTTTCTCCCCAATTTGCTTTTTGTAGGGTATCTTATCAAAACAACAGAAATGAAACTAGGACACTCTCTTTTACTGTCTTTCAATTTTTCTGCAATTATCCTTGGGGAGACTCAATAACCCATGATAATCTCACTAGTCCAGTCCTCCAATTTATCTGCTAGACTCCTGGGTCTTGTAATGTCACATATTTATTGATATTAGAAACTAGGATGTAGGTAGTCTTAGAGGAGTATTATTTTGACCACTGTAACAAGACAATCACAGGGAGAGGTAATCACAAGTAATAGGACACAGTTAATGCTACAGTGACATTGAAACAAAGGCAAACTGTCTTCATGCAGCTTCAGGTACCAAGGGCAAAAAACTCCATGATGAGACAACCAAATACAGAGATGACAGAGATGATGCCATGGTGAAGAGGAAACAGCCATTTTACCCCCAACAAGTAGCTAATATAGTCAGCCAGCCTCTATAAAACTACATCTCATAATTTTTAGCTTCTACACAGCTCAGAGCTATGTATTTGCTACTGTCCCATTGACTTCATCTCAGAAAGAGGTTGTGCTATGTATTTCATGATTATATATCTTAATCACATTCATAATATCCAATAATCCACCAGCTGGAACACTAACATAATCCAACTACATTGTACTCTTTCTCTTGCCTCCTTGAATTTATTGACCTAGTATATTTTCAGCATACAGTTAGACTCTATTCTAGTAGAACAAATCAGATTTTTTCTTTTTTTAATTGAATATTTTATTTATTTACATTTCAGATGCCAACCCCTTACCCCATTTCCCCTCCCTAGAAAATCCCTATCCAATCCCCCCTCCTCCTTTTTGCTTTTACACCATTTTAATTACATGTAAGTTTTAAGGTCAGTTCTAGGTTGAAGAACTAGAAATACAATAGATGCAAATAGTCAAGGAACAAGCAAGACAATAAGCACAAATAGTAAAAGAACAAGCAAGGCAATAAACAAAGTTCCGTTAACACTCCTGTGATCACTGTTTCTAAGGGCTTATCAGGATGACCAAAATATCTGAACCTACTTCCCTGTCCTAGCCCAAAGTCATTTTCATGTCTGAAGCCTACTTCCTTGTTCTAGCCTAAGATTTAGATTCCCGCCTGAATTTACAGTGGTAATCATTATAATTAAGAAAAAGTTTAAAGACACTTACAGTGTAATTACATAATTGTAACACTTCTCTGGATATTTTAACTTTGCACAGTGAGCTTATGAACTTAAAGAATGCTGCTCTGCTGAGTGTTGATGTGGCAGATACTGCTGATAAAATTATTCATGTCCCAAGGTCAGTATTTCTATTTTGGTCAAGCTTCAAGAATAGAAGCTTGAATATAGCTTGAATAGCTTGAACATGCTAGCTTTTTTTTTTTGTCATGGGAATAATTTTATTCCTGCCCATCATGTTAAAGCTTGTCTTTAATTTTATTCCTGCCCATCATGTTAAAATTTGTCTTTAACAACATCAACATGTTGGCAGCCAAAGTACATGGCTTGAAACTGGAAATTGATCCACAGACAGAGTTATTAAATTAACAGGCTGGAAAGCCAAGGACAGGTAAGATTCTGCAAAGATCCTTACCAACCTAAGACAAAAGTGCGTTGCTTTGGATATTGCATATTCCATGACAGGTAAGGAAGGCATTCTTGGCAGAACAACCTAAGACAGGCTCAGTCTTGTTAATGAAATAAAAAGTGGGGAGAAGCAGAGAGCTTTTGGGGCTGCTTGGCAAGAATCTGAGATGGGCCTAGGACAAGGAAGTGGGAATCTAACATTAGGCTAGAGCAAATCAGATTTTTGTTTTGGTACTTGCCAAAGGCTTTAGCGTCATTCCTTTATGATGCACTTCATGACTATAAAATCTTGGTGAGATTCCCATAGCATCCTGTGATGTTAGTTTGCAGATATTTTTATACCCACTTTACAGAGGATTCTGAGAATCTGTGACTTACCTCAAACCACCCAGCTAATGAGTGACTCAACTACAGTGTTTTTTCCCATTGTGCTGCAGGAGGCATCCCATTGCCAAATGTAAGGTTTTGTTCCTGGAGACTATAGGATAGATCTGGGGACAGACTTCCTCCTAGTTTTCTCCAAATTCATTTTCTTTTAAACTAGTTAACTCTAAAATAAGGGTTTTCTGGGGCATGATAGTGAGTCATAAGAAGTCCAATTCTTTGTGCTTCACATGTTCAATGGCCCATGTAATTATAAAGTACAAGGATTTCCTCTCTACTGGTAAGAAAATTACCATGTTAAGAATGTCTTGATCTTAATTAGGTTTTACTAGCCTTTTCTAACTGCCAAATGTGGTTAAATGGTAAACAAAGGGGTAAAGAATATTTTCTTTTGCTTCCAAAACAGGTTTTAAAGAACTTACAAAGAAATCTTTATATGAAGTGTCTGCTGTAATACCTTATACTTTGCTTTAGGAGAAAATTAAGAGTTTACAGAAGGGCACATTTTTTTAAAAATCAAGATGATATACATAAAATAAACAAATTCTTTTGAAGTTTGGCTTTGAGTTGTCCATGCCTACTGTTTTCTTTTCCTGTTACTCAAGTGTCATATGTCTTAAATCTTTACCATTGATCCTTTTATTTACATATTCAAAGGATGACAAATTGTATCTACAAAAAACTTAGTAGAATGTTTGCTGTGAAGTGATTAACAATTGAATAATTGCCGTCACTCTTATCATAGACTAGCATGCCTACTGAATAGGGCAATTTTGAGCAGTACATCATGACTGGAGACAGGATAGTGTGTTCTGTATGATTTCTAGCTTTGAGGGTACTTTTTGGAAGAAGGCATCTATGAACTATTGTCCTAGTATTTTCCCATTTGATCAATAGGACACAAGGGAGACATATTCTTAATAAACATATTGAATCAAGCTAGAAAAATGGACTATGATAGCCCAAGTGTCTACACTGTGGTCACTGGAGGGACTTTCATGGAAGAGATACAAGGCAGAGTGTAGAGAGTCTCCAATAGTGGGCACTGCACAGAGGACTTGAAGTAATATCCTCTCTCATTTGTAGAATCTGGATTTAGAGATTTATTTATATATGTTGAATGAAAGTAGTATGGGAACCATGAGAAGAAAAGAAAACTAAAGATGGGGATTGGCAAGAGAGGTTAATGAATGGAAAGAAGAACAACATATTGTATGTTTTATTTCATCCATATTTAAATACACACAGAGACACACACATACTCACACAATGTGAACACACACAGAGACACAAAGAAAGCAGAAAGGGATTATTTGACAGTGGAGGAACCAATTAGTAAAAGGAGAAGTGTTAGGGAGAGCTATGAGAAAAACAAGCATTGTATAATTTATATATGAAGATGAAATAATGAAAACTGTTAGTCTTTTGTTAAACAAAAGTTAATTAAACCATTAAATGAACAAAATGAATAAGGAATTCTCATTTAATTCTTTGTAAAAAGAAGCTGTATAAACACACGGCTTAAAAATGAGAAAAATTTAGCTCCTGATTTATACAGATATGCTTTACATTGGTATGCACTATATCTCATTTAGTTGTCCTGCCTTGATTTAGCAACTATATTTGGAGAAAGAACCTTTTCTCTTGTCTTCTATAGATTATAAAATAGGTCAAACAGAGTTGAGTCCCTTTCTTACTTACTGAAGTGATGGGAAGCTGTGATGTTTTGAATGAGAATACCCCTATAAGTTCATATATATATATAAATACTTAGTCACTAGTTGGTGTGGGGAAATGCTGTTAATTAAGGTTGCAAACTACCATGTCCAGTTAGCTCTTCTGAGCTCTTTGCAAAATGGATGGCTTTCTTTACCAGCAGGGCTTTCCCTTCTCTGACCTTGTCCAGGAAGCCTGACTCCCATACCCTCTAGTAGTCCTTGTCAAACTTACAAGTTCAATGTCCTTTTCTCCAATAAGAGCCTAGCTAGAAAGTACCTGGGATTCTTGAATGCCTGTCTGTACACATGAGGCATTCATAGCACTTTAAACTCTAGCCAATGATTTCATTCACTGAAAACTCCTTCTCACTCTCCAAAGTTCATCTATAGCAATTTTTCACCTAGAATAAAGGTATTCACACAAGATAAGTTTGCCTAAGAGAGCTGATTCACTGAAGATCCTTGGAGAAGACATTTATCTACAGGAGCTATAACAATTCGCCCACCCCTACCGCCACCTCCTGCCAGCATTCACTCCCACTCCAACCCAGATCCTGCGGATCTCACCCATTCTAGATTCCACTTGATCTTTTTAACCATGTGTGCAGTGGCATCTAAAAACCCTGAGAGGGAGGAAGCAGAGAACAGGGAACCACAGTTGTATCTCAGTACATGTATCACAGCTGGTGTTTAACAGGAGGCAAAACACAAGTTAGTAGGCTGTTTTGAGAAAGATCTGGAAAAGAATGGTAAGGGTATGTAACTGGGAGGCTTTGAGATTTCAAAGTTCACACTGGTCTCAATTAGCTATATCTCTGCCTCCTACTTGTGAATCAGGATGTAAACTCTCTGCTTCTGCTTCACAGCCATGCATACCTACCTTCTACCATGCTTCCCATCATGATGAGCATGAATTCACATACTGAAATTATAAGCAAGCTCCTGATGAAATGCTTTCTTTTTTAAGTTGCCTTCATCATGGTGTCTCTTCACAATAATAGAAAAATAACTAAAACTGAAGGCAACAACTTCTTCCAGAAGTCTTTTTTTCTCCCTCATTCCCAAGCTTCATCCTATCTAGGGATGAGATAAAGAAAAACAAAGGTAACTTTGCTGTGTGCTCATTTGTACTCAGTTTCCAATACATAATATCTGTCTGCATCTGCATCTTTGACCATGTAAAACATAAAAGTATCTAAATCTGAGGAAAGATGAGATTTGCCTATGATTACCCACTTACTAAAGGCTTGGTGTGTTCTGAGTACCAAATATTACGGCTCTGGTCTCACACAGCTTTGCCATGCTGCTTTATATATGCACATGACTTCTTAATTCAAAATATTTCTTAAGTCTTTACACCTGCCAAAACACAGCCCTGCATCAAGGTCCAGATTCTGCATCTCCTGTTTATTCAATGATCTCTTGTCATATTTGTTGGGGAAAGGGGTATCATTTAGAGTTTTTGTTTTCATTTTATATCCATGAATGTGCATGTGTGTATGGTATAAATTTACATTTTTCATATGTGCACATATGCTTGTGTGAATCTTAGACTTACAGACACATAGATCCTTTCATGCTAACCTTTTGTTCTGACTGATATCTTCAGGGCAGTGTTTGGTTCCTGGGCACTCATTGGCCTATGTGCTTTCATAAATGCATGAAGGTATAAATTCTATTCTCTGACTAGGAATCATTTTGTTCCCACTTAGAGGTTACGTGGGAGTAAATCATCATTGCCATCAATATTGTTGTAACCTATTTTATACTGTCCTTTCAGAGATTTGAAATTTTCTTTGAACTCCAATTTTGTTTAAAGTGCTGTCTTTCTGGAATGACCTCGTGAACACATCTTTTCCTGAAGGAGCTGCCATGAGCCACAGCCACATTGTTATATATATTATTATATCCCATTTTTAAAATTGAATTATTTGGTTTGCTGAAATCTAACTTCTTGAATTCTTTATATATATTTGAATATTAGCCTTCTATTGGATATAGGGTTGGTGAAGTTTGTTTCCCATCTGTAGGATGCCATTTTGTCCTATTGACTATGTCCTTTGCCTTACAGAACCTTTTCAGTTTCATGAGGTCCCATTTGTCAACTGTTAATCTTAGAGCCTGAGTCATTTGTGGTCTGTTTAGGAAATTTGCCCCTGTGCTGATGTGTTTGATGCTCTTTCCCAATTTCTTTTCTATTAAATTCAACATATCTGGTTTTATGTGAAGGTCCTTGATCAACTTGAACTTGAGCTATGTACAAGGAGATAAAAATGGATCAATTTGCATTCTTCTACATGCAGACTGCCAGTTAAACTAGCATCATTTGGTGAAAATATTTTCTTTTGTTCCACTGTATGGTATTTGCTTCTTTGTCAAAGATTTAGTGACCATAGGGATGTGGGTTTATTTCTGAGTCTTCAGTTCTATTCTATTGATCTACCTGTCTGGCTCTGTACCAATATCATGTGGTTTTTATTACTATTTCTCTGTAGTACAGTTTGAAGTCAGGGATGGTGATTCCCCCAGAAGTTCTTCTATTATTTAGAATTATTTTCACTATCTTGGATGTTTTGTTATTCTAGATGAAGCTGAGAATTGCTCTTTCTATCTCCGTGAAGAATTGAGTTGAAATTTTGATGGGGAATGCATTGAATCTGTAGATTGCTTTTGATAAGATGGCCATTTTTACTATGTTAATTCTGCCAATTCATGAGCATAAGAGATCTTTCCATCTTTTAATGTTTTCTTCGATTTCTTTCTTCAGAGACTTGAAGTTCTTGTCATACAGATCTTTCACTTGCTTGGTTAGAGTTACACCAATATATTTATATTATTTGTGACTCTTGTGAAGGGTGTTATTTCCCAAATTTTTTTCTCAACCCATTTATCCTTTGTATAGAGGAAGGCTATTGATTTGTTTGAGTTAATTTTATATCTAGCTACTTTGCTGAAGTTGTTTATTAGGTGTAGGAGTTCTCTTGTAGAATTTTGAAGGTTGTTTATATATACTATCATATCATCTGCAAATAGTGACACCTTAACTTCTTTCTTTCCATTTTTTTTTCTTTTAACCTTTGTTTGCTGTCTAATTACTCTAGCTAGAACTTCAAGTACTATATTGAAGAGATAGGGAGAGAGTAGGCAGCCTTGTCTTGTCCCTGAATTTAGTGGAATTGTTTTAGTGTTTCTCCATTTAATTTGATATTGGCTCTTGGTTTGTTGTCTACTGGTTTTATTATGTCTAGGTATATGCCTTGAATTCCTGATCTTTCCAAGACTTTTAACATGAAGATGGGTTATATTTTTGTCCAAGGCATTTTCAGCATCTAATGACATGATCATGTGATTTTATTTTTCAGTTTGTTTATAAAATGGATTACGTTGATAGATTTCTGTATATTGAACTGTCCCTGCATCCCTGGGATGAAGCCTATTTGATCCTGGTGCATGATGGTTTTCATGTGTTTTCAAATTTTTTGCAAGAATTTTATTGAGTATTTTGCATTGCTATTCATAAGTGAGATTGGTCTGAAGTTCTCTTCCTTTGTTGGGTTTTTGTGTGTTTTAGGTATCAGCATAACTATGGCATCATAAAACAAATTTGGAAGTATTCCTTCTGTTTCTATTTTGTGGAATAGATTCAGAAATATTGGCATTAGTTCTTCTTTAAAGGTCTGATAGAATTCTGCACTAAAACTAGCTGTCCCTGAGTTTTTCTTGGTTGGAAATTTTAATGATTGCTTTTATATCCCTAGTGGTTCTGGGATTGTTTAGATAGTTTATCTGGTCCTGAGTTATATTTGGTACCTAGTATCTGTCTAGGAAATCATCAATCTATATTTTCAAGTTTTGTTGAGCATAGGCCTTTGTTGTGGAATTAGATGATTTTTTTGAATTTTCTCACGTTCTGTTGTTATGTCTCACTTTTCACTTCTGATTTTATTGACTTGGATACTTGTCTTTTTATCCAATAGTTTAGTTAGTTTGGCTAAGGGTTTATCTATCTTGTTCTTTTTCTTAAAGAACCAGCTCTTTAAGTTTTATTGATTCTTTGTATAGTTCTCTTTCTTTCTAATTGCTTTATTTCAGCTCTGGGTTTGATTATTTCCTGCTGTCTACTCATTCTGGTTGTGTTTGCTTCTTTTTGTTCTAGAGTTTTCAGATGTGATGTTAAGTTGCTTAGTGTAGGATCTCTTTAATTTCTTTATGAAGGCACTCAGTGCTATAAATTTTCCTCAGTGCTCTTTTCATTGTGTCCCATAAGGTTAGGTATATGGTGCTTTTATTTTAGTTAAATTCTAGAAAGTCTTTATTTTCATTCTTATTTCTTCCCTGACTAAGTTATCATTGAGTAGAGAGTTATTCAGTTTCGATGAGTATGTGGGCTTTCTGTTGTTTTTGTTGTTACTGAAGACCAGTGTTAGTCTGTGGTGATCTGATAGAGTGCATGGGGTTATTTCAAACTTCTTGTATCTGTTGAGACTTGTTTTGTGTCTGATTATATTATCAATTTTAGAGAAGGTACCATGAGGTGCTGAGAAGAAGGTGTATTCTTTTTCTTATTCTAAAATATTGTAAATTTTTTCTAAAATATTGTAAATTCTAAATTAAGAATATTCTTATTCTAAACTATTTAAAATATCTGTTAAATGCATTTGGTTCATAACTTCTGTTAGTTTCACTGTGTTTCTGTTTAGTTCTGTTTTCATGATCTGTCCATTGGTGAGAGTGGGATGTTGAAGTCTCCCACTCTTATTGTGTGAGGTTCAATGTGTGTTTTGAGCTTTGGTAAGGTTCCTTTTACAAATATGGGTGCCCTTGCATTGGCAGCATAGATGTTCATAATTGAGAGTTCATCTTGGTGGATTGTTTTCTTTGATGGGGATGAAGTATCCATCTCAAACTCTTTCAATAACTTTTGGTTGGAAGTCTATTTTATTGGATACTAGAATGGCTATGCCAGCTTGTATGTTAGGACCATTTGCTTGGGAAATTTTTTTTCCAGGCTTTTAGTCTGAGGTAGATTCTGTCTTTGTCACTGAGATGTGTTTCCTGTATACAACAAAATGTTGGGTTTGTGTATCCAGTCTCTTACCCTATGTCTTTTTTCTTGAGAAATTGAGTCCATTGATGTTGAGAGGTATTAAAGAACAATAATTGTTGCTTCCTGTTATTTTTGTTGTTATAGGTGATATTATGTTTGTGTATCTTTTTGTTTGGGTTTGTTGTGAGATGATTAATTTCTTGGTTTTCCTTGCATGTAGTTTCTCTCCTTGAAGTTTTCCTTTTATTATCCTCTGTAGTACTGGATTAGTGGAAAGATATTGTTTTAATTTGGTTTTATCATGGAATATCTTGGTTTCTCCGTCTATGGTGGTTGAGTGTTTTGCTAGGTGTGGTAGCCTAGGCTGGCATTTGTTTACTTTTAGGTTCTACATGACATCTGTACAAGATCTTCTGGCTTTTAGTCTTTGTTGAGAAGTCTGTTATAATTCTAAGTCTGTCTTTATATGTTACTTGGCCTTTTTCCCTTACTACTTTTAATATTCTTTCTTCGTTTTGTGTATTTAGTGTTTTGATTATTGTATGACAGGAGGAATTTCTTTTCTGGTCCAATCTACTAGGTGTTTCATAGGCTTCTTGTATGTTTATAGCCATACCTTTCTTTATATTAGGGAAGTTTTCTTCTATGATTTTGTTGAAGATGTTTTCTGGGCCTTTGATTTGAGAATCTTTACTTTCTTCTATTCCTTTTATTTCTTCTATTTTTAGGTTTGGTCTTTTCATTGTGTCCTGAATTTCCTGGATGTTTTGGGTTAGGAGATTTTTGCACTTTGTATTTTCTTTGACTGGAATGTCAATATCTTCTATGGTATCTTATACCTGAGATTCTCTCTTATATCTCTTATATTCTGTTGGTGTTGCTTGCATCTGTAATTCCTGATCTCTTTTCTAGGCTTTCCATATCTAGGGTTGCCTCCTTTTGTGATGTCTTTATTGTTTCTATTTCCAATTTTGGATCCTGGATGTTTGTGTTCAATTCCTCCTCCTGATTGTGTTTTCCTCTATTTCTTTAAGGGATTTATGTGTTTCCTCTTTAAGGTCTTCTACCTGTTTACCTGTGTTCTCCTGCTTTTCTTTAAGGTAGTTATTTATGTCCTCCTTAAAGTCCTCTATCATCTTTATGAGATGGGATTTTAGATCAGAATCTTGCTTTTCAGACGGGTTAGGGTATCCAAGGCTTACTGTGGTGGGAAAACTGGGTTCTGACGGTGCCAAGTTGCATTGGTTGCTTATGTTCTTGTGCTTGCCTCTCACCATCTGGTTATCTCTGATGTTAGTTGGCCTCCTGTCTCTGACCTGTCTTTCCTGGGAGCATATTCCCTCCTGTGTGCCTGGTTATGTTGGACCTCCTCAAGTCAGGGTGTCAGTAGGTGTGGGAGGGGATCTGGAGCTCTGGAGCTCTGGAGCTCTGGAGCTCTGGAGCTCTGGAGCTCTAAGCCTTGTCATGACAGACCTCCTAGGAGTCAATATGTCTCTGAATGTGGCCCAAGGGGGAAGGGGCTGCAGCACATGATCTGCCCTTGAGCACAGTTGTGGACAGGAAGGATAATCCATTCTGTAATTTCTTAATGCTATAAACTCTACAGAAGGTATTGTACTAATGTTGAGGCAGAAAGTCGGGTTAAATTTTGTTTTACAAACATAATGACATCAATGAAAAGAGAAAATCAACATGGAGAAATGCAAGGCACATTATGAAATTTCCTTATTACTATATAGCTTTTAAAAATTGTTTATTTTCATTTTTAACTTATTTATTATTAGTGGAGTGTGATAAAAAGATAAATTAGTTGTAGCTAATTTTCTCCTTCTTTCATGTGTTTCCTGGTGAATTAAGCTCAGCTTGTTGGCAATCACTTCTACCTGCTAGGCTGTCTTATCAGCCTTGTATAGTTTTTAAATATCACTAAATAGCCAAGCATTGTTGTTAAGCCTTGACACTGTTTATATAAGTCTTCTAGAGATGCCTTAATGGAGCGTTATGTCCTGGTACTTTTGTACATTTTCTCACCATTCTAAAAATACATTTTCTCACAATTCTAGAGACTAGTAGGCTAATGCTATGGTCTTGACTGAGTTGGTTTCTTCAGAGTTTCTCCTCATGGCTTGTACATGGCTGCTTTTCCCTGTGTCCTCACATGGTCTCACTCTGTGATACTTTCTTCATGTTCTAATATTATCTTATAAGGACATCAGTCCTACTGGAATGAAGCCTGCTCTAAGGATCTCATTTATAAATGCCATGTTTGAATGCTTTGTCTCCAAATGCAGTTACATGCTGAATTACTGGGGCTAGGGTTTTGTAGTCTGTGATTGGGTGATCATATAATCAGTCTCCCTTTGAGTTTCAGACCATCACACAAAGTAAAAATAAATATCTTCTATGGAATGTTGCTAAACATCAGCAGCAGCACTTAAAAAGCACCAATTCTCAGAGGTAAAAAACACTTTTGACTATTGTGAAGGACCTAAGTTCAGTTCTCATGACAAAGTCCAGGAAATTTCTCCCAAGAACTTGTTACTTGAGTTCTAAGGACTCAACATCATCTTCTAACTCTTGCTGGCATTTGAATGTATGTGGCATGTAAATTCTCTGTCTATCTGTCTGTCTGTCTGTCTGTTTCTCTCTTTCTAACTTTCTCTCTCTCAGAGACAAAGTCAGATGAATAAAAATAAGAATAAACTTTTCTAAGTTCTGCATCTTTAATATATCAGAAAATGCTACTTTTTTTAACTGCAGGAATACACTTCTGAGCACTACTGACAGCGATTTAAAGTGTCATTGTTTTCTATTAGTGTACATGTTAGATACTCTTCCATCACAAAGCTTGCTTAACCAATATTTTAGATTAATCCCATATGTAAATGACAGTAAAAATCATTGGGAAGCAGCCACAGTCACAGAAAACAAAACAATACTTTCACATGCTACAGCATATATTTTAAGTTTCAGTGTGTGTGTGTGTGTGTGTGAGAGAGAGAGAGAGAGAGAGAGAGAGAGAGAGAGAGAGAGAGAATGAGAGAGAGAATATAGTGTTAACTTCTCTACAATAAAAAAAAGGAACTAAGAAATTACGATTTGGAAATTTGAGTATACATGCATATAGCCAAGTATTTTTTTTCATTTATAATCTCAAGATTTGTTTTACCAAGCATCTGTTATGTGAAGAATAATATTTTATTCCTATAAACAGTTAAAAATGAGACTTTATGTGAAGAGTGATAGTTTATTCATATAAAGTTAAAAATAAGACTTTGACAGGTAATTCCTTAATTAAGAAAAATGAAACAAAACAAGTTTTAATCTATCCAGTGTTTAGTATGCAAACTCCTCAGTATGTTCATGGATGCCCAGAATGGCTGAGTACAGACTTGCCATCAGCTTTGTCTATTATTTTCTGAAACTCAAAAACCACTCTGGATGCAGCCAAAGTACATGGCTTAAACCTGAAAATGGACCCCCAGACAGTTATTAAATTAACAGTCTGGCAAGCCAAGGAAGGGTAAGATTCTGCACAGAACTTTACCAACCAAAGACATAAGTGCATTGCTTTTGATAATGCATATTTCACAATGGGTAAGAACGGCATTATTGTCAGAATGACCTAAGAAAGACTTAGTCTTCTTAACGAAATGAAAAAGGGGGAGAGGCAGAGAGCTTTGGGGGCTGCTTGGCAGGAATATGACATTGGCCAAGGACAAGGAAGTAGGCTTCAGGCAGGAGTCTAACATTAGGCTAGAACAAAGAAGTAATTTCAGGCAGGAATCTAAATCTTAGATTTAAATCTAGAACAAGAAAGTAGGCTTCAGACATGAAAATGACTTTGGGCTAGAACAGGGAAGTAGGCTCAGATATTTTGGTCATCCTGATAAGCCCCTAGAAACAGTGATCATGGGAATGTTCACAGAATTTTGTTTACTGCCTTCCTTGTTCTTTGACTATTTGTGTTTATTTTCTTGCTTGTTCCTTTACTATTTGAATCTCTTGTATTGCTAGTCCCTCAAAATAGAACTGACCTTACTACTTGCATGTAATTAAAATCGTATAAAAGCAAAAAGGAGGAAGGGGGATGAGATAGGAGTTCTAGGGAGGGGAATTGGGAAAAGGAGATGACATCTGAAATGTAAATAAATAAAATAGCCAATTTAAAAAAACACTCTGGATTTCTTACTATGAAAGACACCTGCTTAGTTGACAAGCCTCTGTTTTCTTCTACCACCTACATCCTGACCAAGTTATTCTTAGTTCAAACAGCCTTCCACTGACCACATGGTTTGGAACTTCTATTTATGTCTATGTATATACATTCTACTGTTAATTGTGAAGAATAGCCATCTTTGATCTTTGAATATTACATAAATGAATAACTAAGTAGTTTTTATTAATTCAGGTTTTATTTAAATCTAACTTGATAACCACATAAAATTTCAAATTTCTTAAAGACAAAAATACCTCAAAATCACCAGTCAGCAAGGGACTTAACACTACTTTTTTTCAAACACTACGTTTATGAATTAAATGGAGACCTTTTAACTACTTGACACACATGGTACACAGGTACTGAAAAATTGGTCTGAGATTTTAAAACTGTTAAAAAGAAAGCTGAGCTCTCGAAGTCTGTTTTAGAAGAAAAGGAGACAGGTATATGCATCTGCAGAGCTATGTGGTATTTTGGAAGATAGCATTTAAAGTCTCACTTTTTATTTTTATTCTTTTTTTTTTTTTCATTGTGATGAGGGTTAGCTCCAGGCTTCATTGGCCTCCTGGCTTTTTTAGCTTCTTGATTTTTTTTTTCTAAGATCTTTTGCAGATCAGCTGTAGGTCAAAAAGCCTTTTTGGGTAAAGGGGAACTTGATATTATAAACATGAGTAAAAAAATGTAGATGTATTAAAGCCCTTAGAGATAAGTCACCTGTTGTTCTAAAGAAGTGTGCCCACATGGACATTACAAGTAGCACTTTTCCTAGAATTATTTCTACTTAAAAATTAACAGTATAGTCCAGGCAGTGGTGGCGCATGCCTTTAATCCCAGCACTTGGGAGGCAGAGGCAGGCGGATTTCTGAGTTTGAGGCCAGCCTGGTCTACAGAGTGAGTTCCAGGACAGCCAAGGCTACACAGACAAACCCTGTCTCAAAAAACGAAACAAACAAACAAACAAACAGTATATAGATGGAATCAGAAGAAATAGATTTGAAATCAAAGTCACAAATGATGATTCCAGTACAGGAAAAGGAAATCAAGACAATTAAGTCAGATATATTTGATGCAGGGCAAACAGAAAGAAAACCTACTGTATTGTCTTTGTTTACATATTTTTGAGAATATCACAACAAATACAATACTTACTTCATAACAATTTCACGTTCTCTAACCTCCGATACTTTCCATGTTCTCTCCCAACTCCTTTTCAAATTCATAACTTTTTCTTCTTCAATTATTATTGTTGTATATACACACATGTATTTATCATATAGACTGCTGAGTCTATTTAGAGTAAATAGTCTATTTAGAATCATAGCTTGCATGTGGGTGTATGCTTGTGCATGTTGCTTGCATCCACAGTCATGCACGTATATATCATGTGCATATACATTTAAGGCTGATTTGGAATTATATAACTTATTAGGGGTATTGTTCACACCCTAGATGTAGAGCTACAGAAAAATGATGGTAACTAAAAACACCGTATTATTTAATCTAAATCCAGTCCCCACTTTTCTTCCTTCCTCCATTCTTATAGCCTGTAAACAATTCCAATCAGTGAGATTGTCTATTAATCTTATTGTGAGCTGAAACAAAATTTGAAATACACAAATTAGATACAACAAAAAGAGAAATTTAAAGGGGAGATTGAATGCAGTTTTATGCATATTTTCTCCCAGATTTTAGCATATGTAAGTCCCACTAAAGTGGGCCTGGTATGACCACAGATATGGTATATGGTCGTACAGTTGAAGAGTTCTCAAAAGAGTCTGAAACTTTAAACTGTTTCAGATTAATATATTTTGAAACGTTGCTCAATAAGTGAGATCTGTCTGTTTTTATCAGATAGACAATAAATAGTTGTCTTTTCCCGGGATTCCTTCTACTCTTCACCCTTCTTTGTAGCTGCCTGCAGCCACAAGTAACGAGCGTTCTCCTGAGAGGAAGCCTAGGAATGAACGGGAATGGAGGGCGAGAGAAACGTGGAGGCCAAGACAAAGTATTCTGATCAAGGCCCGAAGTTTAATAATTTGCTTTCACATATAAAGGGGAAGCCCCACCCCCAGAGTCTCTTCTCAGTTCAGCCCAGGGGCTGGGCAAGGACATAGCAGTCTGGAAAGTGTCAAGGCTAGTTCAGCAGGCAGTCCATTCTTCTTAGCTCAGGTAGCAGGCTCCAAGGTGCCAAGGCTGGTAATGCAAATGCATCTCCTAGGTCCTATTGTTGCTTGGTCTATTGTGGTAAATGACTTTGCAGGCCTGCTCAGGCCTTGGGGAAGGATACACTTCTTAAATGGCAAGCTCCTCCTGATACAACCTATAAAGGGGAAAAAGATAGAGTCTATATGCATGAGTATGTTTATGGAGATTCTGGAGCATAATTATGGAGGAGAGGTCCTGAGATCATCATATAGAGATGGACTTCTACTTCAAAAGTAAAAGCTGCTTTTGACTCAGATTTGTTTTGTGTCTGTCTTAGGTTTCATTTCTATGATAAGATACCTTAGAGAAGCACCTGATGGGGACAAACAGTTTATTTTAATTAATAGTTTTAGCAAGGATACAGTTCATCACAGAAGGAAGTTCACTAAGGAAGGTATGGCTTCATGAGTATAAAACCAGATACTCAGTTCATGTCAGCAGTGCGACCACAGACAGAGAACAGAAAGAAAGGCTATGTTGTCTACTCCAAATGACCCAGTGATGTACTTCTTCCAACAATTCTCTCCCTTCTAATAGTTCCAAGGCTTTACTAAACAGAACCACCACCTGCAGACCAATTGTTCAAATGCACAAGTCTATGAGGATACTTTACATTCAAACCATGACAGTAACTGTAGTTCATTTTTTAAAAGCAATCATGAAATTCAAGAGGCATATCACTGATTTTTTCCTCAATTTCTCTCTTGAATGCTCTCAGGACCAGGAATCTATTGCTTTGTTCGAGAGTTGGCTCTTTATCCATTGGGCAGCTCCGAGTATTGCATCTACTCTAATGAGTTTCACCTGGAGTTACCAATGATTAAATAAGATACTGTCCATATCTGAATACTACTCTAATTTGTCCTAATTCTGTATTCTGAGGCAACATCAAAATTTTCTACTTTCTCTTGTCATGACATCCTCATACATCTGAAGACAACCTCTCATCATCTTCAGAATAAACATTTCCTAGAGAAATTATTTCAACACCATCCCTACCAAGTTAGTCCCCTCCAATCTGTTTGTGTCTCTCACTGTGTACTTGCACTAGTCCTGAGTAGTCTATGAACATTCCAAGTAGGCTGAGAGAGAACTGAATTCCATGTCTTAATACTAGCAGCACAATTCCCATATTATGTTTCACTTAGGTGAGTTGCACTGTGCTTTGATTTCCTCATCTTTATAGTGAGGCTAACCATGCCACCTTCCTAAAAATCTGATGGGAATATTATGTGAGTTAATAAACAATAAAACAACTAGAATAGTTTCTGGCTTGAATTATGTGCTCAGAAAATAAGAGATATTGTTCTTTTGACTGATTAATTTTGGAGAGTCCCTATCTATTTATGTAGCTTCATTGTCTTAGGATATCATATGGTTGACTGAGGCTTGGAGCAACTGACAGTAATATACTCTGGCTATTATTTACTTTTTGGACCTAGTAAACATCCTGGAAAAAGGAGATGCACAGCAAATTCTTACTTAACAATCAAGTTAAATACTACAATTTCTGAAAATACCCATAACTAGAACCTGAAGTGAATTTCTCCTCTTATTTTTTCACTGTAAACTGCCCTATTACCTCTAAACTGTACAGTACATTTTTAGTGGCTAATATTCTATACTGGAAGAACTGAGGAAACTGTTAGGACCTATTATTCATTTCAAGCTTCAATAAATAAATATAATGGAGAGGCTATTTTATAATAATAAAAATACAGAGGCTTTGGATTTCTGAGATATATGTATACATCTGCATGGAGTGGCACCAGTTAACCAATGTGTTTCTATCCCACAAAGTTCTGCTTGGAGCATATGGAAAGAAATTTAGTGGTTAGCAGAACTCAGATGTCTGTACTTGGTTTACATGTAAATGTCCTTGAAATTTTAATCAATACCACTTTCAATTGCTCACAGAGTCAACTCTACCAACTCTGTAGAAACTTCTGAGCATTTTTAGATATGAACAGGTAACATGAGGCTTGCTCTGAGATCGGTTACTCAAATATGTGATCCCAATGCTTAGGAATGTGAAGATCATTCTGGTCACAAGCAGCTATAGGCTTTAATTTGTCCACTGTCATGCATAATTTTCTAGGCAAAATATATTCAGGAGTAAACATCCTATTCCTAAATCAAAATATGTATCAAAAATTTGACAACATCCTTTTTATGTCTCTGTTTTTGTGGTTCTAGTTCATTGCTCTATACTTATTCTTAAGAAAATCTGAGTTTATTCATCAGCTGTTCCTGTTTTCCTGGTTACAAGATCACTTTTAACCAAAGGCTTTTGGCACTGAATTTTAGTAAATGATAACACACTTTAATTCCAGTGGAAACCTTCCAGCTCCAGTGTTAAACTCTGATCATGCAACTCCAGTGTTTCCAAGAGAAACAAATTCCTGGAGAACCTCTTAAGATGACCCACTATGGGTGTAACTAGCTATTGCATACCATGAATGAATAAAATGTTTGTTTTTCATTTTTTTCTTTTTTATGTCTGTATTTCAAATTCTTTAAATTTATGGAATCTCACTTTTTGTTCTGAAAGAAGTCAGTGTGCCTTGTGTTATCATTTTGTATTAAATTTAATACATTAAGCCTCAGATTTGTTTATATATCCTTACTGATTTTCTATTTTTATTCTTGTTATAGAGAACAAAGTAGAAACATCTTAGTATATTCTCAGAATTTTACATTTCTCCTTGTAATTCTACCAGTTTTTGACTTTGGTGTTTAACGTTACCGGCAGCAAATAAATATCTAAAGATTGCCCTGCACTTTTTATTTGATGAATTGACTACTTCATCCTTAATAACTTTTCACTGGCATATTGCAGCAGGTCTTTACTTTGAAATCTGTTTTGTCATTTTTTTAAAAAAAAATAAAGATGTTTAATTTTATTTACTATTTTATTATTTATTTTGGTTGTGGTGCTGTGAGTCAGACCTAGGGCCTTGGGCATGTAAGACATGTACTCTACAATTATGACCTTATTAATATAAATTATTGTTATTATTGTATATTGTTTTAAATCCTGTAAATGCATAGTTTCAAAATATTTGAGAGATTGATAGTGCATATAGATGATAGATAAACATAAGATAAAAGGATAGATTATGTCAGACAGAAAGAGAGATGATAGATACATAGATAGATAAATAGATAGATAGATAGATGATAGATAGATGATAGATAAAGACAGATAGTAGATAGATAAATATAGATGATTATACTCCTATACACTTTTGTATTACACAACAATATTTTGACATATGGAACACTTTTATAGACATGGTCTCAAGATTTTATCACACATTAACATAGTTATCCAACTTAATTTGTGTAAGCACATTCTATGATGTGTGTACAGAGATAGAATCACCTAAAAGTTTTTTTTCCAGAATATCCCATTCACTAGATGACCCACTAAATGGGTAATACATATATAGACATGTATACATGTGAAGGTTTTACAGTATTTAATATTCCGCCTGTGTCCATCATCACTAAAGTTTGCTTAAACTATCTTTTACTCCCTGAAATTTCAACCCTCTGACCATCTCTCCCTTTACTAACATCTAACTGCAAAGCCTACTCATGTGGTAATGCACCAGCTTATACAATTATGTAAATGGAATTATGTAGCGGGTACAGTTTTATTGAGTATACATCCTCTATCAGTAGTTTATTTATGTGCTGTGCCATCCTTCAGTGTATGTAACCCAGTTTACTTATACATTGATTTAACCAATAGGTATTTGGGTTGTTTCCATTTTAAGGCTATTATAAATAAAGCTGCTATGACCATTCATGTATTGTCCTATATGCATTTATTTATGTGGGCTAAATACCTAGAAAAACTGATCACATAATATGTTAATGTTGAACATTTTTAAACATTCTAAAAAAATAATTCCCAAAGTTATTAGGACTTCTACTCTTCCCATTATCCATTTACGAGCCCTGAAATTTATCTATAATCTTGTCAGAAACCTATATGATCATCTTTTTTCTTTTGTTTTTAAATTATTATGTAAAATGTTCAAATTTATCTTTTCTGTGAAGCACTCATAATTTTACTTTTTATTTTCATGGTAGATGTCAAGTTCTTATTTGTTCCCTTTTGTTGTCTGGTAAAAATACTGCATTACATTTGCCCATCTACTTGTGAATTTGTTTTCTTATACTTTGATTCTCAATTTAAGCTTCAAACCAGATACAAAATATGGTAATTTCTTCACTCAGCCTGTGGTCTATGGTCTGCATTCACAAATTCTGTTCCTTTTGAAAAGAAGTTTGGAAATTTTATGATGAACAAATAATCATTATTTATATAAATGTATTGTGTCTCTTATGTCATACATACACCATAATATAAGACAGTGTATGTAGTTCAAAATTTAGGAAAAAAATGAAAACACCAAATTTCTCTTTTGCTTAAATGATTCTGTAGTAAACCTGTGGTATATGCATAGGCGAACACTTAAAAAGTTAAAAGGATGTGTCATAAGAAAATTAACTTTTTTGACAGCATAGAGAATATATACTTCAATAAAATTGCCATTTCCTTTCTTTTCTACTGACATTTGTACTATTATCATGCATTTTGCTTTGAATATTTTAAAACCAGTTTCTGTTATTGCTATGACAAAATAACTGACAAAAGCAGCTGAAGACAAAATTTGCGCTGGCTCACAGTTTGTGATAGTACAATTTATCATGGCTCAGTGTGGGAGGGTACAGTTCAGTTCATCATGGCCCACAGTGTAAAGGTTCAGTTCATCATGGCTCACAGTTTGTGGAGGTACAGTTCTTCAGGGCTCACAGTTTATGAGGGTAAACAGTTTATCATGGCTCACGGTATAAGAGTACAATTTATCATGGTTGAGGAGGCAGCAGGACAATGAGTCCACTGATCACACTGAATCTTCATTCAGGAAGCAGACAGAAATGAATGCTATTATGAATAAATGAAGTCTATTATGAATAAAGCTGCCATGAGACCATTCATGTAGTGTCCTGTGTAGACACATGCATTTATTTATATGGACTAAATACCTAGAAAGAATATTTCTGCTGCTTGGCTTATTTTCAGCTTTTTACAAAGTCAGAGACCCCACCCTGTGGATTGACTTAGGGTAGATCCCCCACTGTCTATTAAAACGGTCTAAAAATGCCTTCACAGGCACACCCAGAGAAAGTGTCCCCATGTAGTTTTAAGTCCCATTGAACTGTCAATTATGATTAGCCATTACATTCTATAAATGTGGCTCCACTTTATTATTCTGTCTTAAATTGTCAGTTTTAAAGACCTGTAAGTAAAACGGTATCTGTATATTGACCTGCACATTTGTCATCTGTTGGGCTCCTGTGGATCCATGTAGCTATCTGGTTGTACTGTTTCTTGTCCTCAGGGAGCTCCTGTAACATTTCTGGAATGAAAGGTCTACTGAAGAAAAATTCTGCTGTTCAGAAACATTCATCTTACCTTTGAATTTTAAGTGACATTTTCACTGGGCTTAGAATCTTATGATAATGTTGTTTTTTTCTTTCAACACACTAAAGGCTGCTCCATTGTCATCTTGTTTGAATTGTTATAAACAAGAATCTCCTGCCTTTTTATCTTCATTTTTTTTTTCTAACAAGGTACTCTCCGCATACCCCAGGGAAGAGTAAAAACAGAAAACAAAGCAGACTGTCTCTTTTTCTGTTGTTTCTCTACTGCATTTTCTGCTGTAGCTCAGTTTTCCTCACTTGTGTTACCTTTGGATTCATACAGTTGTTCAAATCTTTCTGCTGATACTTTCTGCTGATAAATTTGGATATTTCCAAGCTATTAGTTGCTCTCCCTTCCTTTCTCTTGACCTTCCTTCCTTCCTTCCTTCCTTCCTTCCTTCCTTCCTTCCTTCCTCCCTCCCCTCCCTCCCTCCCTCCCTCCCTCCCTTCCTTCCATCTTCTTCCTTCTATGCTGTCGTACTGAGACTTTCATTAAATATAGCAACTTTCTTGAAGTTGCTACCAAAACTCCCCGAAGCTCTGGTAAGTTTTAATTTTCTAAAAATTATTTTTTCCTTTGAGTTTCATTTGGAACTATTGCTATTTTTGTGTTCTAGAGTTCAATTTTTAAAAATAACTTTATAAAATTTTGATTTATTTAATGTATGAGTGTTTTGCTGCATATACATCCACAGGCCAGAAGAGGTCATCAGACCCACTTATAGATGGTGGTGAGCCACCATGTCCTTGTTGGGAACTGGATCCAAGACCTCTAGAAGAGCAGCCCATGCTCTTATCTGCTGAGCTGTTTCACCAGCCCAGAATTCATTATTTTTCATTCTTCAATTACCAACTAGTCTTTAATCTCATACAATACATATATTTTAGTCTATGTGTTGTAGAAATTTAAAAATGCTTTATTTATTTTATGTGTGTATATGTTTTGCTTGCATGTGCATGCACCACATGGGTAACTGGTTCATATGGAGACCAGACTTAGAATCTTCAGAGACTGAATGTACACATGGTTGTAAACTATTATGTGGGTAGTATGATACATCCTGAGTCCTCTGGAAAAGCATCTAATGCTCTTAACTACTAAGTTATCACTTCTGACATTTGTAGACTTTATCCTTAGGAAACCCTTTGGGAGTTATTTTTATTTATTCTAACTATAAACAGAAATCAAACTTAGGGAAACAAATCAGGCCTTAATGTTTTCTTTGCAGTGTTTTAGTGACTAAGCTATTCCACAGTTCCCAGCTATACATACTTTTTAGATCCTGTTTTCAATCTTTACAAGGTGGTAAGGTGAGACAGATTCAAGGTTGAAGTTGTTCTTTTCCTAATACTGAGAAAAGACATATATTTGTTCTTTGTTCAGAGCCCTGTGAATTACGAAAATTTTCATTGTGACTGTGATTCTCAGTTCTGTGCATCTGAGACTCCAATACCCCTAATACATTTGATGCTTCTTTTCAGCCTCCGGTTCTTTCAATACTATGACTTATTAGTCCTCAGCTGTATATGTGAAAGGATATTCTGTGTCTTAAACGTTTTTTCCTCTTTATTATTCTGTTAGCACCCTTCAGTCTCCACAGATGCTCATTTTCTCCTGCTTACTCTAAAAGGAGTGTCAAATCCTTTCTGGGTGTGCTTCTATCCAGCATGTCCTGCAAGATTCATAAAATGTTACACTCTGGAGAGAAGGCTTTTCTGCACAGCTTCTCCATTGTTTCAGGATGACTGCCTTTTATTTCTAGTGGTCAATGGGTTTTATCATTCAGCCTTTTGTATTTATATGTTAGGTATGGGAGAACACTGCTATTTTTACTCTCTCCCCTCCCGTCTTCTCCTTTATTCTCCTTTGTCCTCCTCCCCTTTCTCATCTTCTCCTTCCTACTCCCTCTCTTCCTCCTTCATCCCATTCCTTTCTTTTCTTCCTCTTCCACTATGTTCATACATTCATTATGCATGGTATTGAATTTCATGGGCACTCTTTCATAAACATGCATCATGTACTTTAAGTACATCCTTACACTAATCCTGTAACAACCCCTCTGCCCTCCCATTTCTCATCTCTTACCCCTTCCACTAGTTTCTTTGTTTCTCTAAACATTTTCTCTTATACTTTTATATTATATACACATCCATGATTTGATATATCTTCAGAAAATCTAGGATCCCTGGTGACATTCCTATAATTATTTAGAAAAGGTTCCACTGTTGTGAGGCACTGTTGAGTACTCCATCCAAGTTCTAATCTGAAAAGAGCAGTACAGGCACACACAATAAGGTGTATACCTAAAATTTTAAAATAGCAGCTAAATAGCAACTTAAATGTCCTCTGATCTACACTTTTCATGAAAATTTAAGTAACATTCATAGTTATTTGCTTAGCCCTCTGAGAGATATTTATACTCTTAATTAACTGCAGCATAGTCCTTTCTAATATTTATGATAGTATGAGCCAATATAAATGTTTTCTGCAGCTCTCTTGAGTCTTTTAGAATGTGGTGTTGTTGACACACTCACAAGGACTCTGAGAGTGAATAATTGTGTGTCTGTCTGTGATTGCTGAAGCTCATATGAGTGATGCATCAGCAAACTGAGGAAAGTAGAGTGCAACACTGTTCTCTTCTGCATGTGCACATTGTGAAGGGCAGGCATGAATAGAGTCGCACAAAAACTGGGAATTCCTAACATAATGCAGCATCTGAAGAGTGTACTTAGAAATACACTCATCTACATAAGTTTACCTGATTACTCAGTGTTGTCACTGAAGAATAAGTTATCATTTACTAAACTATGTCACAAGAAAGCTGAGTGTTTTCACTTAAGTAATTATGACAATATTTATGACATAATGTCTTTAAATTTAATACTATAAAAGATATATGTCACAGGAACAAAATACAAAGTACTTTAACACAATTTTTATCACATCTTTAAAAAGACAATGAAGCAAATTTTAGAAAATCTCATATTGTGGCCATTACATTGTCTAAACTGAGAGGACACTAAGGGCTGTGAGAGTTTTAATATGCTTTTAAAATTTTAGGATATTGCAGTTATATAATATTGGTAGAAATTACTGTTGGAAAAGGTGTTTCTTAGGAGAGTTCCAAAGATTAGTTTACTCTGGTACTTTCAGGCCAGATATTTGTATATTTGGCCAGCTCTTGAGAATTCAGCTTTAGTTCCTTGAAATGTTGTAATCTGGGTTGTGAGGAGAAGGGGGGATGGGATAGGAGGTTCTTGGGTGGTGGGGAGAATGGGGTAAGGGGATAAAATCTGAAATGTAAATATAATATTCAATAAAAAAAGAAATATGGAAAAAAAAATTTGCCGGGCGGTGGTGGCGCATGCCTTTAATCCCAGCACTTGGGAGGCAGAGGCAAGTGGATTTCTGAGTTCGAGTCCAGCCTGGTCTACAGAATGAGTTCCAGGACAGCCAGGGCTACACAGAGAAACCCTGTCTCAAAAAAACAATAAAAAAAGAAATATGGAATATATGCTAAGTACGATTCCTGAATGTCATGGGTTTATGTGTATATATGCAGGTGTGAGAGATTATTTATGTGAACATACATGCAGGTATATATGAAAGTATGAGTATCCTTGAGGTCAGAGGTTAACAGCATGTGTCTTGCTCTATCACTTCTCACTTTCTTGTTTCACAACAGGGTTTCTCACTGAATCTAGAGCTCAATATTGTTGGCTAGACTGGTGGCTATCAAACTCTAATGTTCATTCCATGCCCATCCTCACTAGGGTTTGCCTGACCACACCTAGCTTTTATGTGGGTGCTGGGGATCTGAACTCATATCTTTATGCTTGTACATGAAAGTCTCTTAGATACTAAAAGCAGCATTTTTACTTTCTGCCTTCCCTCTAATGATTTCTTCAAGCATATCCCCTTGCCCAAATTACTCATGTCCAGTTAATATTATCCTATATTTTAACAAAAGACATCATCTCTTTAACACAATCATTTTGGAAAACTATTTCCATTTTTATTTTCACATTTATCTTTATATCAAATAGGCTTTTTTATTCAGATACCTAAGAAAGATCTTTAAAATAATATATTTTATTCAGAGCACTAGTTAGAGCTTGTGTAGATATTTTAAAATGAACAGAAAGTATATTTGATTCAGTAGGTATTCCCTGAGTATCTATTCTGTGAAAATCATACTAATAGGCAGTCCTGAGGGAATATGCAGATATCAAAGAATTTGTAGTGTTTTATTGAGCACATTAATTTAAAGCTATTTGGTGGTGAGTCTTTTACATTCAATGCATAACACAGAGATGGAGGGCTTCAATAATAGCGTTTCTTAATCATCTTAAAGGTCACGGCCAACGTCTCTACACACACAAGTCAAGTTAACAAGAGAAAAGCATAAACAATCTTCTAATTAAAAATCTTATGTGACATGGAATCTTCAGACATGAAGACCTGAAAAGCTAGTAAAACCCATTTCCACATTGACTGAACAGAGGTACTCTTCTGACAATAAACTGAGATGTCCAGTGAAGATTTGTCATCTTGGCCTCCCTGTGGAGCTTTCATTCCTTAGGGTGTGACTTGAAACTCCTCTGAAATGATAGGTTTGGGGAAAACAGGAGTATAATCATCTGAAGTTCTGTTGATCACTTTGCAGGAAAAAGGGTTCTGGATTCTACCACCCAGTTTAGGAAAGGGAAATTTTGGTTTACATTATTCACTTTTATGAAGAATAACCCTGGAGACAGCAGTTTTAGAGAAGGTTAAAGAGCCCATAGAACTCTCCCTTGTCATAGTACGAGGCATGGAAAACTGCAATCTGAGCACTGAGCCCCCTCTGTCCCCAGCCCAACCCACAGAGAAAGCTCTTTGAAAATAAAACCAGTATGTTCTGCCTGGCTTGTTTCTGTAAACCTGACTGGGGAAGAGAGGACAAACACAAAAGACATGTACAGTAAAGCTGGATCCAGTGGGCTGTGGAATTCAGAACCTCAGTCCTGTAGCACTGGAAGCAGGATTAGGTAGGAGGTCTCCATAAGAGTACAATCTCTGACTGTAAGCATCCAAAAGAAGGAAACTGTTGTCAATGCTTCTGTATGTGTCACACTTGCATATGGAACAGAGGAAGGCTTGCCAATTTCCATCGGTCTGAGGCATCAGGGTCCTTGTCATAAATATACATTCACTCAGAGCTTCCTCTGCTTCCCACATAAAACTATTTTGTTTGGATTTGATTTTCATTTTTGAGGAACAATTTAACAAAAGAGGGTTTATTCTATCTTGTATTTTAAGGAGATACATTCCAACACAAAGAGGAAGACATGGTATTAAGAGCAGGATGGCCAGCTAGTCACATTCCATTGACAATCAGGAAGCAGAGATTAGGCAGAAAGTGGGATTGTCTATAACACTTCAAAGCCTGCCCACAATGGCCCACTTCCTGCAGCATAAAAGCTCCACCTCCTAAAGGTTCAATAACCTCAAACAGCACTACCAGGTAGGGAGTCAGTGTTCAGGCACATGAGCTTATGGGAACACTTCTTAGGCAAACAGTATCATTCTAGAATGGCTGGAAGAAGGAATGGAATCTCTTAGCAGCATTGTGTTTATAAGTGGAAGAAAATGAATATCATCCCAAGAGATAAGTGGAAAGATATATGAAATTTTCTGTGGCTTCTGATAGTTATCATTGTCCTTAGTGCCTTTACCATATCCTCTTCATCAGTCTTCTAGAAGTATTCAGGACATAGTATCTGATAATTTATATCTTTCAGGAAGAGACTCACAGTACTTTTTGCTGCTATTAGGAGTGAGAAAATCTAATTAGATCTGCCACATTTCCCCCATATACATATTCTAGAAACTGTTTTTGTCCTGGGGAAAAATGTGTGTATGTTTTTATAGCTAAAGGAAGAGTCATGCTTAAGAACTTCCACTGGCATTAAATTAGAACTAGATGCATCACATATCAACACAGGACATGTGAAATGACACATCAGTGTATTTACTGTAAAAAATGTACAATGTAGTGAACATTTTTTCACTATGAATAGTAATTAAAATCATGAATATCATCAAATGGTATGTCCTGGCTACTCTTTGTCAATATACATATTGTAAGAAAACAGCTTATGATAGTATTTGATTTAAATGAAGCCACTTCTGAGAGGGTATTTGTTCAAATTAAAAACATTGGGCATCTTTGGTATTTCAGTCATTCTTAGAAAGAGGAACAAAATACTCACAGGAGAAAATATGGAGACAAAGTGTGGAGGAGAGATTGAGGAAAAGGTCATCCAAAGACTGCCCCACCTGGGAACCCATCCCATATACAGTCAATAAACGCAGACACTATTGTGGATGCCAAGAAGTGCATGCTGACCAGAGCCTGATATATCTGTCTCCTAAGAGACTTTGCCAGAGCCATACAGAGGGGGATGCTCGTAGCCAACCACTGGACTGAGCACAGGGTCCCCAATGGAGGAGTTAGAGAAAGGACTGAAGGAGCTGAAGGGATTTGCAACCCCACAAGAAGAACAATTATATCAACCAACCAGACCCCCCAGAGCTTCTAGGGACCAAACTACCATCCAAGGAGTATACATGAAGGGACCCATGACTCCAGCTGCATATGTTGCAGAGGATGGCCTTATTGGGCATCATTGGGAGGTGAGGCCCTTGGTCCTGTGAAGGCTTGATGCCCCAGTGTAGGGGAATTTGAGGGCAGGGAGGCAGGACAGGGTGGGAGGGTTGGGGAACACCCTCATAGATGCAAGGGGAGAGAGGATGGGATGAGAGTTTCTGGGGGTGGGGACCGGGAAAGGGGATAACATTTGAAATGTAAATAAAGAAAAAAAAAAAAAAAAAGCAGACATTGGGTATTTGCTCCCTCTTTGTTCAGGCATTTAGACTCATTTGCATGTCTTTCAATTCTTAGTGTTGAGAGGAAGTACATTACAAAACATTTTTTCCTGATGTAGACACATTAGTTTACATTGTGTCTGTTTTAATTAATGTTTATAATTTTGGCAAAGTGTATCTTCTAAAAAAGTTTTAGGTAACTGACTTGGTACAGTAGATAGAAAATTAATGAAAAAGAAAGAAAAAAATTAAGACAAAAAGAAGAAAATAAGTTATTTACATTTTCTTAAGTAGACTAGATATTCTGAGGATGTAGTGTTTTTTAGAGGACAAAGAACTCTACAAATCTTATGAGTAAAATTTTTTTTAGATCAATAGCTAAAATATGTAAGTGGTAGACCTCAAAACTTACTTTTACTTAGTTATTAATTTTGGTTCTGAATTGTAAGAATTTGGGGTACATGGGTATAGAAAACAAGTCTTTGTTCGTACAGAGTTATTACTTAAAATACTAGAGAAATGTCATACAACTTCTTACTTAATAAATTTAATAAAAACGTGAACACCTATTCACAAAACAAACCTGTTTCACATTAGTGATATTTCCATTGCTTTGTATGTCAGGACACAATATTTATTTAGGGTAAGCATTTTTTATCATAATAAATATATGTCAAATGTCTTAACATTTTTGAAACTTTGGCTTAGTGCATGCTAGATTTGAATAGACTGCTTATTTTTTATGTGTCTATTTTAAACAAGTAACCTCTATACAACAGATTTCATCTTAGCTAAATGTTTGGCATTTGACAATGCTAATTTTATGTTTCATTTTCAATCCACATTGTATCAGTGTATTTTCCCTTTAAATTATCCTAATATTAGTTAAAATGAATGTTATAATATATAGATCTGCTTTACTTGTAACACATAAATTTCAAAACATAGTGAAATATTCATTGGGAACAACCAATTCAGAGCCAGTTTCCCTTGGCTAGCCCATCAGAATCACAGGATATGTCTCTCCACCTGCCTCAGGCTCCTTAAGGATCTGATGTAACATTTAGCTGCATGAGGACACCAATATCACATCTGCATATTAAATGATAAATAAATATAAATTTAATTCCCATTTTTGAAAATAATAAAACACAATGGATGGACATTGTGCCTTTGTATACCTATAGGCAGCCTGCTTTGCACATCATTATTTTATAGAGTTGTACTTTCATTATGGCTACTTAATGGGTCCTATCCTACTGGAGACTATAAGGTTTTCTTGGTCTATCATTGATAATCACTCCTCTCATTCTGACATGAAGATTCATGTAGGTGAGTAGTCTAGCAGATGTTAGTGTTGCAGAGTTACTGAGATTTCCCATGTGTTCATCTTCTAGTCAGTCTAGGAGCTCAGTTCTCTTTGCTTCGCAGCATGTGACTGACATGGCTCTTTTCTTCATCTCTTTTGCCTTCCTATGATCATCCAGGTATATTTTGGCCTGAGAGGAAAAGTTATATTTTGTTTCTTTTTATGATTGTTTTTGAAGATGGATATTAAACTTTAAGTGGCCATATCAACAATAGATCATTTTACAAGTAATAAAAAGAACAAAGTGTCATAAGGAACATTCTCTGTATCAGGATATTCAGAAAATCAACTGACAAATACTACCTTTAAAGATTTGGACCAGTTAGCACACAGAAGTAGTACTTATATTTTTGGTATATATGATTATAATTTTAATTGTGGCTGTGTATAAAATATTATTCTTACTCATTATTCATCAGCCATTAATAGATTTTATTACAATCTCTAGAGGTCCATAATAAAATTGGCATATCTTCATTGTACAAAATTTAGCAAAAAAATAAAAATGTTGACAAATACTTTCAAAATTCAATATATTAAATATTTTGGTGTGTTTTCTTTTATATAATTTTTTCCTAATAGGTGGTAAGTTGTATTTTGCCACATTCCTTTTTAAGAATATATGCTTTGTACAAAAATCTGTACTAGACTTTATCTTAAAGTTAGAGATCTGGAAAGCATAACTACATGAACGAGCTGTGAAATATCATGTAAAGATTTGCTAGCCATTGTCACTGTGGATTTTCACACTGTTCAAGTTTCACTTCTGTCAGCTATATATAAAATTGCTGTATGCTTTACTAGCCCCATGTCTGTATTTAATCAACAGTAACTGAGAAGATCATGAACAATGTCACACACTTCAACTTTATGTCACTTTTATGAACTTGGTTGAGGTAAATATTGTCATACAATTTTACCAATAAATATGGATTTATACTCATAAATTATAAGACAAATTATTAGCATCTGTTTTAGGTACTGTTGGGTACATAGATGTGCCTTGAAATGTTTCTGTATATTTTAATGGATTTTAAAGCTCAAAAATGAGTAATATCTATGTTTAAAAAATGAAGAACTCAAGAGATGGTTTAGTTGACATTGTATTTACTGAGAACACATGAGAAATCCCACACTGGTGAGTTGATAGGAGAAGAGCTTTAGACAGCAAAGAAGGAGGCAGACAGCTCAACAGGTGGACTATGAAAACAACTTGATGGTGTGGAGGTGGATGCTGGTCACATGACAGTCAAGTCATGAGTAGAAATTCCATTTGGCTGGAGTTGAAGATGGGCAAATTACAGGGAAAATGGTATGGGTTAGAAATGTGGTGCTGCCTTTACAAAATTGGTGAGGGGTTCACAGGGGCAGAGCGTGAGACAGAAACTAGAAACTTGAAAACTTGTCTAGCTACAGAGTGGTATGGAAACTTTCAATGACTTTGATACACTCACAATTCCATCCTGGCTTTGCCTTTCCTATTTGCTTGTGAATGTGATGGTTGAGACACAGCTAGGTGTGATCATAGAAATGGTAGCACTTCCTTTTTTATTATCAGTTCTGTTTTCATTTTATTTGAGGTCTATCAGGCAATTTAGTTTAATTGTTCCATTTGTAGAGGTCACATGGCCTGGCTGTTAAAAGGGGAGGCTGAGTGTTCATACTCAACCTCTAGTCTTGTAAATTCCATGACTTATGTAAAATTATTTTATTGTTCTCTTTCTCAATTTTCTCATCTTTGATTTGGGATCCTCTGAAGTAGAATCATAGTGAAGATTAAATGAATAAATCAGAGTTTTCTTAGAACAATGTCTGACATCCAAAGACATATGTGGTTATAAGTTTTATAAAAATAAAAATATCAAATTCTGTGTAAACAGGTACATTCAAATTAGATTGATTTTAGTTATTAAATGGACACTAGAAAATATAATTTTGTGTTTTATTGTTACTCCCACAATAGAGATGAAATATGGAGTTCATAAGGTCTTACTGTTGAGTATCTATGTGTAAGTATAAGAGAAACTGTGTGCTAGGCTACAGGATCCTCTTTCCCTGGCTAATATATTAAAATAAACTCTGGAAAAATTAGTGGCTAGAATGTGGGGCTATTTTAAAATAAGCACTGGCAGAACACACAAGGTTTTACAAAACAGTTGCTAAACTGTAAAAATGCTTTTATATGTTCACAGGCACTAATAAATTCTTCCATCCTTTTAGCTGTATGTCTGTTTGTTTGTTTGTTTTTGAGACAAGGTCTCACTATGTAGCTATGGTAATCCTGGAACTCACTATGTAGACCAAGCTGAACTTGAACTCACAGAGAACTACCTGCTTCTGCCTCCTGAGTGCTGGGATTAAAGGCATGAGGCATCGTACCTGGTTTACTTACATTACTTTTTTTGCTACCAATGTACAGAGAAGAGCATAAGAAACGTAGCCAATACCAGGTATAGGACTGCAGTATACAGGGCATGTTGAACAGGATATATCTCTATCTCTATCTCTATCTCTATCTCTATCTCTATCTCTATCTCTATCTCTATCTCTATCTCTATCTCTATCTCTATCTCTATCGGTTAAAAACATGTATATATGTTAAAAAATGTCCATATCAGAAGTATGGAAATTTGGAAAGAGTTTGGAAAGTGGAAACATGATCAGAATATATTTCATGGAAAAACATCTATTTTCCACAATCAAAAACAAAACCAACAAATCAAACAACAGCAACAACATAGCAATTAATACTCAAGCAATGGTTAATATTAATTTTCAACCTGACTGGACTTACTTATCTAGGAAACTGGTAGATCTTGTTTCTAGTTATATCTGTGTGGGAATTTCCAGAAAAAAATTAACTTCAGGGGAACATGTACTTTGAATGTAAGCCATATCATCCCATGGGCTGGGTGGTCTGACAGAACAAAAGAATAAAAAAGACAAAACAGAATTATGGGATTAATTAATTAATTAATTAATTATGGGATAGTGAGATTTCAAAATTATTTGTTATAGAAGATGGTATTGATAAGTTATTTCTTGGCCAGTAATATAAAACAATTCAAGCAGATTAAATTACATTAAACGCAGGTATATTGGAAACTGCTCTTGGGTATGTTCACTGGTCCCAAGGATTGAGGCCAGGGGAGTTGTCTTGAAAAGGAAGAGAAGAAATGGGAGGGGAAGAGAAAAAGAGAATGAGCATGTGCAGACAAGAGAAGGAGAAGAAAGAAAGAGAGAAGCGGGTAATAAAACTGTTTAGATTATACAGGGAAGAGCCTCTGAGGGAAGGGCAGCCCAGCCCCTGGACTAAAAAGTTCAGGGTTGGGGCCAGCTAGGGACTGAGGGATGCTGGGAGAACCTGGAGGCCAGGTCTGCTTTGATGTGTAAAACATGCACCTTAGTTCCTTCTCCCAGGGTCCAAAACCAAACAGGTATATATACAATACAGCCTTAATTATCACTTAAATATCTCTTTTTTTACAATCAGCATTTTAAACACACCTGTCTTCTGACATGCTTGTTACAATGATGTTATAATACCTCAATGTGAGCTCACTTTCCAGAATGTTATTTGTGTTCAATTCATCATCCCATCTATGAAGTAAATGTGATTAGTGCAGCCGTATGTGTAAAAACAATGACTGGGATTGATTTTTTTTTCTTTTTGGAATTTTAATACATTTCGGCTTTTATTTCTGACTATGAAACAACTATGATTATTTACTCTTGTATTTTTTTTATTTTATATTTTATTTACATTTAAGATGTCATCCCCTTTCCACATTTCCCCTTCCTAGAAAACCCCTGTCCCATGCCCCCCTTTCCTTTTTGTTTTTATACAATTTTTTAAAAATGTTAATCAAAGGATTTATAAATTTGGTAATGTTCAATCAGAAGCATAACCCAATACCCAACCTAGATATAAAAACTATCTTTGACTGGTGGAGACATGTGAACATCTGCCTCCATGCCCCCTCTCTCTTTCTCTCTCTCATCACCTAGCTTCTCCTCTTCTTCATCTTCTCTCCTTGCTCCATCTCTTCCTCTCAGTACTCCTTCCCACTTAACTCCTCCTACATATCAGTCTTCCTGTTAAAGTAAAATTTTCCTCTCAAAATACAATTAGAGCATACTTATTCCTAATTGTACCAGTGAGGTACAAGATAGTCCTAATACCCAGTCCATCATTTTGTTGACTAACCAGAACCTCTGTCATCTCTTCTAACTAAAACACTTACTTTTGATCCTGGCTTTTTTGGCTTAGAATGAATGTCAGCTGAAAACCATCTACTCAGATCTTTTCTCTCAAAGTAAATAGCCAGGATTGGCTATGAGACTATAGGTCTTCAACCCCATCAGAAATCCAGAATGACTGAGTTAACTGAAGTTATGGGAAGCACTAAACATAACTTCTAAAACTTAGCCAATTTATAGAGACCGCTGAACACCTGAAAAGCCCCTATACTACTGAACATTGGAGCATCTAATCTTCAGCCTTCTGGCCCAGAATCATCTGACAGACCTTAGTGATGCAGGATTATTAAGGGCTGATTACTCTGTCTAGGCAGATATAATCAGTCGACTATTCTGCATGTGTGTCCTTTTCTGGACAGTAATTTGTCTGTAGATGGAGAAAGGCAATTCTTGCCTAGTGGCTGTCACCACACAACTGGAGTAACTCCGAGGATGCTCAATTTCTTCTTAGAATCCACGACAGGAAGCTGTCAGGAGCAGACAGGTCTCTAGTCAAAATTATCATTAATATATAAATATTTGTAGCATCAGTTCTATGGACTTCTGATGTTTTGAAAACCAACTATCCATGTAAGGTAACCTGGACTGTTGTCTGTTCACTCCTCTCAGCTATTTCTAAATAAAATATGGAAAACACCCTAACAATAAACTCAAAACCATGAATTTGCTATAGTCCCTTAACTCCTAGGTTAACCGTCCCAAATCAGTTTAAAAAGTTAAAAAAGGGCTGGGTCTAGGCCTTGTGTTCTTTATATATATATATTTTTATATGTGTTTTATATATATATATATATATATATATTTAAAAGATGTTGGTTCTGACAACTTTTTTTCGCTTGTTAAAATTGGTTGTAGTATTTATGTTTCAGATTTTATCCCCTTACCCTACTTCCTCCTACCACCCAGAAACCTCCTATCCCATCCCCCTCCTCATGCTTCTATGAGGCAGTGACCGCACCTACCCCCCCCCACTATCCCCTCCTCTCCCTCACATTTCCGCCCCCCCCCCACTGTGTGTTCATTTTTTTTATGGGACCAAGAAACTCCTCTCCCACCTATGTCTGACAAGGCCATCCTCCCCTACATATACCTCTGGAGTCTTGGGTCCCTCCTTATGTGTTCCCAGGCTGGTGGTTTAGACTCTGGGGGGCTCTGGTTGTTTGGTATTGTTGCTTTCCACCTGGGATCACTAACCCTTTCTGCTCCTTCAGTCCTTTCACTAAGTTCTCCATTGGGAAACCCCTGATCATATCAGTGGTTAACTGTGAGCATCATCCTCTGAGTGTGTTAGTCTTTGGCAGACCTCTAAGGAGACAGCTATATCATGTTCCTCACATTATGCACTTCCAGCCATCCACAACAGTGTGTTCGCTTAGGTGGTTGTACATGGGATGAATACCCAGGTGGAATGGTCTCCTGATGGCCCCTCTTTCAGTTTCTGTTCCATGTTTTGTTTCCCTATTTGCTCCCTTGAGCATTTTTGTTTCTCGTTCTAAGTAGAACTGAGGCATCCCCTCTTGGTCTTCCTTCTTCATGAGCTTCATGTGGTCTGCGGGTTGAGTCTTCGCTAATCCAAGCTTTTGGGCTAACATCCGTGGAGATATGTTTGTGTAGCTACCTTCTTTTATGGTTTTTGTAAGATTACTTTCTTGCTTTTTCTAGGTTGTAGTTTCCCTCCTTGTATTGGAGTTTTCCACCAATTATTCTTTGAAGTGCTGGATTTGTGTTAAGATACTCTGTAAATTTGGATTTGTCATGGAATATTTTGGTTTCTCCATCAATAATGATTGAGAGCTTTGCTGGGTATAGTAGTCTGGGCTGGCATTTGTGTTCTCTTCGGGTCTGTATGATATCGGTCCAGGATCTTCTGGCTTTTATGGTCTCTGGTGAGAAGTCTGGTGTAATTCTTATAGGTCTGCCTTTATATGTTACTTTGCCTTTTTCCCTTACTGCTTTTAGTATTTTTTCTTTGTTTTGTACATTTGATGTTTTGACTATTATATGGCGGGAAGTATTTCTTTTCTGGTCTAAACTATTTGGAGTTCTGTAGGCTTCTTGTATATTTATGGACATCTCTTTCTTTAGGTTAGGGAAGTTTTCCTCTATAATTTTGTTGAGGATATTTACTGGTCCTTTAAGTTGGGAGTCTTCCCCCTCATCTATACCTATTATCCTTAGGTTTGGCCTTCTCATTGTGTCTTGGATTTCTTGTATATTTTGGGTTAGTAGCTTTTTGTATTTTGCATTTTCTTTGACAGTTGTGTCAATGTTTTCCATGGTATCTTCTGCACATGAGATTCTCTCTTCCATCTCTTGTATTCTGTTGGTGATACTTGTGTCTATGACTCCTGATCTTTTTTTTAGGTTTTCTATCTCCAGGGTATTGTCCCTTTGTGATTGATTTCTTTATTGTTTCTACTTCCATTTTTAGATCCTGCATGGTTCTGTTTAATTCCTTCTCCCGTTTGGTTGGATTTTCTTGCAATTCCTTAAGGGATTTTTGTGTTTCTTCTTTAAGGGTTTCTATCTGTCTACCAGTGCTCTCCTTAAGTTCTTTGAGAGTGTTATTTATGTCTTTCTTAAAGCCCTCTATCATCATCATGAGAAGTGATTTTAATTCTGAATCCTGCTTTTCTGGTGTGATAGGGTGTTCAGGGATTGCTCTGATGGGGGAGCTGGGTTCTGATGATGCCATGTAACTTTGGTTTCTGTTGCTTACGTTCTTGTGCTTGCCTTTTGCCATCTGGTTAACTCTAGTGCTGCCTGTACTTGCTGTCTCTGACTGAAGCCTGCCTTTCGAGTTATCTAGCTTGTGTCTGATCTCCTAGGGGTCCAGATGTCTCTGTCATCTTTTCCAGCTGCACTGATTACAGTGGTACCTCTAGGATGCCTCAGAATATGGTGCCTCCAAGGTAGCAGTCCAGCTAGGTGTCTGCTGTTCTGGGTGCAGTGTCTCCTCTAGAATATCTCAGGATATGTTGTCTGACGCTTTGAGTTCAGTTGTTACTCTGCGGCTCTGGGTTGAGTGGGCCTTCCAGTATGTCTCAGGTGGAATCCGGGGTCCACACAACAGCAGACCTGGCAGGGGTCTGGTCCAGGCCTCAGATCTGAGAACTAGTTTCTAAGACACTGTCCAAGTTAGAGCGCCTGGGATCCCCGCTCCCTCTGGGTTCTTGGAGGTTGGGGGCAGAGCTGCCACCCAAGATCTGCTCATTGCTCTGACCCAGACTGGAAGAAACCAGTGTTCCAGGCCAGGAGTGACTTCCTGGGTCCTTGTGAGTCCCAGTTACTCTCTGTTTAGGGCGGGCCCTGCTGTCTGCTTACCTAAGATACTGCCTGAGTTAGAGCGCCTGGGTTCCCTGCTTTCTCTGGGTTCTTGGAGGTTGGGGGCAGAGCTGCCACCCAAGATCTGCTCAGTGCTCTGGTCCAGACCGGAAGGAACCAGTGTTTTTTGCCAGGAGTCGATTTTTTGTTTTTTTTCTTTTTTTAAAAGCTGATCAAAATCCTAGAGCTGTTCTGTCGGGGGCAAATCTGCCTTTTTGCCATGTTTGCTGTTTCTGTTTGCCTGTTGGCTAGTCTGTAGTTATTAAAGACTATGTGTTGGATTGTTCATTGCATCCTGTAATTTGGATAGCACAAACAAATTTGCATGTTCCATTCAGCTGCTGTGGAAAGAATCCTGTTACCATGGTAAGAGTTATGATGCCTCATACTAGATGTGCTCCCCAAATGAGGATGAGCTTTGCAAGGCTACGTGCAAATGTTTATTTTCTTAAATACAGTTAGTTTCCAGGGAAACACTGAATTACTAGGCAGCTACCTTTTCTCTAAGTCATTAAGTGAGAAGACCACAATACATACATAACTTCTACTTCTGTTATAATAAATGCCTACCTCCCTTTACTTCCGTGCCTGATATTCAAAATCAGATGCTACATACATAGATACTTACACACACACACACACACACACACACACATATATATACATATATATGTGTGTATATATATATATATATATACAAACAGACATACACACACATATATACATGTACATCATATATATATAATATACACACATTTATACATGTATATATCATATATATAACTTGGCTATACTTTTCAGTTATATAAATGCAGAGCTTGCTTGTTGTTGGGGGCCGACTTTTAGCAGAAAGCAGCTATCAGCTTTGCAGCCATCTTGAGCCATATACCCTGACATGAGACTTGGATTACAATAGCCTACAACAGCTGAGCACACTCTGATAATCTTGGTTTAGATACCTTGGGTGTGTGAGATTAAAGGTGTGTGATTTAAGAATGTGACTTAGAAGTGTAGAGATCAGATTTAGAGACAAGACCTAAGGGCATGATTAAAGGTGTGACCAAAAGGCATGGTTTAGAAGTGAGACATATAAAGGCGAGAGGCAGACAGAAGAGAGATGAGAGAATCAGACACTTCAGAGAGTACAACTTGGAACTAGGAATTAGGTTAGACAGTACAACTTGGAGTTAGTTATTAGGCATTAGGTAGCAGGCACTTGGAAAAAGTAACTTGGAGAAAGAACTTGGAGGCACAAGGGACTAGGAACTCAAGACTTGGGACTTGGACTAGGAAGAGAGACTGAAGAATAAACAGGGTTGAAACACACTCTGTCTGGTCTCCACTCTTTGAGTCCATTCTCACTCTCTCTCTTGCTGAACCCCGACCCGCGGACCAGAGGGGCAGCTTGGGCCAGGATACAGTGGCCACCAAGCGCAAAGTGGAGAGGGCCTCAACATTTTTGGCGCCTGAACAGGGACTCAAGCTTAGGCCTCAACAGCTTGTTTCATTTACAACTTAACTAGGACACTGTCCTAGAGCTGCTGACTCCTATGTAGATTAATATATTGTTCTGTTTTGCTGTTTTGTTTTTGTTTTGTTTCAGCAGTTCTAGGTGCTACACATGCAAGGCACCCATTGCAGCATTTAGCTAAGCCCAATCTTCTGTGTCCTTTGATCCTAGACTTCACTTTGAGTTCAGAAGTGGAATGTCCGACTCTTGTGTGTGTCACTAATAAACACCACAAATCCTTCCATGGAAGCTGGTGGGAAGGGAGTTGTTCAAATTGGGAATTTTAATAAAGATGTACATCACATTTTAACATATTGTTTTAAAATAGTTTTCTCACACTTAAAGGTTGTAAATTTAAGTAAAATGAAAACTCCATGTAAACTCCTTTAATGAAGTTTCTGAGTCACTCCTTTGCAAAACTCTTGAATTGCCACCCTGAATGAAATAATTGGTTTATAATAATTAGAGGTTAAAGTCATAATTAAACTAGTGATTTAATTAGTTTAACTGTCTAATGAATAATGTAAACAGACATGCTACTTTCCTGAAATGCTCTGTTTTCCGAGGCTTATTATTATGCCTGCTTTAATTGTGGTTTCTGTAGTCTGGATATCATGTATCATGCCCCAGACAAGTCTGGGAGATAGAAATGTGTACTCTCTACAAAATGTCTTCTTCTGAAAAAGAAACATGAAATTTTTATAAAAGAAAATGAATAACCCAACTCTCCCTTGCAGCCTTATGAAGCTGATTACCTCTGTATTTGCCTTTCAGATCCCCAGCTCAAGGGCATAGTGACCAGGTTATATTGCAGGCAAGGCTACTACTTGCAGATGCACCCCGATGGAGCTCTCGATGGAACTAAGGATGACAGCACCAATTCCAGTAAGTGACAAACCGGGTCAGATACTCAAATGTTTTTGTGAGATGCATTTTTACATGCTTGGTTCTGTTGACTTTATTCTAGTTGGCCACTAGAATTTATGTATCATTTTATTGAGACCACATGCATGAAGGTACTAATGAAGAAGAAGGCACTTGTGGTGTTAAACTGAGTTCTTGTTTTTTTTATCACAAACTGGTTATGTCTAGAACATCACTGTTCATCTCCTGACTAAAACAGTTAAGTACATTAATGCACTAATATAAAAGTCTTTTGCATAGAGGGCAATCTTCAGAATATATATATATATATATATATATATATATATATATATATATATAAACACATTGTATAAAACATTTGATTATCTTATACAATAGAATCTGTGCTCATTAAAAAAATCTATATATCATTTGAAGTATTGATATCTCTCTTCTATTTTCTATTGTTTTATATTACACATGTTACATTTTTCACAGGATTTGTTTGAGACCTTCCTTATTTAAATGTTTTCTCTTATGCTGGTCTCTAATTACCTCTAATTGCACATTAGTTTTAACACACACACACACCTTTTACTGCTGGGTTCAGAAAAATGACAAAATGGGTTTTGATAGATTTAGTTCCAGGACATACAACCCTTAGGTCATGAGCAATGATGACTGCCTAGTTATCATTCTCTTTACAATAGATCATACTCCATGAATAGAAAGGAAGACCTGATTCATTTAGTGGAAACAGCAGCCCTTCCTGTAGTTTTAGTTCCACAAATCAATTCTCAGGCACAGATTCTGCAAACAATTAATGACATAAAATAAGTTGTTTTATACATGATGCTTTTTTTTTTTTTTTTTTTTTTGGTTTTCGAGACAGGGTTTCTCTGTGTTGCCCTGACTGTCCTGGAACTCACTCTGTAGACCAGGCTGGCCTTGAACTTAGAAATCCGCCTGCCTCTGCCTCCCAAGTGCTGGGCTTAAAGGCGTGCACCACCACCACCGGCTATACATGATACTTTTATGTGAAATATTAGTATTTTTCAGTATCTTTATGAAGTGAGCTGATATTTATGAATAGTGTGTTTACATTGGTAATTTGTGAGACTTGCTTTACTCTCTTCAAATAATATTATATATACATTTTCTTGTTAATCTTCCTTTTCTTTTTTGTAACTAATAATAAAAGTCTTCCATTTTTGCCTTAAAAATTACCCCTAGATTAATTCCCATTTATTTATTTATTTATTTATTTATTTATTTATTTATTTTTATTGGGAAAATAGAAGAAAAATTAATTCAGGCACAGGGAAGAAAGGAAATAACTGTTGTTAGAGGTCTTATAAATAAAATTTCTCTTTCATAAGATTAGAGATTCAGTGTTATTATCTGCACAAATTATAACAAGAGTTTTCAAAGGGGAAAAAAAACAGAGACGCTATACCTGAAGGAGAGAGCTTCTTCTTTGCTTTCTTTATTTTCTGGCATGGTGTGAGGGTGTGAGGTATATAGTTCACAAGCATAGTTAGATCTGATGGTCTGAAGTATACAAAAATCGTCACATCACCCCCCCCCGCCAGTGGTTTAGAATGTGATCTCACATGAACTGCAGTGTAGGCTCATTTGAGGAGCTCTTCTGAAACTTTTCTTGTGTTCTTAACCCAGCCCTAGAGATTCTGACTTGTTTGGCTCAGGGCTGGGTATGTTCATTTTATTTCATAAACACAGCAAGTTTCATGTACAACTAGGCTTCATATGTATTTGTAGACCAGAGATTTCTACAACAGAAACACAATAATAGGGACATTTTTATTTTTATTCCATCAGGTTTTGCCTCATTGCTTTGTAATTATATAAAATTTGAGGAGAGTGAAAAATAATTTATCTGTGTTCTTAACTAGCATTACTCTTCCTCCATGGTCAGCTCTACATTGTTAATTAGTAAATGATAATTGCTTGGATTTTCCTTGCTAGAATCCCAGAAAAAGAAGATATTGTAATTTTTATTATGGTTATTTTAGGCTACATTTTAGAATTTTTCTGCTTCTTACAATGTATTATTTTAGTGTATTCATATTACCCTTGCCTTGAGGAATTATACCATATAGTTGACATGATATATTAAGAAGCTACAACACTTTTTAAAAAGCAGATTATGTTTTATCTTAAAATCCTGCATGGAAGTTAGGAATTATCCAATAGTGTCCACCCTTTCAAATTTTAGGGTGATAGTAAAAATAAAAATAAACACAAACTTCACATGCAAAAAACAAACAGAGAATTTTCAGAACAAAGCCTAGTTCCCAATGACACCATACCATATGCAATACTAAATAACAGAAATAAAAGGAACTAAAAATTGTTTTCTATATGTCATAATCTTCTAGAATCCTGTGGAAGACAGTTCAGTGTTACTTTGCATAGTGAAAACAATACTCAACTATCCACATATAGGCCCCCAAATTAATCTCTGTGTATTTATCAAGACCAGGTCCTGCTGTTTTCCTTTGAGGTGCAGATATGGTATGGTTTGGAAAATAGGAATATGTAATTATTGCAAAAGAGAATGTAGCTTTCCCCACCATACATAGTATGACCCTGAAGAAGAAAAACAGAACAAAAGTTGAGTATTACTTTATGTACTGAGTAGCCTTAGAATGAAATCAAATTGCCTATCAATTTCAACTGACATGTCTTCTGTGAAAGAGATAAAGACCTAAAGATAAGACATTTTACTTAGAAATTTATGTTAAGAGCTAAGTATTTCCCATGCCTATTCCTGTTGCTCAGAAATAAATTCAAGTTAAGGAGTTGAATGAGAACAGTTAATATTAATACCTTTCTTGTCAATAATACTTGCACTAAGAATATTAATGGAAGCCTCATTAAGTAGTATATGTGTACCAGAGATATTGTGGTTGACAATATCCAAGATGATATTGTTGTATACATTTCATAAAAATACATTAAATACCCTTATTCAAGGGGAAGAAAATGTAGAAATATAATTAGGTTTTAACTTATCAGAAATATAAAACTGAGCATACTCTACTTTTATTTATAGCTTTGTACAATACCAATAAATAAAAGTCTTTCTTGAAAATTTGCATGTTATTCAATTTTATTGACGCCTTTTAAGTTTATCCCATGGGCAGGTATACATCTTTTCTTGGATTATCTGGCATCTCATTTGCTTTTGCCAAAGCAATTTAGTTTAAGAATTACTTCTGAACTTCTGGCCTATGCTGCACTACAATACCCAGTCATACTGTATAGAAAATGATGGTCAACTTTCAAGTTGGACTTTTGAAATTCTGAACCTTGAGAATATTCATAGATGATTTTTTTTTCTCCTGAAAACTAGTAGTGTCAAAGACTTTGATAATAGAAGCATGATTCCAGGCTTGATTTTGTTCTGTCCCTCAAAGCCTTCAAAATGTGAGCAAGCCTTCTATGGGGAAGCTGAATCTGAGATGCTCATTTTTTTTTTTCTATATAGCAGAAGCCTTTTCATCATAAAATTCTTCAGTTGACCTTGTAAAATAGAAATATTATGATGTTTCTTAAATAACAGAAAAGAAGGGGAAGTATTATTGAAGTGCTTTGCTCCATTTACTGCTTGGTGACAGATCACCTTTATCTTCAACAGCACTGTTCAACCTCATCCCAGTGGGACTGCGCGTTGTTGCCATCCAGGGAGTGAAGACAGGGTTGTACATAGCAATGAATGGAGAAGGTTACCTCTACCCATCAGTAAGTGACACACTAATGACATTAGTCCTCAGTGCAGTATTGGTAAAATAGCAAGAGCAATACCAAGAGCTAATGACGTGTGTGCATGAATTCTGACACTTTGACTTTGAGATTTGGTTCTTATTGTGCTTCTGCAGAAGCTGTTTATTAATTATTCATCAGTGTTTGGTGATGGGCACATCTGGAAAAATAGTAATCTTCAATCTGGAAATGTGTTTTCCATATTTTGAAACATAACCTAGTTCATAAAAGGAATTGAAAAATATGGTCTTATTATGAATTTTTATTTCTCTTTATAGATGCACTTGTTTTTGAAACCTTCAAAAGAAGTATGATTTGTACATTTTTTTTTAGTAATTCATTTTTACTTAGTTTAGTAACTGAATATTTATATATACAAGAAAACAGTGCCATAGTATGTGATTCCACGACATTTTTTTTTTCATTTTAAAATACAGTATATGATGTCACTTACAGTTGGAATCCAAAAGCTTGTATTTCTTAAAAGGATACAATATGAGTTTTGAAACAGAAGGGACACAGTCATCTCTCAGTCTCTATAAGCAGGGCTTCCCAGCTGTGAATCGTACAATCTGAAGAAGTTAAAGTCATCTTTAAGAAATGGTACAATATTTGTATATTGACTATATTTCTTCATGAATACCATATCTGTTTAATTGATGATTCTTTATGATGTGAATAATAATGAGGCAGTTGTTTTATGTATTGCTTATGGAATTGTTACATCAAGAAGGTCTATATATATGTTCAGCACAGGCTCAAGTTTTTATAATGCTTTTGAGTGGCTAGTTTGAAAGTATGGATACTGAATGAGAGGATATAGAAAGACAAACTACTATATTTGTTTTAATGAGAATTACAACAATGAATAGATTTTGATGAAAATATTTCTAGTAATTAAGTATATATCTCACACAAATCTAAGTATGATTTTATGATTTTTTTCTGATATGTATTAGAAAATGACCAGTTTTTCTGCTACATAGCCTCTACTGAATGATTTCTTCTTTAACCTATTTTTCATTAGGCATGCTGTGATCATGCACTATAATATGGTTAGATCTCATTCCATTGCAAGACAAAAAATTAAAAATAAAAATTTGGTCAGAAATGCTTCTTTCTACTATTCCTTGAGCATAAATTAACAGATTAAAATGTAAATGTATTAAAATACATTCTTTTCTTTGTTTGCTTTTCATTTTCATATATATTCTTGGAATGTTTGTTGTTATTCAATATTAGTAGCAAACAACCATAATATTATATTCAGTTATAATATTATCATATATATATGTATCAATAGCATATGACTTTATGTACATATCATATATTATAAAAATTCTCTTCATCCTTCCACAACAAACAATCTATTTTTCCAGCAAATCTGGAAACTCTGTAAAAAGGGAACTGCAAAGTAACATCAGAGTCCTTCTTATCTTAGCTCACCCAAGGGTATTCCAAAGCACAGAACTCGGTCTTATATTATGCAAATTGCATGCTGCTGCAGGAGATGAATATGCAGCAAGCTGTGAGCAAGATCAAGATAGAATTTCTTACAGCTTGTCTAGGAAAACATATACAACAATTCACTTCTAGAGATTACTCATTTCCAATACAACTCGATTTTATTGATTTGACATTTGTTTTGTTATTTTTTTGTTTATCTTTCCCCAAGTAACATGTTTGAATAATCTATATTTTACTGATTAAGAATTTTTCTACTTGGTTGTTTTCTGGTGAATGTACTGTTATTAGAACATTTCTGTTTGTTTTTATCTTTTTTTTTTTTACTATTGGAGACACTTTCAATTATTGTTTATTTTCATATTATGTACTTTTGAATATGTGTCTTGGCTTAGACCAAATTCTAGTATGTTTAAAGCAATCTACCAGTACAGTAACAATGGAAACAAGGCAGCTACCCCCAGTCCAACTTCAAGCACCTTAAACATGGCTTCCTTGTTCAGGATTCAGAAATCATGAAGTTGCTGTGGGAAACAGTGTTTGTACCTGTAAGTATTGAAGTATCTTGAGTCATTGCCTTCTACTGGTTTTTTGAATGGATGGCTTCTGAGCATCCCCTGTGATGGCTTGAGTCTCTGACTTACAGATTTTGGTTTTGCTTCTTTCTATCTTTTGGTACTATGAACCCAGACTGTGTGCATTTAAATATGCATAATGCTGTAATTAAAATCTTTGCAGGAATAAATTCATTTCAGGACAGTCAGTAAAAAACTAAAAATTGATAGGCCTACAAGTTTACTCAGTGATTTTTTTGTTTTGTTTTGTTTTTTTGTTTTTCGAGACAGGGTTTCTCTGTATAGCCCTGGCTGTCCTGGAACTCACTCTGTAGACCAGGCTGGCCTCGAACTCAGAAATCCGCCTGCCTCTGCCTCCCAAGTGATTAAGAGCACTGACTGCTCATACAAAAGGCCACTTATACCTCTAGCTCCAGGAGATCTGAATTCCTTTTCTGTCCTCTGAGGATACTATATACATATGATGACACACACATGCATACACACACACACATATACACACAAATCTTTTTAAAAAGAAATTTAACCTAGTGCCTTTTTTGTATATGTATTTTATGAAGAATATGTTTTGGGGAAAGTAGATAATAAAGTAGGCCGTTCCAAATGAATTCTGTTCCATGACCTCATAACAACATTGGACTCTAAGCACATATTTCTCTATTTCAGAGAAATTCTTGAAATCCTTTCCTATCCAGATAAAGATATTTAATTTGTCCAATACCAACAGTCTACCTTGTGTGAATAAAAAGTGTTGTCTTGACTGATCCTAGTCAGTAACCACATTTTAAGGGTTGGAAGTTGCTATTGCCTGTGGACATTTTTCTTTCATATGACAAAGCTATTGTTGTAGTCCTAATGATTATGGTATGTCATTTGATGTGTGTCTGAAGAGATTTAATGTCATATGAATGTTTTGCTTGAAGGTATAATACTAGCTCTCAAATCAGAGAACAAAAATTGGCAAATATTTTGTTTAGGAATAAAATACATTAAAATACTGCTTAAGAAAAATAGTATGTTTAAGCTAGCTAGAACTACCTATCGTGACAAGAGAAACAGGTGTATTGTTTTGTTTTTACCAATCAACCCACTTTTGATGACTAAGAAATTCCCTGTGGGGTTGGAAAGATGACTCAGCAATTAGAAAAAACTTACTGGTTTTGAAGAGGATCTTTATTTTGTTTGTATGACCCACATGGAGTCTCACAAGTATCTGTAACTCCAGTTCCAGGCTTTCCTTTTCTAGACTCTATGGACATTATATGCATGTTCTTTAATGGGACATCTGTATCATCCTAACCAAGCACTCTACCCAAGGCTGAGGGAATATTGTAGGAGAAAAAAGAATGGGGAGCAGTGCTGTAAAACGTCAGATACATCTTGGTCATTACAGTCACAAATACATAGAAGTTGTACTTACCTACAGAAGACTAATAGATCAAGAGCATATCAACATTCTATTATGGATGATGCAGAGGCTCATGGGGCCCCATCCCTAACTGGGAGATATTGGTCGTTAGTGGTTGTTAGAGTATTTGGTAGCATATCCACTGGTAACATACAGGCTCATATAGGCTCAACCCTAATGAAAATCAGTGGGTTTTTGCACAAAATATATGAAAGTACTAAGAAGAACACTTGGGGAAAAGTGGGTCATCCAGAGTTGAGGGCTGGGATGTAAAAGATGGCAATGTGGGTGAATATAATCATAATGCATTATAGTCATTTATGAAATTGTTAAAGAACAAATTTCAAAAGAGAAGCATATAAATATATAACTGTTTTAAGATGGAAGATGTTACCTTTTCTTTTTATTCATGCTCGTGTGGCAAAGATTTAAAAATGAAATCACTAACTTTAAAATGTTAAAGTAAGAAAGTAGAAAGAAGCTTAGTAAATCATCTTACTTAATAAAAAGTCTTCCCAACATATTTTACTTAATTCATAAAATCCATTACAGTTAAGAGAGCAAAGAGCTAGTTGATTTAAATTCATAACCTGAGCTTTCATAAAAATAATTCTAATGTACAAGAAGGAAAATTTCAGGTATTCACATGGTGCTTCAAGACTTGTGTAGAATGTTTTGTATATATTCAGACCTAAGAATATTGACCCAAAAAATTCCAAGACTCCAGTTCAGTAAGTTCACATGCTTTAAGAATCACAAGTCTGGCTGTATATCATGAGCCTTTCTATGCCTGAATAACAGTTTGAAAAGCACAGGTCTTCATCGCATCTAACCTACTATGACTAACATTTCATACTTTTGTTATTTGGTATTGATGGTGATGAAAATGGATAAATGAGTATGGAATGTAGATTTATGCCTAGGTCTAATGTCCAGTGCAGTGAAGAAGACAGTTTCCATGGGTAGTGCTGACCTTTCTCTTTAGCCAGATTGGGTAGGCCATTTAGAGAAAATAAACGGCCACTGGAGAAAGTAAAATGAGATGGAGAGTTCAAACCAGTAATAGCTGGTTTGTAATTCTGCAAATACTGTGAAGTCTACAACACGCAAAGCCTAAGAAGAAACTCAATATAAGAAATCAAGAGTACATTTCAGCTTCCTGGTACCTCTGGTGTAACTGGACAGAATGTTGTCAGTATCAATAAACCTGAGTTGCTTTTGAAGTTAATGCCTTTCAGATTTATGCAGATGAAAATAAAGCTATATTATATAAATTAATTTTATGGCCGTTTATTTTCTATGAGATCAAATTTCATTTGTAGCTAAGCATGGCAGCTTCACCTAAATCTCATTCCTGGGGTCAGAGGACAGACTTTCTTCTCCTTCCCTGTGTGATCACCGCGTGTCTGGTATATGAGGACTGTACCCTAAAGTACATCCCATGTACTGTATCCACACGATTTCTTTCCATGTGGGCCCATCTGGGTGGTTTGAGTGAGAAATATATTTTAACACAGTCAGTACTTAAACACGCAGTCTTCATTTGGTGGCAATGTTTGGGGGAGGTGGTGGGTGGTGTATTCTTGCTGAAAAAGTAAAGTTTATTACTAAGGTGTGTTTCGGCAGCTTATAGCCTTCTTTTTCTTCCAGTTCTCTTGCTCTCAGCTTCATGTTTTAGTTGAGGATATACTGTCAGCATCCTGCTCCAATTGCCATAACTGCTATTTCATTCTATGCTTCCCTGCCCTAATGGAGTCATCTCTCTGGAACCATAAGTCCAAATTAACTGTTTCTTCTATAAGTTGCATTTTTTCATGTTATTTTACTACAACAAAAAAAATAAGTACAAATACATACAAAACTATTTGAAGTGATTCATCTTCTGTGTGTTTTTCTATCTCTTTACACTGATTTTTAAACTTTAGTTCTCTTGAAAGATTGACCATTTATTTTAGTATAATATTGCCTGTTAACTAGCGTGGACCCAGCACACAGGTGGACAAGAAGAAATGACTAAATAGATGTGGCCTCATGGAACTTAAAGTTTCTATAGATATGAACCCCATGAAAAGTATGATTTAACAGAATTATTTACCTAGATTGCCAAAGTATCTGCAGTACTCTGAGCTGTTTAGAGTTTCACTAAATAGTAATTGTTGGTTCTAAAATAATTCACTCAATAAGAAATGCAATTTCATGGATGGTATACAATGTGCTTCTGAGAAGGCCATATTAGAGTATTATCTGAGGTTAGATATTGGCCTTAAGACCCAAACATTGTATTAGACAATGAGAGAGGATTCACAGTTATTAGGCATTCTTCAATCCATGCGAACACCTCATAGTCAGTGGATATTTGGTGTTTCAATAACAGTACAGACCAGATGAGAATATTCTCTTATAGCTTTGGAATCACTGTGGTTTTGTCTTCTGACAAGATGAAAGTACTTTATTTGGTCATTATTTAGCAAAAATTGCCCTGTGGGAAAATAGGAAAAATATTATTTAACTTTACTTTTACATTGCTACATCTAGTACCTAATGGTATGAACCTAACAAAGAATAGGTTTTGGTTTACATACTGAGAGAAACATTTATTGACATTGCATAATAAATTAACTGCACATTCCCTCAATGAAGGTATAAGAGCACACATTTGAAAACTGATGGCTCTGCCATTAAAAAAAATTCTACAATTAACTCATCTTTCAGTTGTGGACCATTATAATATTGTTAGAACTTCTTCTACCTTAATTTCAGTCCCTGTCACACCAAGTTCTTTCTGGTAAGAGTTTCTGTTCTCTTATAGTTAAGGGTATTAGCCTCCTGGGCTGTAATTTACTTAGCTAATCTGAGAAAGCCAATATTTTCTTTGCTAAGAGAAAATGAAGAATAAATTAGACATATGTTGATATGTCCCTTGAGAAATGCTTATTATTATGTCCTGAAAGACACTATATTTTATTATTAGAAATCACATAACTTGCTCACATTACAAATGCTCAAATTACTTTCCAAACATTTCTCTGTAATTAAGATTTACATTAAGTTTACTATTAATATTAATAAATGTTGATTTATATTAACTTTACTATCATGATAAACTAAAAATGATGGCTAAAATATATAACTCTATAGGTTATTCTCACACCTACTATGATATTATTATTATTATTATTTAAATATCAATATTTAATATTTCCTATTTCAAGACCATATGTTAAGAGTATAAAAATAAAAATTATTTTGGTTTTAATATTTTGGAAAATGGAGCCTTGTGTAGCCCAGGATAGTAGAAAATTTAACTATGTGGCAGGATTGGATTGAGCTCCTATTCTTGTTTTCACTTCTTACATGCTGGGATTATAAGTGTGTGCCAGATGCTTGACCAGAAATTTTTAGGTTTAGAATTATCACCTGTGATTACTAGAAAATGATTGTTTCAGTGTATGGTAACAAAGAAATATAACACAAATTAGATAAGACTATTGTTATGAATAACTGTCTTTGTATGTTTTTTCTTTTGGTTCCAATTAAATATTTGTATTTTTCACAAGATTAGTAGAACATGCAAACTTTTTAATTGCTTAAAAGTCTTAAGTATATCTGGGGAATAAGAAAGAGGTGTTTTATAAATATCCATAGAGAAATACATGTTGATATAATTATGATTAAACTGAATAAAGAAATTGTTAAGAAATCATTTCAAGGTGCTATAAATTATTTAACAAATTTCTTAATGCAATTTGAGCCATTTGAAAGATAGTTTATAGAGTTAACAGAACCAAATGCCTGCTTAGGAGAAATAGCAATAAACCCTTTACTTAATTTAAAATTGCAGTATAAAATAAAGCTTTGAGCATTAAAATAGACAGACAGAAGAATTGCATTAAACAAAAGCTCTTGTGTATTTACCTCAGATACTCAAATATCATGTAGAATTTGGGATGAAGATAAAATTTATATTAATTTTTAATCATAATTTATCAAAAATATCAATCAGAAAAAATTAGAAATGAAAAAGGTACTAATGGGTAACAATTGTGAGTGCACAGTATGTACCAACACACTTTGGTTTTCTGGGCCACAAAATCCAGTCCTGTATTTAGGAATAATAATTTCATTTGACAATCTGTACCTGATAGTGGTTAGCAAAAATACAATATAACATAGAATACAATATCACACTTAATTTTATTGGTCAGATATTCTAGTCATTTCCTTTACAAGTCACTTGCCTATGGGATTATTATTATGGTATCTAGATTCCATAGTCATTGTTATGATAAGCACATGCTGACTATTATTTCACATATTCTATTGATGTCACACTTCACCTAATCATCTGGTACTTTAAAATAAGCTTTGTATTTGTTAAAAGTGATCAACTGATATTGACCACCTGCAGTGGTTTTATATTTTTCAAGAAGTGATGGTAAGAATAGCTACATAAATGTGAATAAACTATGCCTGAATTTGACAGGTGCATAGATGTAAAGCCTCCAAGTTGTTTTTAGTGTATTATTGAATTATACTTGTTAATTATCCTTCCAAGTAAGCTTGTTAACCATAATTCTATAACTTGAAAAGAAAACTGTATCATCATTTTTGACATATTATGTGTGGTTTTGCATGTAGCAATCTTATAATCACAAGGTAGTAAGACATATCTTTTCTTCAGAATGAAAATAACACACTAAACATTAATTTTGCACACATACATGTAAGTATTTTTCTTTATCTCATATATGAAGTGTTATGAAAATAAAATTCATTTTCAGCAATATGGAGTAATACCTGTACCTCACAGGTCATACCATTTGTAGTTCCTCAAAGGCAAAGAATGTAGAATAAATTTTCTGGTCTGTTGTCTTGTGTAATGGTAGAGGGAGAAGCATAATAGATAGAAGGCTCAGTTCAGATGACTGATTAATAAGTATGACATGTTGTATGAGCATGGTGAAGAACAAATACTTAAGATCTCTGCAATAGCTGCAGAGACATTTGGAAGAACTCAACACATTTTGTGATAGAACTGCTACACAAATTAAGTATGGAAGGGGTGGGTGTCAACCATAATAAGAACCACATACAATAGTCCAACAACTGACATTATACAACAGAGGAAAAGCTCAAAGTTTGCTCACAAGATAAACAAACAAACAAACAAACAAACAAATACATACATAAATAATTGGCAAGGATGCCCACATCCATCACTTTACTCTACATGATGACTGAAGTTTCCCCAAAGAGAGAACACAGATTGTTGATAGAATGATTATTCAATAGTTATGTGAGGCTCTGAGTTTGTTCTCTAGCATCATATAAAACCTGGCATGTCTGCTTACCTGAAGATCCTGAACTTAAGAGATAAAGGCAGAAATAGCAAAAAGTCAATGCCATTCTTGGTCACACAGCAAGTTGCAGTCCAGTCTGGACAATATAAGACTCTATCTAAATATAAGTAAATAAACAACTAAATAGACAAATAAATGGTTAAGCCCCCAAATTCTTCCAACACAGAGTAAGAATTAATAAAGAAACCTAACAAAGTTTCAGAGTATCAACATGCTAAAATCAAAATTATTATATGTCTATAATAAATTATATGAATCAGACACCAAGAAAATAATTACCCTGACAGTGGCTACAGAAAAAAAATAAGATGGCTAGGAAAAAATTTAACTAAATAGGTAAAAGATTTCTCCACAGAAAACTATAGAAGGAATTAAAGACCCCAAAACGGAAAGACATCTTATGCTCATGAATTAGAAAACTTGGCATTGTTAAAGTGTCTCTACTGCCCAAAGTGATCTACATGTTGGCTTAGTGTATCACAGTATACATGTATATAATCTTAGTGTAAAACAAAATCTTAACATGTATATAGAATCAGAAATTCTTTACTAGCCAAAGCAATCTTAGAGGAGGGGAGCAGAGTAGGAGGCATTACACTACTTAATTTCAACACACATACTACAAAGTTGTAACCATGCAAACAGCATAAACTGACATAAAATAGACATAGAGACTGAAGGAACATTATAGAGATCCCCAAAGTAACCCCACACATCTACTGCCAAGTTCCTTCCAGTAAAGGTGTTACTGATCTATGGAAGGGATATTCACATACAGAAGAAGATAGTCTTGTTTCTCACCAGTTACAAAAATCTACTCAAAATGTATTAAATGTTCAAATGTAAAACCTGAAGCTATGAAACTACAAGAAAAAAATATGGTGAAGAAAGTTTAAGACATTTGCAGAAGACATGACTGATGAGCTGTGAGGTACTCAGCACTTAGAATATAAACATTTGTCTTTCAAATATTCTTGATTCATTCACACAAACATTCCTTATAGGACCAAGTTATTAATAAAGATTATGGTAATCTCATATAAATGTACATCTCACTTAGGAATGCTCTAACAGGCAGAAAATGCTTCAAGTTTCCCTTGGGGAATCCACTCTGGTGAGAACACTTTGAGAGCAAGCTCTATCTGCTATCCATGTCTGCTGTTAGGTTCTACAGCTGTGGCAGGCTGGGAGTGTGGTACTGTTGTTTTGGAAGTTCCAGAAAGTCCATGAGAACATCTGTCAAAGTTAGCTAGTGTTGACTGGTAGGCACTGTTACAGAATTTTAGCAGAGATGTTGTATCTGGCAGGAATCTGGAATGATAGCACCTAAACATTGAAGTACCCCTTTATCAGTGATTGTTATCTGAGGTTTTATGGGGTTATTCCTTTGAAGGTTTCTTAGAACCTTTGTATCTTGGTCCAGAGACAGGCTTGGCATACAGATTGCTGAAAATTGCATAGGTGATAGGTGTTTCTAGATAGCCTTTGGGCCAGAGGTAAGTTTTGGTATACAGAAATTATCTTGCTAAAGTGGCTTTTTGTGTTACAATATAAAGCACTCCTAAGAAGCTGTTGGAGTTCAATCATACAGAGGCTGTTTCTCTTGCAGCTAAGAATTGTGATAGTCCCCACCAACTCACCAATCCCATCAGAGCATATGTGAACTCAACAAAGATTCAACTACTGATTTCTAAAGTCAGAGCCACACAGAGGCCAGTTTCCAAGTCACCTTACCTGTGGGGACCAGAACAGACTTGAGATGTTGTGTTTTCAGGTCATCTCCAAATTTCCAGTATTTTAAATTCTCCAGTACACATTAGTTTAGAGCTTTCAGGATTCACAGTTTAGGACTGGTTCACCAACATATCAATGCCACATTGTAGTTGGTTCCCTAAGCACATCAAAACCTACCTTAGACTTGGCTCAGGAACTGCCTTATGGCTGGTTCCTATCTTGTAAGCATTATATGATTTCAAGTCACACAAAATGATTTTGAAGCTATCCAAAATGTTTTTACTTATCTTGCTAACATCATTGGATGGGATAGACAAGGTTATTTGGAACAGTATTTTCAAAGCACAGTATCAGGAAAAAATAGGGAAAAGAGATTGTGTGATTTTAAAAAGCTGCTCAGCAAAACTGTCAATACAGAAAAGTGACAACTGGAAAAATATAGAAAATACTCACAAAGGGGTTAATATCTACAGTATATAAAGAAATCAAAATATTCAATAGTAGAAACCCAAACAATTATTAAAATATAAATAACAGAGCTTAGCAGGTAAACAAACCTGCATTGCAAATCTTGTGACCTGAGTTTGATCCTCTGAAACAGACACAAAAGGGAAGATAGACTACACCAAGTTTTTCTCTTGCCTCAACACACACACACACACACACACACACACACACACACACACGCCACAATATTAAAAATAAATTAATAAAATAAAAGTAAGCAATAGAGATGATAATGTCCAATAGATGAAGTATTATCAGCAAAAATTATCAAAGTAGTGCAAACTAAAACAATAAGATACCAGCTCATTCCAGCCAGAATGTTATCTATCTATCTATCTATCTATCTATCTATCTATCTATCTATCTATCTATCTATCTATCTAATCCTATTTGGTTTTACAAGGCTGTGTTTCTCTGTGAAGCCCTGGAACTTGCTCTGTAGACCAGGCTAGACTGAAAATCAGATTGGTCTCCCTCTACCTCCAAAGTGCTGGAATTAAAGGCATGCATCATGACTCCCAGCCTAAAAAAAGTGATTTTTCTGAGACCAAAGATGACAACTATCATAGTTAGGCTTAGTGGCACATGCCTTTAATTGTATTACTCAGGAGGCAGAGGCAGGCAGAGCTCTATGTGTTCAAGGCCACATAGTGAATTCCAGGACAGCCAGAGCTATATAGTGAGACCCTGTCTTGAAAACAGTAGCAGAAAAAAAATGAGAAGTACCAATGAAGATAGAGTAGAGGAGAATTCATGCATACTTTTGGAAATAATGTAAATTAGTACAGTAATTATGGAACACAATATGAAGTTACCTCAAAAATTAAAAATAGAGCAATAGTATAATCTAACAATTTCACTATGTATTTTTAGAGCAAATGGAATAGTCTGTATTCTAATGCTTATTGAAACACTGTTCACAATAGCCAAGAAATAGAAACAAATGAAGTGAACCCCTAGAGACAAATTCAGTCCAGGTACATAGTAGATAATGATTCACCCATTATAAGAATTAAATCCTTTTATTTGAGGCAACATTGATGTTATTAAATATTATTATATTCAATAAAATAAGCCAGACACTAAACCCCCAAAGTAGGAAGTGGCTCAGTGGGTAAAAAGCTTGCTGCACAGTGTGAGAACCTGAGCTAAATTCTAAGAATTTACATAATGGCAGAAGCAGTATTACGCATTAGAATCTAGTTCTCTATGATGAGCTAAGAGACAGAGAAGGGAATTCCCAGAAGCCCCTTGGCCAGTTAGCCTGGTGTCTGAGGAGCAAACAGCAAGAGATTCTGTCTTGAAAAAGATGGAAGACATACATGTGAGGTTGTCTGCTAACATACACACAAAACATAATATACATAAACACATACTCTCTTTTTCTCTTTCTCTAACTCACTGTCTCTCTTTCTCTCTTTCTCACACACATGTATAAAAATAGAGAGAAATATAATATAATTTTATTCATATATGGATTCTCAAAAAGGTGACTTCATAAAAGCTGAGAATCAAATAGTAGTTACAGAGGCAGAGGCAAGTTAAAGATAGGAAAAACTGGTCAATGGGTATATCCCAGTTGCATAAACCCAGAAGTTCTAATATCCTTTGGATAGTAAGATGGACACAGTTTCTAATAATGTGCTATATACTTTAAAGAGAATTAGGAAGAATAATTTTGAATATTTGTTCCTAAAGAATAAATTAGTGTTTGAGCAGGCAGACACATTTAAGCCAGAATAACAGAATTCACCTATGAAAACACCATACAATGCCTCATTAATAGATTTACCTTTCATGTTACTATATTACAATTAAAATAACAACTTATTAGAAAATATACTAATTTATTTTTAAAAAGTAACTCAAAAGGCTGAATGAAAGATGGCAGTGTACTAGCATTGAGTCAATTCTTTGGGACTTTGGAATGACCCTGAGAATTCTGAATGGCTTTTTTACAACACGATGGTAACATTTGGTTGTTTACAAAAAAGATGAAACACTCAGTTATGTTTTGCATAATATTCAGACACTGATTATCTTCTGGCAGGATGGTAACAATGAATTTCATTAGGCCAGCAAACATTGCTATATTTATTGCATCCATGAGAACTATTCAAACTCCAGCAGCTGCACAGTTAGACTGATGGGCATCCTGCCTGTTGCCATGCTTTCCTTAATTTAAGCATTTTTTCCATACAGAGATCTTAAGTGAAGAGACACTGGTGTAGTGGAGATGAGTGGAGAGTGTTCTCACTTTTCTTTTATTATATTCCAGTACCACTTGTAAGAAATTTGGGGGAAATTGCAATGATTATAACTACACTGGCATTTTCTTTGAGGCATGAGTGTATGAACATATGTTTTATAATATCAAATAAAGATGATATTCACATGTGTGAATTTCCCAAATAGTGCTAACACAACTTGAATAATTGCCAGATATTTGCCAATGCAACAGTTCCCAACAGTGCATTTGGTTACGTTAAACACTCCTCAAAGTAATAAACTACATAGTTTAGATACTCCAATTTATCATATATTATTGAGCAATGATTCTGGCTTTTCTTTGAAAACAATATATTATAGTAGTGCAGAGATGGCTGAGAGTGAATTCAGCTTGGAGCCATCGATGTAAAAACTCTGTGATCACTTAAAATAGCCTAACGAGTTTGAAAAAGAATTACAGTTGGAAATTAAAGTGCATACAAAAAACCATTTTTGAACAAGAATCTCAAAAAACTTTTATCTCAAAATACAATTGTGAGGGCCAAATATGTGGAAATATTTATTATATATTTGTATTATACTTTCCATAGAGATGAAATTTAAGAATGGCTATCACTCCCTTTATTACCTCTCCAAAAGAAACAAAGACACCAGATACTTCCCAAAGAACCAGGAGGATGAACTGCAGGGTGACAGAATGAGCTTTTAGAGATGGATACCACCTGCAAACAGAACAATTTGGTTGTGCTGCATACTCCCTGTTGCCTAGAGGTAACACAAACCAGAAACCTCTGCAAAAGTAACTTATATTAGCCAGATATAATTGAGACTTTGAGGATTATTGCTGAACAAACTCACTCTTTGTAGCTCTTTCTGAATTCTCTGGCTGAGTGATTCAACTCAGCTATTTTGGCTCAAATTCCATTCCAAGTTGATTGGCTTCTTTCAGCTTCTGACAGAATTTCTCTACTTGGGAAAACTACCTCTGAGTTCCACAAACTGAACTGCACTATCTTAACTGACTGCACAAACTGAGCTGAACTGAACAGAATCGATGAGAATTGCACAAACTCAACTGAATTCAACTGAATTCAACTGAAGTGCACCAAAATGAACTGCACCGCACTGAACTCATCTGAATGCCACTGCATTGCCTAAATTCAACTGAACTGCACTCACTGAACTCCTCTGACTCACTCTACACTCTCTGAAGTCACCTCACTTTCCAGTCTATTCTCTTGAGAGTTGGGAAAATCTCATCTCTGACTCTTTTTTGTCAAATCTTTCTCTGAATTGACACTGCTCCTTAATTAGATGCCACTTTCAAACATGGCTCTGTCATTCTACAAACTAACTTTATCTTCATCATTTGGAATTGAAGGTGTATTTTAAGGACATATCTGCACTGCATTCCAGTCAGAGGGATACCAAGAAAGATACCTAAAAGGTCTTTGGATATGATCCCTTGTCAGAGCAGCCATGATGCTGGATTAAAGTTTCTCTACAAAACTCCCCCTTCATTTTCTCTTCCATAGTAGGACCAAAACTCTGAAGATATGAAACACATTTAAAGAAATTACTAATGACTTTAAATTATAGAGACAGTTTAACATTTTTAAGTGAATTTTGATTCTAATACATATTTAAGGTATGTAAAAGATTATGAATTAAGCAAGGTATCTCTTTGTATGTGTTACTTGAAAAAAATGTTTATTACAACGGGTCATTACCATATGAAAGGTGGACCTAGATAGAGAAAAAATGTAAAGGTTTTGTGCAGTGTTTCTGTTTGATACCATCTTCTCACTGCAATTTCAGGAACTAACTAAATTGGTCTTTCCTTCAGTAGTAAGATAAGTAGATAACACACAAAGTAAAATCCATTTTTTCACTACAAAAAGATCATTTAAAAATTAAACAATTAGTAGTCAGAGTGATATCTCAGCAACTGCAAGTATTTATTGGTTTTGCAGAAGTCCCGGGGGGTTAGTTCCCAGGAACAAGATCAGGAGTTATAGATGCAAGCATCACCAACAGAATACAAAAGATAGAGGAGAGAATCTCACAGCTAGAAGATACCATAGAAGATATTGACACAACAGTTAAAGAAAATACAAAGTGCAAAAAGCTCCTAACCCAAAACATCCAGAAAATTCAGGACACAATGAAAAGATCAAACCTAAAAATATCAAGAATAGAAGAAGGTGAAGATCCTCACTTCAAAGGGCCAGAAAACATCATCAACAGAATCATAGTAGAAAACTTCCCAAACATAAAGAAAGAGATTCCCATAAACATACAAGAAGCATACAGAATACCAAATAGATTGGACCAGAAAAGAAATTCCTGCTATCACATAACAAAACACTAAATACACAGAACAAAGAAAGAATATTAGAAGCAGTAAGGGAAAAAGGCCAAGTAACACAAAAGGCAGACCTATAAGAATTACACCGGACTTCTCAACAGGGACTCTAATAGCCAGAAGATCTTGAACAGATGTCATGCAGACCCTAATAGAACACAAATGCCAGCCTAGACTGCTAAACCCAGCAAAAGTTTGATTCACCATAGATAAAGAAACCAAGATATTCTATGACAAATCCAAATTTAAATAATATCTTTCCACTAATTCAGCTCTATAGAGGATAATAGAAGGAAAGTTCCAACACTAGAAGGAAAACTACACCCAAGAAAAGCCAAGAAGTAAATCATCTCACAACAAAACCAAAAGAAGACAGCCATGCAAGCATAATTCGACCTCTAACAACAAAAATAACAGGAAGCAATAATCATTGGCTCTTAACATCTCTCAACATCAATGGGTGCAATTCCCCCAATAGAACAACTTAGGCTAATTGACTGGATACGTAAATAGAACCCAGCATTTTGTTGCATACAGGAAACATACCTCAGTGACAAACACAGACACTACCTCAGAGTAAAACCCTGGAAAACAATTTTTCAGCAAATGGTCCCAAGAAACAAGCTGAAATAGCTATTCTAGTATTCAATAAAATAGACATTCAACCAAAATTTATCGAAAGAGATGAGGAAGGACACTTCATACTCATCAAAGGAAAAAACCACCAGGTTCCCAGAATTCAAATGGTGGGTTTCCATAACTCCAGTTCTAGAAGATCTATGTTCATTTTTGGCCTTTAAAGGTTCCTAAATACAAGTAGTCATACAAACTCACACAAACACTTATGTCTACACACATACATAAAAAACTTGGTAAAAGAAAACTCTACAGTGTTTGAGAACAATGATGAATTAAGCATGGTCTCTATTAATGTCTTAGGACAAGATTTAAAGTGACACTGCTAATGTCAAAATATGTAGCCTCACATTTTCTTGATTTCAAACTTTAAAAAAGCTACATATGTTGTGATGGCAAGCATCTCAGATTTGCAGTGATATTGTTGAGTATACCAACATGCCTATGATGCGACTTGTTCACCAAAATAGACAGTTGAGCATTATAAGTGTCATTCTATATGTGACTTTACTTTTGAGATACTGTACTTTGAGAAAGTCCTTCCAACCATAAAAAATGTCTAGCAAAAATCCAAGTTTATCCAGGAAAACATCTGACATGAATTCTAGTAACCTGGATGAATTTTGATCACATCACTTAGCAGCAGAATAATGATTTGACTATGAGAAATTTTTTAGTTTTTTGTCTATTTTTGTTTTGTTTTGTTACAAGTAGAGTTTTTAAGCTGTGATGGTTGAGTTGCTTAAGCATGCAATTACTGGGAACCATGTCTAAACCTTCGCAGGAGCTCATCAGATGTTAGTGGTGATAATTATGAGGAAAGTCAGGAGGAGAAAGGAAAGGAGAAGAAGTAATAAATAGCAGTTCAATACTTTTTCTTTTGACTCACCATGTTTAAACATCTTTTAAAGCAATTGTTATACATTATTTCTTGGTGTGATAGCTAATTAATGGAGGACCAACTTCCTTTGGCTCACAATTGCAGAAGGTGCATTTTGTCTTGGCAGGAAGGTATACAAGAACAAAGCAGTTCGTATCACAGTGAGCTGAATCAGAGAAAGAGGAAATGTTTGAACTCTCTTGATTTATCCTTTCCCACCTTTTATTTTATCTACTACACCATAGGAAGGCACTTCCTACACTCATAGATGACCTTCGTTCCCTACTACATATATATAAAATTATATATATGTGTGTGTGTTTTAACATTCTAGTAACCTGAATGAATATATACATATGTTAAAACACACACACACACATATATACATATTTTAAAACTAATAAATATATGTTAAAATATATATTATTTATATTATATAATATTATTATTTTTGTTTTCTCTTTTATGGAAACATCACACTGATCTGTTGTCATGGCAAGAGGGCATTTCCCTGTGTACATATTTCTGTCTCTATATTTTTCCTTTTTATAGTTGGGCTTTCTAATAACTCTTATAAACTCAAATACCATTTTAAAAAGATCAAAGTCCATATCTAGCCTTATTTATACAAAGAAGACATAGACATGAAGAGTAAAGATTTCAGTGCCTTTAAGAACTACCCCAAACAGACCAACATATAACACAAAGAGTCTTGCAGAGCTCACTGCCTCTAACTAATGAAATGTAGCACCACACAGTTGGGAGATACAAAACCATGAGGGAGAAGATGACTGAATCAATATAATTCTGACTTTGCTGAAAACTCACAACTAAAAGATGAAGAGAAAAATTGTCCTCAATATTGTCAGCATCTCATGTTGAGCTGAGATGTGTCAGAAAATGGCCCCACCTTTTGATAATTTAGAGATGACACTTCTATTTGAATTTCTATTGTTTTCTCCTGTTACATTTACTTTTGGTATTCTTCAACACTTCCTTCTGGCCCTGTTCTTTTTTCTGCCTTTCTCAGATTCTTTACTCAAAATCTACAGATTTCAACTGTCCATTAAAGTGCCAAATTTATACAGAATTCTAATGTATATGTTTAGTTGGCAACATTGCAGTTTTCAGAACTCTGAAGACTAAATTATTTGACCCTTTTCGCGTTAGTTCTTCAAGACCACAAAATGAGCTAGTAGGAAATCTGGAACCAGACACCAACTTGCTAGAAGTCTATTTCCTGGAACATAAAAACTCTCAGCAATCTTTAAAGAAGCATTGGTGTGACACATTCACTTCAGTTAGCCATTGTTGTAATTTAAATAACAATGAACCCTTTATGATCATATATTTGAATACTCCATCCCCAGTTGGTGTAACTATTTGGGAAGGATTGGGAGGCACAGTATTGGTGGAGTTGGCTTTGAGGTTTTAAAAGTCCATGCTAGTCCCAGGTAGCTCACTCTGCTTCATACACATGTATCAAGATATAAGCTCTCAGCTACTGTTTCAGTGCCATGCCTGTCTACAGTGGTTAAGGTATTACTTACACTTACTGCAGATCCTCCACAAGTATATGCAAAGTAAATATCATTGATCGGAACCTTTTATAGTTACTTATGTTCTTTTATCTTGTGGGTTCCAATTATTTTATTGCTTCTTTAATTGGTATAGGTTTTAAAAAAATCTTTCTCCAAGTATATTCCATAATATACAGATAAAATGCAACTGGGTCTGATGGCACATACTTATAATCCTGGCATCCAGAAAACTGAGGCAGAAAGATTATGAATTAAAGTCCAAGCTGGGTTTCATAGGGAGAACAAAACAAAACAAAGAAAAACAGTGAAGTGCCTACATAATTATCATTAAAGAAATGATGTGTATTAGACTTCATGTCTGTGATTATTTTCTACAAAATGTGGTGTCCTCAGAGAGTGATTAAGTAGCTACTTCCCACAATAAAATGCTAAATTAGAAATGTTGAAGTCATTTTCTATCTAAGCCCTTTTGATGTTATTAATAAACATGAGATTTGCCTGCTTCCTATTGGCAGGCAAAGTTTTTCTACCACATTGTTTTCTGGCAGTTTTCATTACTAGCTAAAGATAAGACAAACTATGTTTTAATCATATGGAATATATCATAGTTCTTTCTGATTTACAGAAAGTTTTCTTTAGAAATGTTTTCAACAGGTTTTGATTTCATAGACTTCATCAGTCTGAAATAAGGTGAATTCTGCTTTTCACAATACACATAGGCCTTTGTAAGAGAAGTTTTTCTAAAGCAAAGTCTGTTATATTCTTTAAATATTGTGGATCAGATGATGTCTTGTCAAGAACTGGGGTTTCTGTGAAAGGATGGAAATGCCTATTTGTTCATGTCACAAAGTGTAACAAAACAGTAACAAAAATACACTTAAGTTGGTCATCTCATTTTAAAATTCAGTAGATTCTGATCCAGAAGAGGATTTCTATTTAATTTTAAAATCTAAACTGACTTGACAAGTTGATCTTTGAGAGAAAAAGACCTGAAAAATGTTGGAAATCAACCATCTTCCTTAAATCAAATACCCCAATACTTATTCCAGCATACAAAGTGGCTACTGTTTTGTGGAGATCTCCAGAACTTTCTCAACTTTGCCATCTCATGTGTTTCCTCTTAATTTCTAAGTCTAGTACTCTTTTCAAGGGAGCATGTTTTCTTATGTTCTATTACAAAGTTAAGGGAGTAGAAAGGCAGAATTATAAAACTGAATGAGAAGCCATAAATGAACTATTACAACTTTTTCAGTGTAGAGATTTAAAAAAAATCAAGGACTAAGAACGGAGATTAATGTGTTCAAAGACTCAATGAAAGAGTCAAGACTAAAAGGTAGAAGCCTTTCTGTTACATTGCACACCTTCTTCCCCAGGCTAATTAATGATAGAAAAGATATCTGTAATATTCCCATCCTTATTTTCTTCCCACATAATGATCTTCTAATGCTAATTTCTAATTCTAATTTGATTATCCACTAAACACACTCAAAGTCTCTTGGATACTTTTGAATTCACTGAACTTACACTGAACTGAAGGACTCTAGAGTGGATTTGACCAGATCTGAGACCGCTGAACCTGGTAACTTGAAGTTGATGCCTGGTTTCTATTCTGAAATTTATGTAGATGTTAAAAATTGTACTAAACCCCCACTGTTGGTGCTCTGTATGTGTAATAACAAAGCCTGGTTGACAGCACACCTGTTTCCAACATGGTTTGCTGACTATTTTAAACCCACTTTCCACAGCTCAGAAAGCAATATTTTTCAAAGTATTGCTGCTTATTGCAATGCCTCTGGTCATGTAAGGGCTGTGATGAAGATATACAATATTAATGGCATTTTTATGTCTGTCAGCATGATATCTATTCAGCAGTCCAAGGATTACAGAGTGATTTTGATTTTCAAGTCTTACTACATAAGAAATTTATTTTGCAAGGCTACGGCTATGTTCTAGTTTAGTTTAGTTTAGTTTTGGTGGCTGGCTAAAGAACAGTATCTATCTATCTATCTATCTATCTATCACCTATCATCTATCTATCTATCTATCTATCTATCTATCTATCTATCTATCTATCTATCTCTATTACACTGGGATATATATATATTTGTTTGCTTTACGAAGCTGGAGTATGTCACTCTAATATACTTCAAAACCATCTGCTTAAGGAATGGCACTTTCCACCTTAGGCTTGGTCTTCTAATGTCAGTTAGCTTAACAGAATTCCCCCATAGGTATGTTCACTGGCTAACTTCATACAGACAATCTTTCACTGAGACACTTTCTGGGTGATTCTAGGTTGTGTCCAGAAGACAATGCTATTATAGGCTCTTGGTAATATAAACTGAAAACCCTTAGTAAAAGCTATATTGCTGACGATGTCAACAAGAATGCTTGTGATTGCTGGAAAAAAAAAGCCAGAATATTAAGATGAATAGGAACTTGAAAACTCTTGGAAAACTAGGTTCTTTCAACTCCCATGGAACACTCTGAAAAATCCAGTATTTCAGTAAAGATAGCACTTGCAGCTGTAGTAGAAACAGAAAAAGAATAAGAACTAAAGTGGAGTCAGAAGGTATGCCTGGATTGCTCAAGCGTTACAGCAAAAATTAACTGTTAAGGAGTTGTGTCTATAGATGAGCTTTTAAAAAATGTTTTCTGAGTCAATCTACTCATGGTAAGGATGTTTTGAATGTAACTAAGTGACAATGAAGAATCTAGAAAATTACATAAACTCATTTGATAAAAGTAGCACTAGGGACTGAAAAAGAATTGATATTTTTAGAAATAAAGGACAAACAAACAGAGCTATTTTTGTAGTTGAAAACTTACATCTTTGAAACTGACCATGTCCCTTATTATTCATTTAACTTAAACTGTTTTCCAGAAATATAGGTGACATGGCTTTATAGTATGATGTTGTGTGCAAGTTTTATGATGCATATTAAAGACTTAATTTTATAATAACTTACAAAAGAAAGGTGGCAGTAGCTGGTTTGATCTTACTCATACATTGTCTATGCTTACAAACCATGTGGAGTTTGAAAAAGAACATTTTACATGTGATTAACTCCCCTTGACTCTATTCTCTCTGGAATACATCCATTCTTTCTTTTTTTCCTAACTTATAACCATGACTTCCTCTCCCAGACCCACCTTTCCTCTTCACCTCTGTTTCATGTCTTCTTTTTGTTTTTGCTGTTGTTTTAGAAGATGCTAACTCACAACAGACATCTTCATCCTCTAGACAAAATCTTTCTGTGCCTCTTCTGCAGTGTACCCTGAGGGTTATGTTAAGGGGTTATGTTGTAGCTGCATTAATTGTGGATAGGCACCTCATGATCAGTTGACCAGTTGTAACTTTCTGTAATAATCTCCATCTACTGCAAAAAATTTTTTTTCTTTAATGCGGGGTGTGAAAGCTACACCTATCTGTGGATATAAGAATAGATATTTAGAATACAGCTAGTGATTTTACTTGCTTGGAAAATATAATTTTAATATAGAAAGTGTTATGGTTTTCTTTCAGGAGGGGCTTTTAATTTTATCAATAGAGAAATAGAAATTATATATAAGTATACATATATTTGTTTTTATAAAATGCTTTGATCATAACTTTCCCCTCTCCCAACTCTTCCTAGTTACTGCCTACCAATTCAATGTTTTTACTCCCTCAGATATAATACAAAACAAACAAAAAACAAATAAAAGTGTGTGCATGCGTGTGTGTGTGTGCGCGCACACACACACACGCACACACACACACCATGGAGGACTCCATTTTGTCATGGCCAACTACTCTTGAGTGTGGGGTCTTCCAAGGAATATGGTTGATAGACCCATTCTATTGAAGAAAATTGATTTCCCCTCTCCCAATAGGTATCAACTGCGAATAACTTCTTGAATTTGAGAGGCTTTGTGTCTGCTTTCCTTTCTCTGTATTGAAATTTTGTCTAGCATGAGCTTGAGCAAGTTTTTGCATGCTCTGTGAGTCCCTATGTGTATCAGCCTTGTGGTGCTAGGATGATTTTGTTTCCTTGGAGTCTACCACCTCTGGCTCCTACAGTTTTTCTGCCACATCTTCTACATAGATCCCTGAGACTTCAGAGGGTTTTGATAAATACATTCAACTTATGGCTGAGTGCTCCAAAGTCTCTGTCGCTGTCTGTGTCTCTCTTCTCTCTTTCTCTCTCTCTCTTCTCTTCCCATTGACCAGTTGTAGGACCCTTCTTTAATTTGCATCTAGTACAAGAAAAAGCTTCTCTGATGGGGGCCGAATGATGTACAAATCTATAGACTTAGTTTTTTTGTTATGTCTCTTTAGCCAAATAATAGTGGTATGTTTTCTCCTAAGACCCTTGATCTATCCAGTCTCAGTTTCTTGGCTTCATTAGCTGCTTGGTTTGTCTCTTGACAAGCTACCACCCATATATATCATGTTTAGAGTGTATTTTGAGTAAAAACAAATTATGTAATCAGATAATTTATATAGTATTTTAATCATTGCCTCTGTATTATATATAGCATGCACATACAATTATCTTTAAAGCAGAGATACTACCAAGAGTAGAGTCCTCAATTTTCATTTTAGGTACAGAGGGCTTATATATCTCCACATATTGCCCGAATTTATATGATTTCAGAGGATTCATAAGGAAATATCATTAATCATTATGTTAATTAAAGGGAACTTTTCTCATTAACTTCTATATTTGAAATTACAAATAATCCCCTACTTAACAGTACAAACTTCTTTTATGAGAAAACCAACAAGATGATTCTCCCAGTATTCATGTTATTTTATTTTAATAAAGCCCATATTTTATATAAGGAAATTAAAACTCTCCTTAAAATAGCCACTAAACTATTGTGAAAGTACACATTATTTAGGGTTTCACTTGTTTTTTTGTTTTTTGTTTTTTTTGAGACAAGGTCTCACATCACCTAGGCTATCCTTGAACCCTTGAACTTGCTATGTAGCTGATAATGGCATAAAATTTCTGATCCTCTTGTCTCTACTTCCTGAGTGCTGTAATTGCAGACATGTACTATCAAACACAGTTTATGAAGTGCTATGCAATGAACTCTGGGCCTCAAATGTGTTAGGCAAACAGTCTACCAAATGAGCTAAACAAACTATATCTTCTTAGTTTTATTTGACATTCATGGATGACAGGATTCAATCATTAATGTGTAAGAGAAATGCTTAAGCCATTTTATATTAAAAAAAGCTCTACTGAGTATGTATAGCTCTCTCTGTGTTATACTGAAGATACATATGCAAAATATTGCATTTGTTACATTGTATGAAATATTTAAATATTTATATTTCACTGATATTACTTGAATAAGTCTTTGTCTACTTTAGAATATTAGCTTATAAATGTACATATTATGACCATCAATTTATCTAATTAAGACCAGTACAATAGTAAAAAGTATATCTTTATATTATTAGTAGCATTCATAAATACATTTATATAATAAAGAAAATAAAATAATTGATGCTTAATATGAATATTTATTATAATTGAAAAATAAGTATAAAGTGTCTTAAAATACTAAGTTGTGCAATGTTAAGAATTCTATACTGTTCAAAAGTATAAAGGACAAATGATATATTTAAAATGACAATATTAAGTCTTGATGAATTTAAAGTAGGTGGGAAGTAATGTATATCATTTCATAATCTCAAGCAAAACCAGAATTCTTTAAAAACAGAAATAGCCCTTCTTCTGGATGAGCCAATTGAAGCAACAGCAGGGACCCACTTTACTCTGGCATTAATTGAACTGGCATTTAAGCTTTAAGCTATTTCTTCTCATTTGACAAGGGAATATTGGGGCCTGGCTTTTCTCCAATAATGACTTCACTGGACACTGAGTTGTAAGAAATTGTTAAACTACCAGTGTTAAGAAAAGAAAGAAAGAAAGAAAGAAAGAAAGAAAGAAAGAAAGAAAGAAAGAAAGCATAAACAATTTTAGTTTTCTGAGCAGCATTCATTTTTCTCCCTGCCAGTAAACTCAGATTCTACTCTTACTTTTCCAACCCTCACAAAGCAAGGCAAACCATCATGTCTTCAGTTACTATTTCCATTTTGAGTCACTTTACCTAGAGTAATATTCTAAATCCCATGTCATTCAACTTGGGACTTTATATTCTGTGAGCCTCCATAATAACAACCAAGCAATTGGGCAACACAGTAAACAGAATTTGTGGCAAAATTATATATTCAAATTATGTTTTGGAAATCCACCCCAGCCATCTCCCTGTTTTCTGTGGCCTTTAAAAAGCTGATAGGAACTATAGATCAAATTTGTTCTTTGATAAGAGTCATATGGGGCCAAAAACTGATCTGACATTTTATTTTTAAATGTTATATTCAAATAGTGGGTTTTTTTCTGTCCTTTTAAAGCCAAAGTCTGGGTTTAGGAAGATGGCTCAGTAAATAAAGTGCGTGCCATGCAACCATGAGGACAAGATTCACATATCAAGAATCCACATAAATGCAAGACAGATATGACTGCCACAAGTAAATCTAGAGTTTGGGTGGCAGAGAATGGGGAGCCCTGGGAGGAGCTGGCTGGCTTGTCTAGATGAGCATGGAGGTCTGGGAATCAGAATGCTCCAAGTTTAAGAGAAACCTCACTTCAGTAAAAAATTTTGCAGTGATAAAAGAAAATACCTAGTGTCAAATGCATGACTCCACATACATGGACTATAGACAAAAAAATACCTGCACAAACATGTACACAAATACATATATATATATGCAAACACACACATACACTTGTGCAAACAGAAGCTGAAATTCATGGTGTTTCTCAGAATCATACTTATATGAATAGTTTAATTCACAGAAATTATCAATAAAATAAAACAAGGAAATAAACTTTTTATTTCATTTAAAACATTTAATCTTTGAATAGATCATGAACACATTGTATATTTTATCAGACATGAAACAGCACAAGGAAGTAATTGAGTCTTGAAATTATTGGCTTCTAGTTATTAAAAAGATATACATAGTGCTTACTGTAGTATCATATCTGTCATTATTTTAAAGCAGTGGATTTGGATATGGAGTATGCTATAGTCATTGTATGTTGATGTCTCTAATTCTGATATTATGGTCTGGAATGGGGATGGATCTGGGATGGATGCCTATGCCAAAATTTTTTAAAGTTTTTAGGAAATTGCCTATCAGTAGTTCCAACAAAAGTGTGGAAAATGGGAAAATTCTTTGTAAACTTTGAAAACTACCAAATTTTGCCTTGTTAATGTGTTACCCTATGGAAATACTATTTGGTTTGTTCACCAACTCCTTTGTAATTTGAAAGTATTAATTAGGAAAAATCATGTACTTTTGCTGCTTCTCTTGAAAAATACATTTTTAGGTCAAGTCTTCATTCTACCAAAGTTCATTTAAGCAACAATTTTATTTTATTGTCTGCAATGCACAATGCCAAAACTTCTCTTGCTTATTTACTTTAGACTTTTTTTGAAAGGAAAGAAAACGAACATCTTTCTCAAAGACTTCTTGTGCAAGTTACTGCCAGGTGACCATCATTCTTTGCAAATGCACTCATTATTTCGATCAGTAGTTCTCTTTCAAACATAAATTTTAATCTTTGAATAGCAATCTTCATTCCTGTTTTGGCTTCATGCTTCAAGACGAATCGCTATGCCTGGAGCAAGAGCATTGTGAAGGATGAGGCTGAAAATTTGAAGGAGCGACTAGAGTTCTTGCAGCCCTCTGTTCCTAGGTCAGCTCTTAAGGAAAGGATAATGCATCAGAGAAGAGAACTCTGAGAGCTGCAAGAAGTTACAGAGTCAGAAATGAGCCTTCTTTTCCACACCCCCATTTTCATTTCATCTTATTTTAATTTCCTTAATATGAACAGTCAGGAAGCAAATTCTTTTGAACATGATGACAATATATTTCAGAAAAAATGGAAGACTGTGAAAGTGAAAGTTATAGAATTTAAATTTTGTGTTTCATTTTCTTTAAAGGACATTTGACTTGGGAGCTTGTTGTTCATAAATTTGAGAGTTATAAGTGGAGGTATTTTGGAGTTTATAAAGCCATCATTTTGGAAAGAGGGGTTATTCAAACATCAATATGAAGGGTTTTTATCAATTACATAGTTTCTAGACACTCTTTTATCTTCCTGTTGAAATAATTTAGACTGACTTTGTTTAGTGCAGCTGTGATGCACCTAGCACTCTCATTGGGGATTCATACTCTCATCTATACAGGAATCTGGGATGTGTGGGAGTACCATTTTTTACATTAGTGTACATACAGAAAGTGGTAGATAAGAGCCTGTTTGTTTCTTTAACTGAGAAATCCCATGGATAATTAGGAAATAACTGAAAAACTGTTAAAATAAGGATATTAATTCCAAACTATGATTGAAATGGTACACACACACACACACGAGATAAGTCACACTTGAATATTTTAATTAGTTTACTTCCACTTAGTAGAACAACATTATGTTTTAAAACATAACAAACAAATGTCAATCATGATATCAATCAGTTACTAAATGAGCATGTCTAACAAAAGCAATCACTTCTCATCAAAAGATTGTAGTGACACACCATCCTCAAGGTTCCACATTGCAATCATGGAAAAGATTGACCTTAATAATAACCATAATAGGTCATGGATATGAGAGAAGCTTGTGGGGCTATTGAACATTAGCTATTGGTAGCTTCTGGGAGAAAGGCAGTCATTATCTTCAGCTTTCAGTTATGCCCAGTGCTGAGCCCAGTGGAACAATAAATAGATAGCTCCAAACCCATGATCACACAGACAATTCCTGGATAAACTCTTTGGGACATACACATACATGTACTCTCTCTCTCTCTCTCTCTCTCTCTCTCTCTCTCTCTCTCTCTTTCACACACACACACACACACACACACAGAGACAGAGAGACAGAGAGACAGAGAGACAGAGAGAGACAGAGAGACAGAGAGAGAGAAATTGAGAGAGAAAAATTGAGAAAGAGAATATGAAAGTGTTTTGAATATGAAATGTGTTATGAATATGAATATGAAAGAGGCAGCAAGGAGATGAGAAAAGGTAGGAAATGAGACTGGTCAGTATGCACAATGTACACTTGTATAATTGTCAAACAACAGATTTGATTAATACAATGTGAAAATTACAAATAAAATGCAGGCATGATAACATGACACTTGTCTAAAAAGTATAAAAATTAAATATTTGAAAAATATTTGAAGTCACACATTAACAATTTTATGAGACCAATGTCTCTTTCAAAAAAATTTTCTAAAAATTGATACAATATATTTGGAAAGCATTTTGTCAATTGCATTTAAAATGTGGATGTCTTTGAATTAACCTTTCCTTCTTTTCTTTCACATTGATTAATTTTACTGAGTGTGTGAGTGAGTGAGTGAATGAGTGAGTGAGTGAGTGAGTGAGTGAATGAGTGAGTGAGATTGCATGTGGAGGAAATGGGAAGTACATGTATACTATGGTACAAGAAGTGTTTTCTTTTTTCCTTCTACCATGTGGCATTTACTCTGGGTTTAGAGGCTTGATGGTAAGCTGCAGGATTATCTTTACCTGCAGACATCTTGTCTACCCCAGCAAGTTCAGTCCTTTGAACTAAATTAAAAAAAAAAAAAACAATATAAAAACTGGAAACAAATTAGAATGTAGTAGTTATTGCAACACTGCCTCCAAGAGCAAATCTATGTCCAGGGATCAGTAAAGCACTGGTTAACTTATGTCCCTATGTCTGATGTCTCATAGATTGTATTTTAATTGAAAAGTTACATTAAAATGAACTATTCTGTCTTTTGTGTCGTAAGTGAAATTCTCTTTATTCAAAACAAAACATTTATACATCAGTTTGGGTTCAATACATTTTAAAATGCTGGTGCTTCAACATTCTGATATAGCTACTTTGTGGTATAGATCAATCATTCAAATTTTTACTTTCTAATTTTAAAGATTTGACACATAAGTACATTACATTATGCTGAAATCTGGGTAAAAATGAAAATCACCAGATATTTCTCACATAGAGAAATATTTGGTACATTTTTGCTTTACCTCAACCTATTGAATTGAGACCTTCAAATAGATATGAATCTTATATTTTCATTTTAATAACATGCTGGGTGCTCTTTACACACACTAACCTTTGGCAACCGCTCAGATTTGCTATATGAGATTTTTCTTCCAAGAGCATTTAATTCTTTTATTATACAACACTGTTCTCAATTTCACAGTTTTTGCTTGCAGTAAATTCAGATATCTGGAGCTATATTTATATATTTAAGCATCATCTCTATGTATTCTATATGTGTTATTTTGCCATATGCTAAGTATTCCTATTGCCTGTGGCTCCTCCAGTGGATAAAGACAACATGACAAAGCACAGTGCTTTGTCATTTCTACCTGCTCTTAATAGCTTGGCAGGGCTTAGTTACTTAACCGAGGTGCTTTGGTGATACTCTTGGATTTTATCAGAAAGTTTGTCTCAGAGGTTCCTTGTGATGTAGCTATGGGTACCTTTCCCAACTAAGTTTTATTTGTCTGTTCAAAGGTGAATTATTTTTCAGAGTCTAGCTATGCATCCCATGCTGACCTCGAGCTTTGATTCTCTTACTTCATCCTTTCCAATGCGGGAATTGCAGGTGATTACAAGTATGCATTGCTATACCTGTGTAGATGGCTGGCATTCATAGATATCTCTAAGATGTTTTTTTAAGTGATATGGTGGCATAGACTACTACTCTTCAAACTGTAATGCTGTCTAGCTTCTGTGTGTTACTGCCTCTGTGTTTGCAGAGTGGGGAATGTTGCTGTACAGAAAACTCTGGATATATGCCTGGATACGTCTAGCACATTCGGAATGCCCAAATGACTTATATGTGGAAGGTATTAAACTGTGTTCTTCTATAACTATATAACTAAATAACTATACCTATAACTATATATACACATGTATATATATATATATAAAATATTTTAATTCTATAATTAATAATGACTACTTCAGCAAAACAAAAACAATTGAAAATCAAGAGAAAGAATTTATGTGGGTTTTTGTTCCAAAATAAAAGATTTTATGATACTTTCATATTTTCTTATGTTTTGTTTTGTTTTTGTGTATATATGTGGGTTTTCTATTTTATTATTGTTTTTTGTGAGGAGAATAAATTTGTTTTTAATTATTCCTTTGTTCACCTTTTTGTTAGGCTGCTGCAACTGGGAAAAAGGCCGTTTTGAAAGCATTTGTTACTTTGAAACTTGTTCTTATTAAAATGCATATCATTTCAAATGGAGAGTTGGTTAAAAGGGGGAGTTTGAACCACAAGCATGTTTTACATAATATTACTAATCAAATTTTGCTTAAGTACATGCAGTGGGGGAAAAAAATCTGATTTTTTTTGTAAAATGTGTTAAAGATCGAGAATATGGATTTTCACTGAGAACACTGTCAAGCTTTATAAAGTTGAATATTTTGCTACATACTTCTGTGAAATGTGAGACTGAGTCATGTTTAGAACCTGGGGACAACCACTGGCCTCAGCTGACAGTCACAAAGGACCCCTTAAATCTCTAATTACTTTGGTGTTAGGAATACTCAGAGTTTTCATTGACATCCTATACATGCTTTAAACACACACTGTGACCTTTATTGATTTATAATCTATGATGAGATGTCTTAGCATACTTTGCTAAGTGTATTATGGCTGTAGGTTTTGTGTTTTTATCTGATTATTATGAGTGTGAACATGTGTATCTCTACATATATGTGTGTTTCTTGTGCTTTTCCTTTGGCTATTTTGTTTGTCCTAGTCCAGTTTGTTTTTATTTTATTCTATTAATATTCTTTAGATGTTTGTTTGTTTTCTGAGACATACAAGAAAAAATAGAGGAAAATGTTATAAACTCCCATCACAAAGTTTACTGGAAGTTTATAGATTAGTATTTCTAAAATCCTTTATTATAAACTACATACAAGTTCACAGTCTCTGTAAATGCAGCCTACTGGTATTTCACTGGAGAGCAATGAGATGTGCCATGTTTATTCAATGTAAATAAATAGGTAAGTAGGCAGAATAAAGAAATTCAGAGTGTGGGTGTATATTATAGAACATTTAACTTAGTTAATAATTAAGACTCAATTAAGATCACAGGTAGGATATAATTGAGTAACCATAAATATTCTTAAGATTTCCAAATAAGTTTAATAGCAAATCTTACACTTAGAAAGTAGCAGAAATCTTTCACTGACTTTTTACAAAGATTAACTATAATTTTTTCAAATCCTATTTTTGTTTTGTTTTGTTTTGTTTGTTTGTTTGTTTTTGAGACAGGGTTTCTCTGTGTAGCCCTGGCTGTCCTGGAACTCACTCCGTAGACCAGGCTGGCCTCGAACTTAGAAATCTACCTGCCTCTGCCTCCCAAGTGCTGGGATTAAAGGCATGCGCCACCACTGCCAGCTAGTGGGTTACACCTCTGATTGAACAATTCCAAACTTATAAAGCCTATGATTAACATTCTTTTAAAAAAATGTATAAATGCAAAAAGGAAAAGGGGGCATGGGATATGGGTTTCCTAAGGGGGGTGGAGGGAATGGGGATAGGGGATGCCATCTGAAGTGTAAATAAAATATCTAATAAAAAAAAAAGAAAGTAGCAGAAAACACCTATACAAGTAATGAGAATGTGAAATAAAATATGAGTCAGAAGATAGGATTGAATGAGTTTCTGCTGAGAGAAAAAAAGTAAGAAGAAAGGAGAGAGGAAGGGGAAATTGAAATAGATCCAGTGGAGTCAAGATTGGAAGTACATGTTTTTGTAAATAACTAAGTGGGTAATATTCATTGAAATATAGTTTAAATTTTTACATTGAATTATTTTATTTGTTTCTGTATGTATGCATTATGTGTATGTTCAAAGCTGCTTGGTGCTGGTTCTCTCTTGAAAGTGAGGGGGAAAGAGTGTTGGGGAAGAGCCTTGGTGGGAACAAGACTTCCTCTTGCAAGATACTTAGGGTTGCCTTTTAATAATAAAACTTACCTGTCTTAAGTCTAAGTTAATTTGCAGTGGTAGTTGATCTGCCTGTTTGAGTTCCTCTGAGGCTAGAAACTTTTCTTTAATTCCTTTTTAAATTTCTTTCATAGGTTGGAAGCTGAGCTGAGTTGGGTTTTGCTCTAAGGTCACTACTCCCTGTAATCAACTTAGCATCAGACCTTTCTTTAATCTGTTTGCACTTCCTGGTGCTCCTTTTCTCTTTCAACTTTGCATTTTGTATCTTTCCTTGCCCCTTTTCATTATAGATCTTTATGATACTAACCACTAATAACCAAGAAACACAGTCAATAGGTTGTTTTGAAATGTCCTCTGCCAAAGCTGTTAGTCCATAGCTCTTCAATTTAGCCTCAGGCCAGGCAGAAAACAGCCACAGCCTTAGCCAAAATATCACAATTGTTTCTAGGCCATATATTAATATACTTTTCTTCTGAAACCTCTTGAGCTGGGCCCCCACAGTTCAAATAACCCTCTGTACCACTGTCTTACACACTCTTACTTGTATGGCCATTAAGCTCAACTTAAAACGTTCAACTGATTTTCTAATCTAAAGTCTCAAAATCCGCATTCCTCCAAACAAAAGCATGATCCAGCCTATCACAGCCATACTCCAGTTTCTGGTACCAACTTCTTTCTTAGGGGCCTATTGCTGTGAAGAGACACTGATTACAGAGACTTTTATAAAGGAAAATAGTTAATTGGCTGACAGTTTACAGTTCAGAGGTACAGTACATTATCATCATGGCTGGAAGCATGGTCAAGTACAAGCAGACATAGTGCTGCAAGGGGCTGAGGATTCTAAGTCTGGATTATCAGGCAGCAATAAGGAAGATGAGCCACAAGGCCTAGGTTGAGCTTCTAAAACGTCAAAGTCCACCCCTGGTGGCATACTTTCTCCAGGAAGACCACACCTACTCCAACAAGACCACATCTCCTAATAGTGCTACTCTCTATGAGGCTATGGGGGCCATTTTCACTCAAGCTATCATACGTGTATATATATTTGCATATATGTACATATTCATGCATGTATATAGCTACACACATGGATATATATATATGTATACATATATATATATATAGTATATATAGTAGAAATTTTATATATCAGCTTTTTTTTTTAAAGATGCAGGCATCAGCTGGGGAGTGGTGGAGCACACCTATAATTCCAGCACTTGGGAGGCAGAGGCAGATGAATTTCTGAGTTCGAGGCCAGCCTGATCTACAGAGTGAGTTCCAGGACAGCCAGGGCTATACAGAGAAACCCTGTCTCGAAAAACAAAAAGCAACAACAAACAAAACCCCACAAAACAAACAAACAAACAAACAAACAAAAAGTTAAAGGCATCTTAAATCCTGGACTATTTATAAGAAATTATCTTTCAATCTCCAGGTTGTAAACTGAGTAAACATGGAGACCATTCCCACCCCCCCCCATGGAGAATGAAAGCCATATTTTGTCATCTCTGTTATTTGTATGTGCTATACTTTAAATTGTGAATGCTTTCCAAATGTCCATAAGGCAATGGCTTGCCCCTTGAGCATTACTATTGGGCAATAATATAATCTTTAACAAGTACACAGCTAAAGATAGTGATTACCCTTCTTTTAAATTCTTCATTAATAGCTTCATTACTTAAGCAGAGGGGGTAGAATGCCAGGAGGCTTTCCTGACTCATAACTCAATAGTTTTTGCAGTTTTGTGGAGGCCTCATTCAAACAGCCATAGCTGCCATGTGTCATAATACAAATGGCTGTGCCATACCCAGAAGACAACATTCCGTAGTCCTCCCCCCTGTATTCTAACTTCTACATTTTTTCTACCTCTTCTGAGACACTCCCTGAACATAGATGAGGCACTATAAATGTCCTATTTGGAGCCTAATGATCAGTGGACCCTTAATTCTCAGCACCCTGTGCAACCAAGAATCTCTAGTGGAGAATATTCTATGCTTAATCTTGTGAGTAGCACTGGTCTAAGGGTATAAGCATAGACATTTACAAGACCATTTTACACCATGAAAAATTAATAGTTAAATATTAATAGAATTTCCCACTGCATTACATAGCATCACTTTCCATGACTTTTGGGACTGGGTTTACAGACCCATTCATAAATTCCTTCCTGCTTAAACCCAATCAGAGAGAAGTTAATTATCCTACAACAGCCTTAATAATGATTCTTAAATTTAAATTCAATTCCATTTCTCTCAAAATTTAAAAACAAAGGTTTATAAAAGAGTCATGAAGTTTTTAAGGACTTCTATTAATATTTATCATGTATCACATAAGAACTTACCATTTGGAAGTCTTTGTATCAAAGTCTTTTAGCATTGCACCTGCACTAGTAACTTAAAAGAACAACCTTATAATGTCATGCCTGTTTGGAAAAATGTAAAAGGGTCTATAGATTATTTACACCCATTAACACATTGACCTAAGTAAATGCAAGGGCTAGAAAGCAGTCTCACCCGTGGGTTTCCCTGGGCAGTAGAATTCAGGCTTCCATGTCTGTAGTTCATTCTAGCAGCAGTGCCTAAAAGATTAGGCAAAGTAATACTTTATTCACTTAAACCAGAAACTGTGACAATCTTGTAATGTCAAGACCTTTGATATGATCTCATCTTCAAATCCTCTCTTTTCCTTATGAAGAGTATAGATGTTAGATATTTAGACAGTCTTACTTTGGTGTGTGTCCATTAGGATGCTATCATATGGTTCAGTGAAACACTACCATGCTAGCTTCTAGATATTTAATTCCAGAAAAGCCTTCTCTGACATCATGGAAGTGTTCCCAATTCATCTGTAGTCTTAAAACTTTCCCTCCAGTGCAGACCAGGTCTTCCTATTTGAGTTCAATGATAGAATGAGTTGATGCTTGACTTTGCTTTAATCCAAGACTTGTTTTATTAATTCTTTTAGCTTATTAAGCAAATTATACATCCTGTCTCTGGAAGAAATTGAACTTCAATACCCCAGGGTGCCAATTTTTTTCTCAGACTTACAAAACCTTCCTATATGTATATGGCAGTTTCAAACTTCATGGCACTTCATTAGCCTATATTTCTGCAACAGTAAATATTCATAAAACCCTGTACTAGTTGCATTTCATATAATATTCTCTAACTCACTACAGTTATCTAGAAATAACTCATTAGTAAATATATATTATATTATATTATATATATTATATTATATATATTATATGAGTCACTATCTGTATTATATATGATATATTAATGTATAATATAATGTGTATATGTCATATATGATATAATTAACATTATACTACAGATATAATATTAATATTATATTATTATATATTATAATTAATATTACATATATTTTACACCCAATGTTTGTCTAACTCTCTAACATATCATTTAATTCAATTGTTACAAATTCTATGAGGCATAATAATGTCTCTTCAAGATGTCTACACTGTGATTTCTAAGGTCTATGATTATATCACCTTAAATCATAAAAGAAATTAGACAGGATGTGTCATTAGGCTAAGAACCCTGAGATGAGTTCTTCTTGAATTATCTCAGTAGACCAAATGTAATTGCAATTTTTCATAGCACTAAAGAAACCAGAGGATGAAGTCAGAATGATGTAATGTGCTAGGATTCAATGGTCATTGCTGGCATTGGAGCTCCTGAGTATAGGAAGTCTACAGAAGCTGGAGAATTGACAAACTGCATCATTCCTCTCATCTCCAAAAGGGAACATATATGTGCCAAAGCCTTGGTTTTACTCAGAAGGACCCTCATTAGACTTATGATTTTCAAAGGCTCAAAATAGCTGTATGTTTCTTTGAGTGGCAAATAAGAAGTTGATACAGATGGTGACTCATTTATCTGAGTGAAAATAAGGATTACATGTGTCACATACTGTTAAGTATCTTGCCTAGGGTGAAACAGTCCAGTGGTAGAGGATGCATTGAGTTAAGGCAGTCTGTTTATAAATATATCTTTTAAAAATCTTTATCTACATATAAACAAGTATCAAATTTGTCTCAACGTGGAAATATTTGCTACAGCTGTGAAATCTTGGTTCACAAGGAATCTGTAATCCCAGTATACTTGGTAAATAATAGAAATTCTCCACTAGTTCATTGTCCTGACCCAGATTCTTTGGTTCTTTCCTTATCTATCATTCATAACAATTATTCTCACTGCTGACTCCTGCTACAATCCTTAGATACCTTCAGAGCCTCTTCAGAGGTAAAGTGGAGAAAGAAAATTACACCATAATTCTATGTAGATCCATTTGTGATGTCTTGGATTTATGTGATAGCTCTTGGTTCATTTCAAACATAGTAACTCTATTCAGAAAGTAGATAATGTTCTCTGATATAAGACTGGTGTGTAAGATGATTATTGACTAAAGAGGTTCACAAGCTTGTCTAATGTTTTGTAGGAAGTGTAGGAGCAGTGGTTGGCCTGTATCCAGTGTCACTGTGGCATGAGGAAGACCAGGGCTATAAAGTGAGCTGTTTTGTTTTTTTTTAATTATAAAGCACAGTGTTTATTAACCTCTAGATCTCAGAAACTTCCATTCACCATATGAACTTCATTTAAAAACAAAAACAGCTAGAGATAGGCAAAGTTCTCACCTCATATGTTTGTTCTGAGGCTTAAAGGGGATACTGTGCTAAATATTTGTCTCTTCATAGAAGTTAAATGAATTCTAGTAACTATTATAATCAATAGTTAGTTTGGGGCAAACTTAGTTTACTTTGTATTTCAGATATTGTCATTCTGCCAAGAAAGTTATTACTGAAATCTTTACATCCCCCAAAGACCTAAAATATGCAGTTATTCCTCACCTGTGGTTTAATTTCTCTATAGTTTCAGTTACTATGTTCAATCATGTCTGAAATTAAGTGGAAATTTCTAGATCTAACAAGCATAAAATTTAAATAGGACAGCATTATGAGTAGCATGAAGAGGGGTCATGCCACCCTTTCAGTGATGTGCAAGGTCATACTTTGTTCAATGACTCACTCTGCATATGCTAGTTGTCTGTGAGTCAATTAAAAGTCATTTATGTATCAGATATACTATTAAGCTACCACAATGGCTGTGTTCTATAGTTTTTATTTTACTTAATTATGGCTACAAAGCACAAAGTAGTAATGGTAGAAATTCAGATAAGCCAGAAGGAAACCATAAAGTACTTTAATGAATAAAATGAGTAAAAAATTAGGTAAAATTGTATGCTCAGGTTGCTAAGATGTGTGACAGGAGTTACTGTTACCTAGTGTGACACTTGAGCCAACAGGGAACGGAAAGATGAGAAAGAGCTAAGCCATTCTTTCTGCTTTTCCTTCTACAATATATAAATCTTAAAAAAATTGAATGCAAGCAAAACAAAGTGGGAAGATAATTCTTTTGTTTTTAAATAAATTCTTCTGGTTTGAATTCAGAGATTTTTGTTTTCATTAAAAATAATTTTATACAATATATCCTGATTATAATTTTCCCTAAAATACAGAGTATTTTTAATCACAGCACAGTAAAAATAATTAGGATAAAATGGAGCATGTAAAATAATTGAATTAATCTGTGAATTAAGCCTATCCATTAATCAATGATAACTGTGGTTCTACTTTAAATATTAGTATTGGCCACACTATATGAATATTAAAGATATAAAATGTCCTTTTAGCCCTCACTTTGGAAGAATCTTTGTAATATATTAACAGATAAACTAATAAGTAATCACTAAGAGTCATGTTTTCCCTTATCAACTTACCTACTAGTACAACTACTACTAATAATAATAATAACAATGATAAATGTGTTTTATTTTTTAAAATCCTTGTAATGGCCTCGTGAAATATTGACATCAATGTCCTACTGCAACAGGGACAGTTGCTAGAAGTGTGTTTTGAATGACTTGGAGGAAGGAAGATACACCTAATGAAGTGGATATTTACTTAGCAGATACATACAACTGATTCCCTGAATTGTACTCAAATTGCGTATAGATAGACCTACTGTGTTATTTTTTATAACTTCTTTTATTATTTGAAATTATAATGTAATTACATAATGTTCTTCTTCCCTTGTCCCTTTCCAAACCCTCCAATATTATCCCTCCTTTCTCTCTCTCAAATTCATGGCCTCTGTTTTCATTAATTATTGTTACATGCATATAAGTATGTATAAGACATATATGTCTTTTGAAGGTGTTAGAACTACATGAATTATATATATATATTTATGTATACATTGTATATATATACACAATATATATACATATATATAATTATATATGTATCATCAAATGCATACATATATATAACATATGCATATGAGAAAGCTTTGGATTTGATGAGTTATCTTTATAATGAGAAAATAAAATAGTCAATTTTATAATAATTTGGAAATGACAGTGAAATATGTATGTTGATTTTTTCTTTTTTAAAAAAAATGAAAATAATTTTTTTTCTCATACAATACTTCCTGACCACAGCGTCCCTTCCCTCCACTACTCCTAGCTCTACCCCCAGATCCACTCCACTGTCAAACAGGACAAAACAAGATACAATAACACAGGGCAAAAGACCTTGAATCAGGGCTAGAGAAGGTAACCCAATAGGAGGAAAATAGTCTCAATGACAGACAAAATGGTTAGTGAAGCACCTATTCCCACTGTTAGTAGTCCCACAAGAACACTAAGCTGACAGCTAAAACATACATTCCAAGGACCTGGTTCAGATGCAAGCAAGCTCTATGTTTGCTATTTCAATCTCTGTGAGCCCATGTAAGTCTTGCTTAGTTGATTTGGTGGCATGTTCTCCTGGTGTGTCGATATATTCAAAATGTGTTAGAATTCCAAAGTTTTCTGTAAATGATATCTAGAATGTTATGTGTATCCTATTATCTTAAATTCAGTAGTTGAAGATACTTTATCATAGTACAGCTCCATATTGATGTGTTTCATTCAATGACAACGAAGCAAGAGTCAAAATGAGTTGAATGGCACTCTTTGCCTTTCCTTTCTGGGCATATATATAAAATAAATTCATTATCTTCAGTAAGTTAGGAGAATCATGGTTACCATTTATAATTAAGAGTTTTATTTCCTATCAATGGTTCTAGAGTCTTAAATTAATTAGAATTCTGGAGAAAAGCCTAGGTGAAAAAGCTTGTTTGTTTTGTTAGAGACAGTCTCCTGCAGCATAGGCTGACCTCCAACTCACTCTGTACCTGAAAGATTATCTTGAACTCTTTGTCCTTTTGTCTCTACTTCCTACATGCTGGTGTTGTAGGAATGTGTCACAACTTCCAGAAAATTAACAGTTTTCTTGTTAAATATTTCTTTATACATAAATTACAAAAATAATTTGAATAAAGAACTTTGGCACATGCATTAACAAGTATTTTTTTTAAATATTCTGTGAAAAAATTCTTCTTGAGATTAAAAACATATTTTTAAAATACTTGTAAGAGAATTTATAGAAGATAAACCATAAATGTGTTTAGAGGAAATAAAGTATCTTTTAAAACATAAAAATAACAATTTCCATCAATTCAGAAATGTGTGATTAAAAACAACAAGAGGGTCACATATCAGCATGATCCTTACTTTTATGAACATGACCGCTTATTAACATATTCCATCTAGTGAGCTTTTGAAGTCACAGAATATTCAGCTTAAAGAAAAGTTCATTTTCTAGTCATATATGAAGCCTATTTTAAAAATCCAACACCTAGGGTCTAGAGGAATGGCTCAGGGGTTAAGGGTACTGGCTGCTCTTCCAGAGAACTCAGGTTCAATTCCCAACACCCACATGGCAACTTAGGACTGTTTGTAGCTCCAGTTCTAGAGGATTTGACATCTTCATACAGGCATACATGAAAGTTAACACAAAATAAAATACAAATAATTTCATCATTAAAATTTTAAAAAATAACTAACACCTATATATTAACCATCAACTCTCTAAAACTTAATGTTTAAAAGATAAACTCCCACTTTGATATTATTATATACTGACAAAAAACTCGAAATTTCTTTGTCTTTAACTAGATGTTGTTGCTTTCTTAAGCATGGAAATGACCATATAACCTATAAACATGTTATTTTACTTATTTCTAATAGGATTTAGTGTTTTAATACACATAACATGAGACTACCTCTGCATCTGTGGCAAAAGAGAGAAAGTTAAATATTTCAAAATTTAATACTTTGATGTGCTGTATGACAGAAAATCTGGAGCATGAATTTTGTTCTGCATCCACCAATAAGACACTTACAAAACTAAAGTCATATATATTCTAAGACTATTTTCAGATATCTCTAATACCTTAAAACTTTATACACACTTCTAAATGTAGGCTAAATCTAGAATAATTTCAGAAGTATTATTTATTTAAATTGCCAGATGTATTTAATTGCATCAAATTACACATACTCTTAGAGCTCAAACTACCAATGTATAGAGCCATAGTATATAAGAAAATGACACAATTCTAATTTTTTGGAACAAATATAATATGATTCAGTGTTTTTTTCCCATTTTGTATATATTACATTTTATGAAAAATAGAAATCTTTACATATGGTATGTGAAAATTTGATGTGTACAAATTATCAATTGCAAATGCTTTGGATTTAGGTTGGAAATATAGCTCATTGGTTATCTGTGACTTGTCTGGCCACTCAAAATTTGGTTGATGTCAATGTGGATATTTAGCAATTAAAATGGGACAAATGAAACAAATAGGATTTAGCCTAGTAAATTCTTAAACTTTTTAGTGATTTATTTTTTAATTTTATGTGCATTGGTGTTTTATCTGGATGTATGTCTGGGTGAGGGTCCCATATCCCCTGGAACTAAAGCTACAGATAATTTCGAGTTGCCATGTAAGTGCTGGGAATTCAACCCAGGTTCTCTGAAAGAGGAAGTAGTGATGTTAAACACTGGGCCATCTCTTCAGTCCCTCCCCGTTTTTTGTGTAGTATATTCTTAAAGGGTTATTTTTCAGATAAAAGTTACCATTGGGTATTCCTAGGTGACTTGGAGGATTTAGAGATTACAGAATGTTAGATTATTAGAAACCTTAGAGAATGGAAGAAAGGTGTGCTAAAAGATGAATGTTTCCATGGCTGAATAATTTAACTGTGAAATAGTAAATTATTTTCTGTTTTATATATTTTGTATTTTCTAAAAGAGAATGAAAGGATCTACAATAACTTAATTTACATATATATGTATATATATATAACTAGATAATGACTTACTAAACAATATGATTATTACAAATGCAATATTACAAATGCAATAAACGTACAGAAGTCAATCCTATATTTGAGTGATTCATAGAACTAAAATAAGCTTTCTATTTATTACTAATGACTTATTTAAAAGATACAAATGAACATCCACAAAAATGTCGCAGCCCAAGCAAAATGTTGAGGCCCAAGCTGACCCATGTTTGGGCGGCCACTGTATCCCGGCCCAAGCTGCCGCTCTGGTCCTCGGGTCGGGGTTCAGCAAGAGAGAGAGTAAGGATGGACTCGAAGAATGCAGACCAGACAGAGTGTAATTCAATCCCATTTATTCTTTAGTCTAAGTCCTAAGTCTTGAGTTCCTAGTGCCTAGTCCCTAGCTCCTAGTCCCTCCAAGTTCCAAGTTAGTTCTTCCAAGTTCTCTTCCAAGTGCCTGCTACCTGTCTTCTCTCTGCTGTGTCTGGTTCTCTGTTCTGTTCTGTCTCTGCCTTTTATATGTCTCACTTCTAAGCCATGCCTTTTGGTCACACCTTTAATCATGCCCTTAGGTCTTGTCTCTAAATCTTATCTCTAAATTACACTCTTAAATCACACACCTTTAATCTCACACACCTTTAATCTCACACACCTTTAATCTCAAGGTATCTAAACCAAGATTATCGAAGTGTGCTCAGCTGTTGTAGGCTATTGTAATCCAAGTCACATGTCAGGGTATATGGCTCAAGATGCCTGCAAAGCTGATAGCTGCTTTCTGCTAAAAGTCGGCCCCCAACACATAAATATATTTACATATATTTATAATAAACTCCTAATTAGGATTTTCTGTCTCTGTGGAGTTGAATGACATTGGCCTTCACTGTGTGTATGCAATATAAACTTTCCACACATGTTTTTTTCACGTCTTATGATTTTATGGAGTCTTCTGAAAGTAGGCATGATAGATAAAATCATTAGCCCATGATATATATAACCTCTGCCTCTCTGCTCTGCTTAAAGACCAGGGTAAGGCTGGAATCTATAACTATTTAACACACAGTTCATTCCCATAGCAACCAACCATATCCAAAGATATCTCCTCAAATCACTTATTTCAGTTACACACCCAAAATTAGATGCATCACTTAGGAGACTCAAAGTATTTGGAAACTATGAGCCAAGAAACTGAGACTAAAACTAAATATATTTTTATTATAAATCACAATACTAAAATTATTTATATGATTTTAATACCAAATATCTATTTATTGTAAAAGGACATGACATTAGTGATATCAGGTCAATGTAGAGAAAGGAAAGGATGAAGAAGTCACTATGAAAAAGATTGGCTAAGGAAACTGAAACACTAGATTAGAAAGGAGCTTATAAAGCAAAACAAGAAGTGTAAGTCCAGGAGCAATCAGATCTGTGTGTGTCATGTTCAAACTTTCAAAAGCAAAGCAGAGAAATTAGGGGCCCCTTGAAAAGAGAGAGTCAGAAAGGAGACTTAAGGTGACTCCAAAGGAAAGTGGGATCTTAAAGATAAAGAAGTGAAGGGTGAAAAGATTAATCTAGAATTTCAAAATTGTTTTGAATAATAAATCGTTCAAATAATACATGAAAAAAATCACCAAATTTTTTCTGAGGATAGTATAAAAATTGTCAAGATAAGAGACAATTACTAAAAGTGAAGTACAGAATGAAAATGAGGCATATGGAGACAATATGTGGTAGTATGTGTGTGATATAACACAGACTGTATAAACCCCAGAGTTGTAATACCTTCTGGGATTTGTGACTAATACCTATATATTCAAATTTATTCATTTACAAAACTGGCATACATTTCAGAATCTACTCATAAATTTCTGCAAAACCAGACTCAACGTAGAAAAGTACCAGCTTTTTGTAGGAAGTTTATAAAGAGCAATATTTTGAGGAAATTTTGACATAAATATATAATATGTATATATTTGTTAGAGAGAGATAGAAGCAAGCAATAACATGAACAGCTGCTTTCAAATAACTTGCCAATTCTTCAAATAATTAAATGTAAAATTGCCATATGATGCAGCTATTCTACTCCCAGGCATTTTCCAAGGATAATTGCAAATATATGTCGACATGCAAAATAATTGTACAAGAGTATTTATAACAGCTTTATTTATAATCACCAAAAGTGGAAACAACCCAAATGTCTATCAAGGTATAAATGGATGCGTAAAATGTAGATTTTTATAAAATGAAATATTATTGAACTATCAAGAATAATCAAAATACTGAAGAATGTTACAACAATAAAACCTGGAGACATTAAGTTAAGTGAAACATTAAGCAGCCAATTACAAAGCTTAGTATATAGCCATATTAAAGCCCAGATCTAGGAATTCAAATTGGGATGAAATGGAGTCGTGGTTACTTAAGAGTAGGAGGAAGGTCTGGGTGAAAACTATAAGGCTTCCAACCTGAGTCTATAGTTGATTGTTACTATGATTATTCATATCTTAGAATACCTAAATTCTAAATGAGAGAGTTGTATGGAATATTCAGTTATCTAAAAGCAATTCCAAAAGGTTAATGAGATGAATAACATATATAAAAGAAAAAATAATAAAATAATAATGAAACTACATTGATATCAATTTAAACAAATGTTAAAGAATAACTGAAAATAATTATCTTTGTATGATAAAATATTTACATATTGAAACATAACTGCTAATATCCTATGAACCAAGCACTCAATGCTTTCTGCTGAGCTAAGGAAAAAATCTAATACTATCACTTTTATTTAGTTCTATACTTACAGTCTCTACTATGTGCTAAAGAGATATAAAAATAATAATTAAAATTGTAATGAGTGGGCACCTGTTTGTAGATAATATAATCTTTAGGCTTTCTTTCTTTCTTTCTTTCTTTCTTTCTTTTTTCTTTTCTTTTTTTTTTTTTACTTTACATCCAGTCACTGCTCCCCTTTCCTCTCACTCTTCCTCATATGGCCCTTCCCCTGCCCCCTCCTTCAGTTCTGAAAAGGGATAGATCCCCCCTCCACTGGGTATCAACCCACCCTCACACTTCAAGTCATTGTAGAACTAGACAAATCCTCCCCTAGTGAGGTCAAACAAGGAAGCCCACTAAGGGTAACATGATCTACAGGCAGGCAACAGAGTCAGGGTAAGCTCCCACTCCAGTTGTTCAGGGACCTGCATGAAGACCAGGCTGCACATCTGCTACATATGTGCAGGGGGGTCTATGTCTAGCCCTTGCATGCTTTTTATTTTTTTATTGCTGGTACATGGTTAGGATTAGCCACAAATAATATAAAATATCTTGGTGTAATTCTTACCAAGCAAGTAAAAAGACCCATATGACAAGAACTAGGGAGATAGACCAAAAGAGTTGTGACAACTTCCTTTGACACCCTGGACTTAGAGCTTCTGAGCGTTTGAATTGAAGTTACCTTTGCAAGCCTGTTACTCCACTTCAGAAACTGACACAGTTGCAAGTTCAATCTCTGCCTGGGATATAGAGTTGATACTTTCAGTATTAGTACAGACTAACTTAAGAGTGTGATAAGACTATTGACATTTAAAACTAGTTGACTAATATGTGTTTTCCTGAATCAAGATAAAACCACCACTTCATTCTGTACATATGGAACCATGTTCAATGCAAAGATGTTCCGTCAACAGTGTTTTTTTCTATGTGGAAAAGAATCCTAAGAAGGGGTATAAGTGGATAAAAGCCTAAAAATGCTTTCCTTGGTAAAACTGTGTGCAAAATCTTGGCATATAAACATATGCCAAGTTATACCTCAGTGGAACAGAAGTGGTAGAGGCCGCCATTGAAAAGCACCCTCCATATTCTTTTCACAATCACATTTGCATTGTCATAAATACTCCCTTTACAAACACTACATTTGTATTATAGGTTTTGAGAAATGTTGTATGCAAAACCCAGTATTTTCTCATTTCAAATTTAAGTTTCTTCTTAAATACGCATCATAAATTGACTGTACTTGCCTAACTCGGAATTACAAATTGTCTGTGAGGCTTGGGATTCCCCTTGGACATGATATTTTCAGTTTAATTGTACAATTTAATTTTTATTATCTTTATATATTTCCTTAATTGTTAACAACATACTAGAATCACATTTACTATTGTTATTATACAAAGAAAGAAATCTAGCTCTAAGTGATCTGTACTAAAAAATGTGAATTTTTATCTTCTAATATCTCACCAAACAACACAATATCTTCCATTATATAATGTGTTTTGTCCAGCTTCAGAAATTTGGCATATTAATAAATTGTTGCTGCTTTTTCTCTGATGTTTTATATCCTTTGGGGCCAATGAACAATGTCCACAGAAATATAGAACCTCTCTTGATAGCAGGTAGCATCATATCAGTATAATTAATTCTCATCTTTGAATCTTTTCACCAGCTGTTTCCCAAAAAAAAATTAAGTAGAAGAAAATGATCTGCTAAAAACTTATGGGTTTGTTGACATAAATGGTGGGTATGGAGTTGAGGCTCAGGTTCTACCTTTTCATTCTTATTATACGGTGTAAGTACCTGATAGTCATGTGTGCCAGACAAACAAGAATGTAGGGAAGTGAGGTATTGAAGCCTTGAGATGGACAGTGATAGACAATTTTTTTCTCATACTAAATCCTGTACTTCATCTTTCATCAGTCTTCATAATCCTAATGTCCACATTAGTATTGAACTGTGAATGAATATCAGGTGATATGTAAAATGAAGAATCTTCACTTTCTTAGAGAACTAAAATGGTGGCTACTGATATGCTTATTTTGAGTAAAACAAAAAATTTAATTTCAAGTCTTAGCTTCAAGTTGATATTATGCCAGTGCTAGTATTTACTTGGTAAAGTATTTACTTTCAACCTGTGCTTTTTTTTTAAAGGCTGGAGTGATAGTGTACATTTGTTATGCAGCTTCTGGGACTGTTGAGACAGGCAATCATGGAGCACCCAACACAGCCAAGATAGCCTAACTTAAGAACTCCAAAAGTAACACAGTCTGCTCTAGGCCTCCACATGCACATGCATATGAACACATATGAGCACACACCCTCACTCTCAAACACTCACACACATGTACACACAAAGAAAATGAGAAGAGATCACATTACATTGTTTTTCTATTTATTCACAACCAAGGATAATTTTAAACTATCAATGTATAAAATAAAGATTAGCATAACTATTTCTTTACAGAAAAAAATGGTCATTCCTACTTATATCTAGTCTGGGGACCTTATTTTAATAAAAGATCTCTCACTGTCACTCCTGGGGATCATGGTTCAGCTCTGAGAACCTATACAAGCTGCTTGGTTTAGTTTATAAGAGAAACAGTCTTTTCTGTTTTTGTCTCATCTTTCTCCTTCCTTTCACTTTTGTGTGGGGGGCACACTCAGCTGTGTGTGTACTTGTAAAGGATAGAGCTAAACATTTGTGTGTTTATCAGTCTACATTTTACAGATTTGCATAGGGTTCCTTTAATTAACATGAAGTTTCATCATTTGGGCCAGACTAGCTGCTTAGTGAGTTCTCGAGATCTATATGACTTTTTCCTCAACCCCAGAACTAAAGCAACAGGACAATACTAAAATGCTACCAAGCTCAATTTTTACATGGATGCTGGATATCTGAACTCAGCTACAGAAATCACTTTACCTACTAAGCCACCTCCTCAGCAATTCTCCTGCTTTCTTACTGGGCTTCTTTTGTAACTCACTTTCTCACAAAGGAATTTAACACCTGAACATGTAAGAAAACATGTAAGAAAACAGTTTTGGCTTCCAAAAGATGCCATGGAGAGTATGCAATGATATTGTGGTGTCCCCAAAATATTTTCTTATCATAAGAAATTTAGACTGGCAGAAGCCAGAGAGAAACATCTTACCCAGTAAATCCCACAAGGCAAAGGAAAGAATCACTCTGACAAGCCCAGTCCCTTTATATCATAAGCTGTTTCAAAGATACAATGAATGTCTAGTAATGATTTCCTTTTAATATTTGTTTTATTATTTTTGTGAATATCATACATATCATAATTCCCATGCCATCCTCCTCATTTCAACCCTTCCTTTGTTCTCAGTGCCTCACAAATTGATAACCTCTTTTTCTTTAATATATAATTTAATATATATGTATGTACACACACATTATCCATCTATCTATCTATCTATTTATCTACCTATTTCTCTATATATTATCTATCTATCTATCTTTATATCTATCTATATCTGCTAATTCAATTTAATTATGTTAATATGTATATATTTTCAGAGATGAGCACTTGGGTTAGGATAACCTGTTAAGACCCTATGCCTGGAGAAGACTGATTCTCCCTTGCCTGTTAGCTGCAGCTCTTCTTCTAAGGTTGGGGCCTTATGAGAGATCCTCTATGTTCAGTAGGTGTGAAGTAGTATTTTCATTGGCCAGATCTTGTTTAGGTGGCTATATTGTTAAGATTTTATGGGTGCAGCTTCCCTGTCATACATATAAGACTGTCTTGTACTTCTATTGTCTTGTAGAAGGCACCTGGGCCTCTGGCTCTTTTACTCTTCACACACACACACACACACACACACACACACACACACACACACACTTCCATGATATTCTCTGAGCCTTAGTTGTAAAGTTTGTGTTGTATATATATTAAATGGGAACTGACACTCAAGGGTGGTTGTTCTATATTGATCAATTGTGGATTTCTGTAGTAGCTGCCATCTTCTGGGGACAACAGGTTTCTTTGATGAAAATAGGAGTTCTATTTACCTATGGGCATAAGGATAGGAATTAGGAATACAGGCGAGAATTAGAATTGCTGAATTTCATTATGGACCAGAAATATTTCCATCAAAAGTTGTGAGAAAAAAAATAAAAGAAACAAAAACTAATCTCACTGTTATCTGACAGCAAGATAAGGAATATTCTCTGTAGGTTTAATCTTCATTAATTCTTTTATAAAGGTTTCATGTGTCAGCATGTTTTTTTTTTTTTTTTTTTTTTTTTTTTTTTTTGGCTAGAAGCTACATATATGAGCATCTTATGTTGGGGGTTTCCGTCTTAGCCAATTCAACTTTTCATGACACTTGCATGTAGTTCTAAGCACAAAATAAACTTTGAACACATATGTCTTAATTGATTTAATAAATGGGAAGTGAGTGAAAAAGAAAGAGTAACCTGCAGTTTGGCTGCATCATCTCTGCTCTAATTGTACAAGGATAACACAAGATAATCAATGATAGCCATGGTAAAATCTTCTCTATTGTTATGTTAAATGTAATTGCTATTTTTCTAAATCTATTTTTAAGAAGAACTTCAGCTAAATGAGAAGGTTTTAAAATCTATGCAAGATACTTCTTTTTTTTTCATAAAAAAACATTTAAGAGTACATCTCATTTACCCCTTTCTCTTCTTTCATCTTTGAAACTTTTGTGAGAATTCAGCTGTTGTTGTTTGCACAAGACCTGCAGGAGATCATGTGGTTGTAGTTAATATTTCAATATGTTGACTACATTTCAACTCTTCACCAAACATTGGGTTCCACTGTTTGCCTTGATGACTACCCCTTTGGCTAAAATCTTCAATGTTTCTTGCATCATTATTCTTATGAGGCAAATTATATATATGTTTTAATATATAATCTTATATACATACAATAGCTGAGTCCTAGTGGCACCTAGAATGGTAATCAAATTTACAGAAAAAGGCAGACAACATGACATAACATAAAATCTTTTTCCCAGAACCTTAGATGCTAAACCCAGCCTTTTTATTTCTATTGTTTAACAGTAAAGGGGAAAATAAATTAGAAAGAAAGATAAAAGATTAAGAGTCTGTGAAAGAAGATGCAAAAATATGCAATAACACATTGGTCATCATGAAATTACAAACTTGAAGAGATGTCAGACAGAAAGTCTATAACTATACTGTTGTACTTTGCTCTGTTAACACATACACTATTTCTTCATTTAAAGATTAGTCTCAAATAAATACTTAACATTTGTTTTATAAAGTAGACTTTGTATTTGAGGCTTGTTTGGGTCTTCTTTCTTTCTTTTCTTTCTTTCTTTCTTCCTTTCTTTCTTTCTTTCTTTCTTTCTTTCTTTTATTTATGCTTGAAGCCCTTCAATCTTTTGTTAAATCATTAAAAGAATATTTCATGTCATGTCTCATTATTAGAATAATGAGACATGGAAAAAGAAAGGGACCAGGGATGGATAAGACCTGAGTGTCGCCATTGCAGTGGCTCATTAAGAAACCAGGTTCTCAGTCCAAGACAAGATTACAACCAGAGTCAACTCCTGTAAGTTTTAGGAAGTAGCATATTTAAGTTCTCAGAACCCTGTCAGAAGAATGATTTTGTCTTCTCTCAAAATTTTAAATATTATTTTATTCTTCTTGAACTTCTTGCATGGATGCAATTTACTCTGATCATATTCATCCCTCTTGTCCTGCCTCCAATTTCTCCTGGATACCCCCAAGGTCCCTCTCCCAATTTCATATCCTCTTTTCCTTTTTATTATCCACTGAGTCCAATTAGTGCTGCCCATATGTGCATGGGTGTTGGGACATCCACTGGAGTGTGGTCAACCTACCAAGGATGACACCCTTGAAGAAAGTAGATTCCAGTGGAGGCTCAGATGCCTCTCTTGAAGCCATATTGGAATTTTGACAACTACTGATCTCCTGCAGGTCTTGTGAAGACAGCAGCAGTTGATCTCTCACAAAAGTTTTACATATGGAGGAAGATAAAGAGGGAAATGAGATGTGGTCTTAAATGCTTTTATTGAAAGTAGAAAAATTATTTTGCATATGTTTTTATTTATAAGATTTAATGTCAATCACCTTCAGAGTGGTCCCAGACTAATGGGGCATTAACTGAGCTGTTTTTATTTCAGTGAAAGTCCTCTTGCATGTGACTTTCTCTTACTAGTGACACTCTACTTTTCAGCTATATTCTCTCATGTCATCCATGATGGGTACACAGAAGCATTTAGACCTATCTGATTCTTTTTTAGTAGGGTACTTAAGTGAAGCTTGAATAATGAAATTTCCCCCCCAAAGCTAGCTCTCTTCTTCCTCTAAAGGCCACTAAATAGGTAAACACCACCTTTTTAGTCAATGGAAGAAAACAAAAAGCATTGCCATGTCTCATATCTGGCTTCAGGTGTGTTGCCATAGTATCTTCAATCTACTTTATGTGTACATATATATGGTGCTTACAAGTTGAGCTAAGAGACACTCTCAAATGTCTTTTAGTGCTTATAGAGCCATGAAGGAATCTCAGATAGACATCAATGATTTGGTAAACAGTCTCTGTGATTGGTCCCGTGGAACTGCCACATGATATACTCATGACCATTCTTTAAAGATCTAATTCCCAACCAACTACTAACTCCAACCCTTCTTAGATTCAGAGATTAGATGATAGCTTGCATGTTCAGAGAAGTATGTGATCACTTCTGGAAAGCAAAGTTTCTGTAACCAGGAAAGGCATGAATAGATCTAATTGCTGTTTCCAAACCAAATTCCCTTCTCAACTTTCCTCCCTACAGCCCAAGCTTTAGATGAGATCCCTTAAATTTTAATACACATGGGTCCTTGTGATTGTAGTTAAAGTGAGATTCCGATTCAATTTTCTGAGGTACAAATGTTATAGTGATATTCTGCATGTCTAAACAGCTATGTGATGTCCAGGCTTTTGATGCTGAAATCATACTTTTGAAGCAGCAATTCAGTTTTCTACAATCTCTGAGCCTGTATCAGTGTTTTAGTTGCTTTTCTGTTAGTATGATAAACATCATGACAGACAGACACACACACACACACAAAAACCAAACCAAACCAAACCAATCCAAACCAAACAAAACAAAACAACAACAAAAAAAAAAAACTTAGAGGAGGAAAGGATGTTTTATCTTACAATTCCAAGATAACAGTCTGTCACTGAGGGAAGTTAGGGAAGGAACTGATACATGAACTATTGAGCATAAACCATAAAGAACACTGTTTACTGACTCAAAGCCTTATGTTCAGTCAACATCATTTTTATTATTATTTTAACATATTGTATAGGTATTTTGCTTGTATGTGTGTCTGTGCACTACCTTTATGCCTAGTGCCCACATAGCCCAAAAGATGTCACCATATCCCCTGGAACCAAAGTTATAAACAATTGAGAATTGTCATGTGGGTATTGGGCATTGAACCTGAGTTTTCTGGAAGAACAACTAGGACACTTATCTGCTGAGCAAGCTTTCTAGACCCTTAGGTATACATAACCCATACCTACCCACAGTGGGCTGAGCCCTCCCACATCAACCATCAATCAAGGAAATCTCTCACAGGCATTGACACAGAAGTTACTTGACTTCCATTACAAACAGGTGGAAAATGAAGCTGAGAATGAAGTTCAGCAATAGCTTACTTGCCTAGTACACCAGAGCATCCTGGGCTTAATCCCCAGTACTGAGAAAAGAACTAAATAAATAAATAAATAAATAATAAATAGAAGTTACTAATTTGGTTTTAAGTACAGATGTCTAAGAATATAGGACTCTAAAGAAGCATATCATCTTCATAAATTTTTTCTTAGGGACAACATAAATTAAATACTCAATATTTTGTTTTAAAAATACATCTATTTCTAGAAGACTTTTATTATATCAATTTGAAATACTCTTTTACTAATTTTTGAGAATTTTATACATTAATCACCATCACTTTAAAAATACCTCCCTCATTTCTGACCCATCAGAAATTGAGTCCTTATTTTTTTCAAATTCATGGGATACCATTAGATGTGCCTATGTATTCATAGATATATGTAACAAACCACTTGAGAATATTACATCTACAAAAGACACACTCTTTAAAAAGTCAAAACCTCTCCCTCCCCTGGCAGGTGTAAATTACTAGATCTCGATTATGAAATTTGCGCCCATCTCACTCCTTTTTGCTGGGATTTTGTCTTGTTTGAACTTAAGTAGGTCTGCTGTATGTTATCAGAACTACTGTGAGTTTATACGTACAACTGTCCTATTATGTTTCCTTGTTGTCAGTCTCTGTATCAGTTTCTGACTCTTAAACACTTTCTGCTTCTTCCCCAATGATCTCTGAGCTTTGGGTGGAGGGGAATAGGATACAGATGTTCCATTTAGGGTTTAACACTTTTTAGTCATTTATACTCAGCACCTAAACCAGTTGTTAGCCTCTGTGTTAATTACCATCTATTAAAATAAGCTTCTCAGATAAAGGTTGAGATATGCAAAACACTATGACTATAATGAGAAGTTTTTAGGAGTCATTTTAATGTTATTTCCCATTAGGAGAGTGCTAGAGTAGGTTCGGGCTGATGTCAAGCTACAGGTTCTTGGGCCCATTAACTATCAGATCTGGATTCCATGTCGTGGAGAGAGCCTTAAATCTAATCTGAATGTATTTGTTTACCCACATGCCATTTGTGCCACTATTTCAACACTGGTAATGTATTGTCATTCAGCTCTCTCTCTCTCTCTCTCTCTCTGACACACACACAAACACACACATGAAAGCAGATGGGGGAGGAAAGAAGAAAGGAAGGAGAAAAGGAAGGAAGAAAGGAAGGAAGGAAGGAAGGAAGGAAGGAAGGAAGGAAGGAAGGAAGGAAAGCTAAACTAGCTAGCACAATTTTTAAACTTTTGTTTTATAGAGGGATTGTTTCTCCATGATAGAGTAACTCCATTTGAAAGCTTTTTGTATATGTTATGTTTATTTAAAGCTAGTATATGAAATGGTAGTTTTTCATTGTTCTTTTTGTTTGTTTGCTTGCTTGCTTGCTTTTTCTTGTCCTAATCCTCTGTTGCCCTTATAAACTTGGAGCTTTTGTAAATGATGACCCATCTTGGTTAGCTTGTCGTGGTAAAATAAAATGCCTACATTTTGGTCATATATAAAGGGCAAGAATCCATTCATTGCAATTCTGGATGTTTAAAATCAAAATGCCAAGAGTATGTGTATCCGTAATCCCTTGATGTGTAGGCCTTAATCTCTTATACTTTAATCATTCCACAGAGGTCCTACTCAATACTATTTAATGTCATAATCCACTAATTTAGGGGCATGGTGAAGAGAGTGAAGTCTCAGAAATAGTGTAGGAAGAACACTGGCCTGAAATTTAGAAAGTGTACCTGCAAATAGAGTTTGTTGCTCCCTGCCCAGAAAAATTATTAGGATGCTTACATCTCTCCTCACTAAAAGCTGGAAACATTTTGAGCTGGACCTTACTTCTTGAAGTACAGTGAAATATCTGACTTTAACATTTATAGAAAAAAATAGCATACGCAAAAGCAGTATTTTTGCTACAAAGGAAAGATTATTTTAAAATTCAATTTTCAAAAGATAATTTAAAAAGATATACTGAAACTTAAGAGGTAGCTCATTGGGCACCAAAGTATAATGACTTGAGTTCAAATGCCAGAAACCACAATGAGCTGGGCATGGCCACATGTAACTGTGATCCCAATGCTCAGAAGACCTGATTGAGGGAGGTTCTTGTTTGCCATCCTATCTACAAGTGAGAAAACTGTTTCAAGGGAATGAGGTAGGGCATGATAAGGCAAGGCAGATATTGTCTTCCTTCGTAACATTCTCATCTGGACTTGTACAAATGAACAGATGTACATACTTGCACGCACAAGTATTCATATACCACACACATAGAAACACACACAGAAACACACACACACACACAAAGATGTAGTCATATGTTTGGTTTTCTGAGTAACACATTAAATAAGATGTGGCAACAATTCTAAAATACTTAATATTGATAACTAGAAATACTTGGAGATGTTTGTAACAATTAAATATAATGTGAAGATACTTGCATTTCTGAGACAAAAATATTACATAGTCACGTTACCATTGCAGTTTGCTGCTATTTTTATGGCTGAGGGAAACAGTTACCATTGCAGTTTGCTGCTATTTTTATGGCTGAGGGAAACACTGAAGTTTAGTAGATCATTGATGAAAATATACACACACTGCTTCCTCTGGAGTTTGCTGATCCTCTAGATCCCACTTACAGACAATCTGAGACTCACCAGCCTCTAGATTAAGATCACCTTCACCAGAAACTCCCCAAGATGGAAAGTTTAGTGGCTAAGTGGTGATGGTTGTAGTAACAATCTGGAAAGCTTGTGCAATATTTATGTAATTACAGTTTGTGGCATATTTCCCTACTAGATAACAACAGTGTCTTTAAATCTTTCTTATCTTAGAAGAGGAAATGTAAAGTTGATGCTGTTAAACAAAAGATACATAATTGGTTAGTAATAAAAACCTTAGAACAAGACATGATGGTTTCTGAGACTCCTTTTCATATTACTTTCCAGTTTAGGAAATGAAACACTGAAATTTGTTCATCCAGCTTTCTCTATATAACTCGAATATTAACAAAATTACTTACTGGATATTTATTTAAACCTAAGATCCAAAAAAAGACAAGCTCCGATATTTCAGCCAATTCTTTCATTGTATAGATTTTTGTTTTAAAAGAAGAAAACATTTCCTTTGCTTCAAAGTTGTATGTATAAAATTCGCATAAACTTGACTTAGATACCTTTATTCATAATTGGATAAAACATGATAGCAACCAACGTCATCCAGTGAAACCATAGATGAACAAAATGTGGTACATCCAAATAATGGAATAACATTTGTTACTAAAAGAGTTACTAAAGAGTCCTGCAAAATCTTGGAGGAACTTTAAGTGGAAAGTATTAAGTGAAAGAAGCTATTTCGAAAGATTTTTACTGCTCATGTCCAACAATATGACTCTGAAAAAGACAAAATTTGTGGACAGTAACATCATCAGGAGTAGTGGTCACTGCAGAGTTACGGTAGAAAACAATGAGTAAATGACACATAGAGGGTTTTAAAGGTAAAAACAATTTTGTACGTTTCAGTAATAGTGGACACACATATGAGGATACATCTGTTAAAACCTAAAAAATGTTTAATGCCAAGAGAATACCCTAATGTTGGGCTGTAACATGCGCGGGCATGGGTCCTGTTGGGTTGAATTGTGGGCCCTGCAGCTGACACCCCCAAGGGGCTAGGGCCATGGGTCAGAGAGGCAAAGGAGTGGGAATTCGATGGTCAGATGTAGGGCTGTGAAAAACCACAGGACTCTGCTCCAGGTTAGGACTCTGCTTCAGGGGTGAAGGAAACACAGTCTGGGGTCCCACTGGGGTGAGAGTTCTTGGGTTGGGAGTCGCGGGGCCAAGCCAGCCAGGAACCAGCTGGTTCTCAGACCCTTTGTCTCAATCAGGCACTGCTGAAAGGCCATGGAAGGGCCAAGATGGGGGCATAAGGGTTGGATCGACCCAGAACTGAAGCAGGAAGGATGAATCACTTGGTTGGGTCATAGCTGGCTCGGCTTGCTTGCTTGAGTTGGTGGCCTTTGTGGCTTGAACATAGAGAGGTCAGCAAGAGATTAGATGACAGCTCTGTAGGTGAAGACCTTCTCCACAGTTCCCCACAGGAGGTCCCAAAGAAGAGAGATAGGCCATGGTCATAGGCTATGGTCTTAAGATATTTATTATCATGGTGGAAAATGGATGAAGCTAAACCCCTGTATTCTCAGGGCAAGCCTGAGGTTAAATACCTTTTGCAAAGAGGAGGGTCTGGGAAGGAATGTTTAACTGGCTATGCCCACTGGCCATTAGGTATCTCATTAATATAGAGATCTATCTTGAGGCTCTGTGGCCTATAGTTACACCCTCTACCCGTGTAGGGGCTAGTTGGAGCGTTGTCCTATGTACCCGATGGCCACAGACCTCTCGGTGGGGGGCTGTAGCTATGTGAAAAAGGTCAGGGGCCCAGGAGCAAGGCCAAATTCCTACCATCCCTGAGGGTCTCCAGGGTTCAAAGCCTGTGCATTTTGTTCATGTATGGTTTCACTGGATGACGTTGGTTGCTATCATGTTTTATACACTTATGAATAAAGGTATCAAAATCACATTTATGCAAATTTTATATATACAACTTTGAAGCAAAGAAAGTGTTTTCTTCTTTTAAAACAAAAATCTATACATGAGCTGGATCTCTTAGATTGACAGCTATCAATCAACACCATGACTTATGAGTAGAGTGAGCAGAGAGTCGTCAGGAACTGCAGCTTTAAGAATCCTTAGACAACACTGAATGGAATTCTCTTGCTTGGGTATTGCGGTCCATTTGTACATCAGACACAATGACTGGATCACTCCTTGGATTCAAGGTGTGGTGTTATTATGAGCCTACCAATGATTTCCGTTTGTTCAGTTTTATTAGTTTGGGTTGCATAATGACCCTAGGTGTACATTCAAGGCTATTTGAACTACTTTTATATTAAATTCCTTTTAACTATAGTGAGTTTTTGTTTTTCAGATTTTCTGATAAGCTCTTTACAACCTATGTCTGGAACCGGACAGTGATATAAAACCATATATAACACAGTAGTTCTTGTATAGTAAAAATGCACATAGTTGAATATTTTAATGATATTTTCTAAAAATAAACACCTGGAATCCTGATTATTTTGCATTTAATAAGTACATTTTATGTTTCATCTTTATATATCATTTGACTCTAAAACAAAATATGACAAAAATATTTGCATTGTAAAAATATTCAAAAGTTATCATTGTCACATAAATAAATTATTGTCAGATAAGGACTAAATGTCACTGTTATACCACATAATTTTCAAATTATTTTCCTATTATTCAAAATATGATTTATCATCATCTCTGATAGCCATCAAATACTTGTTTGTTTTATAACTCCTGGAATCCTAAATGTTTGCAAATTGCTTTTACTAACATTATCTAATTTATAGATTACTATTTGTGTATATAGTTATATGTATACATATACAAACACACACATACATATGTTTGTGTGTGTGTGTACACAATGCTATACAAAGTGTCTTACAAATAACAAGTATTATCATATAGCCAGACATACATTTTTTTGGAAAGCACATTTGTGTTCAATTTTAACTACAACTTCATGAATACACCCCATATGATTTGATGTCCAATAGGAATATTATGGTTGAACAAGATAACATGCAGAGAGTGAAAGACTTTTGGAAAGACACAACTACAAATAAGATATATGTCTCATAGCTCTTGCCTCAAGGGTCAGAGTCCTGTGCAGAAGAAGAAGCAGAAAAATATTAAGAGTTAGAGGTGATGGATTACTCCAAGGAAGCATTTTCCAGACACAACAGGGCTGATGCCCTTGTGAACTCAGAGAGTCTTTGTCAGCACACACAAGACATGTCTAAGTTCAAACCATCTAAAATCCCAGCATGGAGAAGAGGAAGTGAGCACAAAATTTCATCCCTAATCAAGTAGTTATTTGTGATTGATAGCTGGTGGGAGAAGGAAAAGTATTTTTCTCCTATGGAATCACCTTGACGGCATCAGCCACACTGGGGGCAAGTCTCATACTCAGAGGTAGTTAACTAATACAAAATAGTGTCCACTTTTATGTGCTTTTTGTTGTTGTTTTCTTTATTTTGAAAGTGAGGGAAAAAAACATGAAATCAGGTGAATAGGGAGGAAGTAGTACCTGGGAAGAGTTGGGAAAGGGGAAAGAAAAAGAATAAATTAGAACTTACTGAAATTTTTTTTAAATAAATTTAAAAAGATATTGTGTTTAGGTTACAGATAGTGAGATACATGAAAAATTTCTGTAAGTACACATGCATCTACTTTATATTAATTTTGTGCATATGATATATTTATATATACAGTACATGAGTTTTATAGAGCTAATATTTTTACATATTACCTATACTTTACATATTGGATTATATGTATAGCTATAGATATGTATATACATATATATGTTTATACATCCAACTCATTATGTATATATTTATTATATATTAATAAATTGATATATATATAAATATTTATTATATTTACTTTATATACACAAATTATATATAAGTAATATATAATTTGTCTTGCTTCATATACATTCTTAAATATAGTGTGGAATACCAGGTTTTAAAAATATTTTTAGCATAACTTTTTTTAACTTCTGTTATATTTATGTTGGTTATAAGCACAGAAACTTTATAGAGTAATATTCAAGTGACTGAGCTACAATTTTGATGTGATCAAATTTACATGTTGTTCTGGTTTTCCATGTAAGTTTGCTCTAAATGTTAGCCATTTAGATTATTGGGAAAAATAAGGGATTTGAGGAGCCATGTTCTAGACTAGCCACAATGGGAAGCCATGGATGCCACAGTCATCCTTAGCTTATCTTTCAAAAGGTGCCCTGGAGCTCCAGTGACTTTAGTGGCCTTTTATTTTTCCCAGTATTTAATCTGATTTTGTGCTCTGAAATTGAGGATTCTTGGACTTCTTATTTTAAGTAAAATCAGTAATACAACAATTAATGTGTAATTCAAGCTTTAAAATACAATCCACAGCTTTCTGTAATTTAAACATTTACTTTCTTACTAAAACAACTCTTAGTAAGCATTTACATAATACATTATACATACAGCTTCTCCATGCTAAAGAATATGGATGATATATTCTCCTACTCCCTCCATCTGCCTCTTATGAGAATTTTATTCCCCATTAAAGTAAGATTCAAGTATCCTCTCTTGTGCCTTCCTTCTTTGTTTAGCTTCTTTTGGTCTGTGGATTACTAGGATGGTATCCTGTATTTTATGGCTAATATACACATATAAGTGAGCAAATACCAAACATGTTCCTTTGAGACTGGGTTACCTTACTCAGGATGATATTCACAAGTTTTATCCATTTGCCTGCAAAATTTATAATGTCTTTGTTTTTTAGAGCTGAATAGTATTCCATTTTGTAAATGTATCTCATTTTCTTTATCCATTCTTCAGTTGAGGGACATCTAGGTTGGTTCCAGTTTCTGGCTATTATGAATAAAGGTACTGCAAACATAGTTGAGCAAGTGTCCTTGTGGTATGGTTGAGTATCTTTTGGGTATATGCTAAGGAGTGGTATAACTAAGTCTCAGGGTAGATCTATTTTCTGAGAAACTACCAAATTCATTTCCAAAGTGTCTGTACAAGTTTTCACTCCTACCAGCAATGGAGAAGTGTTCCCTTTGCTTCATATCCTTGCCAGCATGTGCTATCTCTTGAGGGTTTTTTTTTTTATCTTAGTCATTCTGATGGGTGTAATACTGAACCTTAAAGCTGTTTTGATTTGCATTTCCCTGATTTCTAAGGACTTTGAACATTTCTTTAAGTGCTCCTCAGCCATTTGAGATTTATCCGTTGGAATTTTCTGTTTAACTCTGGGTTATTTAATCCATTTTTAACTGGTTTATTTGGGTTAAGTCCAAGTGGCTCAAGAACATAACATAAAACATGATATACTAAATCTCATAGAAGGGAAAGTGGGAAATAACCTTGAAACATTGTTGCAGGAGACCATTTCCTTAACAGAACACCAGTGGCTCTAGCTCTAAGATCAACAGTTGATTAATGGGACCTCATGAAACTGCAGAGCTGCTGTAAGGCAAAGGAAACTGTCATAGGACAAAATAGCAGCCTGCAGATTAGGAAAAGATCTTCACTGAGCTTATATCTGACAGAGGACTAATATCCAAAATTTATAAAGAACTCAAAAAGTTATAAAAGAGGTAGTCTGTCAAACTCATTATTCTTTCTTACTGCCTGAGAGGTCAACTTAACCTGATTTTTCAGGTGATCTTGATTCTTCTAGTTACACACCATAAATCGATTACTCAGTTTTGCAATAACAACACAGATCTTTCCATGCTTCTATCCTTTTGATCTATTACAGCAAAAATCTGCATGATGTGACCCTGGCCTCAAATCTGGACACACCCATAGACACACTCATTTACTCATATTTTGTTTGTGGCTATTTTCAATTTACAGTGTCAGAACTGAGTGGGTACACACGGGATTTTAAGTCTTCTAAAGCCTAAGACACTGTCACAATATGTCACAAATATGCTCCTTCCTACATTGAGCACATACTAATTATTGAACATACATATAATAGATTGTTTTATATTGTGGTCATTAAGTACTACATTTCCCATGTGTTCAGTATGAATTATGTGATTATACGTGACCCCTTTATAAGTTTCCTTGATGACAAAGAACTAATGCTCAACTTGGACAATATGTTCTGTTCAGACTTCAATGGTTTGAGACAATGAATTGTGCATTTATCATCAATGAGAAAAGAAAATGCCTGAGAGATTGGGGGATTTGAGAAATCTTTCAAGTGTGTGGTCTCTAAAAGACAACTTCTAACTGTCTCTCATTAGGTCACCTACTTACTACCTTCCAGCTTTAACATTTCTTTCATAGAGAATGCCAAGGATTATCTCAGATTTTCTAGAACAATGCAGCAGTTCATTCTTCAGGGAGACTTATTATTGAGTGAATATTCTTGAATGCTTGTGGTGTTCTATCGTATGGTTGCGCAAGATGTCCTACTAAGGATCACACTACACCCAAAGCTCTCTAGAAGGAGGATAAATTTCTATCCATGCAGCCAAGCTGCATTTGGTCACGTTGCTATGTTATCTACTTCACCACATCTGCCAATCAGCAATATAGACATTCAGAATACAGAAACTGTGCATCAGTCTCATTAGATTTTGGATGTAGATATTTATATTTAGATGGAACCTTTTTCTATTATGGTCAGGAGGAATAAGATTGTTGGTTGCTGTCTTTGGATAACTGAGAACAAATATTCAGAGTAAAACAAACAGCAAAACAATTACACACTTTTGGTTTAGAATAGTATCTGATAATTTTAACATGTGTTGCTATTGATGTTATTTTATTAATGTGTTATACTGCTGTATCATAGTTAGCTATTAAGCTGATAGAATAGTATCAATAATATGTCTCCTATTTCTGAATAGTTTATGAGATGATGAAACATTTTAAACATAAATTATCTGACCATGAGTTCCTTTGAAAATCAATTAAATCACCAAGTAGATAGCAGTCTTATTGGAAAAAAAATGAATATTTAACCCATGGTGCTATTTTAAATGATTAGTCTTTACTTCAAGATTCTCTTTAAGTCTGAAAATTTTAGAATATGAATTTTTTTTCAAGAGAAACATTACTTTTATATCAAGTTCATTTGGAAGGCTATCTGATTGCCTGCAGTAGGCTTTAGACTGATAAAGTCTGTGTGCAGCCGTTTGTATGCTACTGTATTGACCCCACTGTAATTTTCATGAAACCATGCCTAAGGGCCATGCTGAAGACCATTTTTTTAGGTATCCATTTCCATTTCAGCTATTCTTTTTAAGTATTTTTATAAAGGTTTATCTTCTCGTGTTTAATTATGTTACTGTCATCTCCTGATATTTTTCTTTTAACTTTGGGTAGTCACCCGAGACTAGTTAGAACTATCGTAAGAATAATTCACTTAGTGAAGAGTATGGAAAGTGATCTGTTAGTTGCAGCAGAATCAATCTGCTTAGAATCAGATGCTAAAAAATAAATCATAGAATAGAACCCCTTATAAATGTTTCCTCAACAGAGTGCAGTCCTGTGTTTCTGACAGTGACAAATTATTCAAGTTAACCCATAGCCATGTTTTTCTTTAAATGCTTTAAATCCTTTTATTCTCCTAGTATCAGACTGTACAGCTAGATCCTTTGTGGCAACACTCTCCATACAGTGCACTTGCCTTCTATGCTTGAAGGCACCCTTTTACTTATCAGGGGAATAGTCAGAGTCTGCCAAGGAGAAAGGGAACCCTCTGAGATATCACATCAATGTCACCAGAATGCACTGCTGTGACTTCTCTATCCTTTGGGTTCCTAGAAACTTCAGATTTGAAACACAATCAGAGAGGACAACATGAATTTGAAATGAGAAAGCTCAGAAAAGAAAAATTCTCTCCAGGCTTTCTTCCATACATGGTCTAAAGTTAAACAAAAAGTAAAACAATTCTATACTCTTGAATTGCACTAAACATTCACAGAAATTGTTTATGTATATCAATATTTATTTTTTACTGTGTATGTTCACAACAATTTTCCATTCAGGTCTACTCAATGCCTATGATTACTGTTCTATTGTGAACCTCTCACATAAAATATTGAGCATGGTTCTAGGAAACAATACTTAGAAATTGAAGTTGTTCATCATTTTGTAAATGTCAATCAATTGTTAATATGTTTTCTCTCTCTCTCCTACAACCAATAGTCCTAAGTCACACACACACACACACACACACACACACACACACACACACACACACACTTCTATTCTGTCTCATATTGCAGTGACTTAGAAAGACTCACATATGCATAATATTTCTTTAAAAAAAAAGAATCTGTGTTCTCACACAACATTTAAAATTATAGTTCCCAGTTGGGCAGTGGTAGCTCAAGACTTTAATCACAGCACTTGGGAGGCAGAAGTAGGTGGAACTTTGAATTCAAGGCCAGCCTTGTCTGCAGATTAAGTCCCAGTATAGCCAAGCTATACATTGAAAATCTGTCTTGAAAGTACTGGAGAAGTAGAGGAGTATTACAACCCCATAGGAAGAACAATGTCAGTTGGACGGACAACCCAGTGCTTCCAGGGACTAGATCACCAACCAAGGAGTGTACAGGGAGGTATTCATGACTCCACATATATATGTGGCAGAGGATGGACTTGTCTGACATCAATGTGAGGGGTGGCCCTTGGTCCTGTGGAGGTTTGATGCCCCAGCAGAGGGGGATGCTGGAGCAGTGGGGCAATAGAGTGGGAATGTGTGGGGAAGCACCCTCCTAGAGGCAAAGGAGAGGGAGGATATGTGATGAGGAGTTTGTGGAGGGGTAACCAGGAAGGAGGATATCATTTGAAATGTAAAATAATAATTTTATTAATATTAATAAAAACAAAATAAAATAAAATTGTAATTTACAAGGTGTACACATTTTGAAAATGTACTAGTCTATTCTTAATAAGATTATTCACTGAATCACAAGTGCATCAGTTCTACCACATTTATATCTCTGTCTGTCTATCTGTCTGTCTGTCTATCTCTATCTCTATCATATCTATCTCTGTATGCATCTGAAAAAGAAGTTAGACATATTTAAGAGGAATAGCAGTGTTAAAAGTTCAGCTTACAGATTTTCTCATTTATTGTATGAAACAATTGTTATAGAAGTTAGTGTCAATAAAGCCAGTGTTTGTGCATTAACCAAACTAAATTATTTTAATGTAAAATTAGTTCATCAAAGGATTTTTTAGATCAAAGACTGATATAAAAACTGGCAAAATTTTCTAGAATTTCTCTGAAGCATATATCATTATTAAAAAAAAAAAAAAACCCTGATTCTTAGCCCCTTGTTGCTTGGTTTTCTACAATAGACAAATGCCTATGTGGAATTAAATTTTTTCACTGCATTATCTTTTTGTGTTTTATTAACATTATCACTCCAGAAAAAAATTGTGGAAAATTTGTTAAGATTGAGAATTATTCATTGTTGTTAAACAGAAAACATGTCTTTTTTATTTCATTGTTATAAACTGTTCTTTAAAAACTAAAAACAGGGAGAGGGTCACTTGAAAGCACTGACAAGGGGTAAAAAGAAAGATATTTTAGACTGTAATTTTTTCCTAAGGGCAGCAAATTCTGTTATAAAGTATTTTCAGAATTTGCTGGTAATTGCCATCATATATCCTCATCCTCATTCTCCTTTTCTTGTAGTTCTGTCTTTGAATAAACATATTCTCTGCTTTTTAAAATGACTTAAGACAATGAAAAGATTACTAACTTTGAAGACTGGGCATTTCCAAAACCCCTTTGGTAATTTTCTTTGTCACATTTGTGTTTTGTTTTATGACATATTGAGTTTAGCAAGAACTATCTACTGGACCATGGGTTTGTTACTATTCACTGAAGAATGGTTTGCTTCTGTGGCTATACAACTGAAAAGAATGCCTACCCTCCTCTAGAATCTATCAGTAGCACATAGTAGAATAGGGAGATAAAGGCCACAGGATTCTCTCCCCAAACTATGATTGAGAGGTCCAATCTAGTGCAGGCTCATTGTTGACAGCTGCCACTGCTGTAAGATTATGACTGTAATATCTGTATAATACCCTCATGGTAGCACTTCATGGCCCTTCTCACAGTCATTCAGCTTTTACATCCTTTATATCCATATTAATTACTTTCTATTGCCATGATAAGACAACACAACCAAAGGATTGTATAAAATAAAGCATCTTTAGGGGGAGGGGGCTTACAGTTTCAGAGAGTTAGAATCTATGACCATCATAGCAGAGAACATTATAGCAGGCAGGCAGGTAGGTAGGCAGACATACAGCTAGACAGGCAGTAGCTGAGAGCTTAGATCTTGACATATAAGAACTAGATGGAAAGAAAACTAACTAGAAGAAAATGTAAGTTCTTATGACACACCTTCTCCAACAAGGCTATCCTTCCTAATCCTTTTCAAACAGTTTCACCAACTGGGGACCAAATATTCAAACATACAAGCATATGGAGAACATTCTCATTCAAACCACCATACTATCTCTTCTTCCGTATTTTTCCTCGGGCCTTAAAGAGGGGGATATCAATGTTTTGTTGAGGGCTAAATACTCAATAATCACCTTGAGTAGTCATGTATCTCTGTATTTCCCACTTTTTACTGTGAAGAGAATCTTCTCTAGTTAAGAGTAACATTTGTCTATGGGTATAAGTGCATTTATAAGCCAGGTTGGCACTATGTCCATATAGCTGAACAACAAACAGTAAATTACAGTAGGGCCTAAGAGTTCCTTAGCCAGTTAAAAACCTGGGTTTATAGTACCAAATATGAATTTTCTCTTGTTCATCAAAGAAAGCTCTTTATTGACCCTATAATAGTTATACTACTATTACACACAGCAGTGGGCATATCTTGCCTGGGAGGATGTTATTATAGATTTTAGGGATCTTAACAGGTAAGATTAGTGTTACTTTTTATTCACCTAGTATCTTCATTGTACCCTTCTTCTAGCAGGGGAGAAGCTTACAGCTCAGTTCAAGCTTGAAATCTCTGTATCTTACACCCAGAGAGCATTATATCTTTAGTAATAGGATCTTATTAACTTGTTCTAGTGAGTAGCCAAAAGGAATATCAAGAACTTGTATTGTTCTGGAAGCCTTTAAAAAAAAATCATCAGGAGGTAGATGATTCCTTGCACTGAGATTTAATTTGATAACCTGTGGGTGTTGAATGCAACATTATTCAGTCAAGCAGATTATCGCCTTTCTAACTCATTTTTTATACCAGTATACACCACTGAAGAGCAGAGACTGTTTAGTTAACTATTGTTGTAGTTCTTTCCTATCTCCCAACCCCACAATTTATGTTCTGTGATTATCGTGTGGAAACCTGATTTGCTGAAGTATATGATTCAAATCACTATGTGAGTTAACAAAAGAGAAAACTCCATGTAATAAGTAGATTTGTCATCCCATGGTTTCTCATCTCATAGCATCTCAATCATTGAGATGCTATAGAGCAGGAGCTGTCCTAGGAGCTCAGAAAGATAACTACAATATTTGTGCTTCAATACTTTACAATAGAAGAAATGGAACCATAGACTTTGACAAAAAAAAGTTGGTAGGAAGTAAGTTGTAAATTAAGAAATATATATTCAATTAGCTTATCAATGAGCATCAAAACTGCTTACACACATATATTCTGACTCATGTTATAATATAGGAATACTTATTCTAACTATAGAGGTAAAAAGTCTAAGGCTTGGGAGAATAGTTATTTCCCAGAGGCTACTGGGCTGATTAAGAAGCAGATCTGGGGGTGAGATGCAATTTTTAGAATTCTAATCCCAAACTATGTATCACTGAGAGGAGAGTAATCAGCCAGGTCCTGTGAAGACACAATTGGTTTAGGAAGACTTAATGAAACATTTGTAAAACTAGACCCAGAAGGTAGAGTAAGATTGTTAATACTCTTGGAATAGAAAAAAAGACATGAGAATGTATTAATCTGCAACACCTGTAGTAACAAGTGACTTGAACAGCAAAAATGCATTATCTCAGAATTCCATAGGCTGAAGATCTGAAGTATTAGCAGGGCTCATTCATTCCTTCTCTTGAAAATGTTTTACTTTTCCGTGGTCCTCATATGGTCTTGCTTCTTTATATATGTCTGTATCCTAATCTCTTTTTCTAATGACACGAGACATTTAAGATTAAGGTTCATCTACACAACCTCCTTTCACCACACTGAGCTCTTGAGCAACCCTGGTGTAAGTACATGATGAAGTACTATAAGTTGGGCATCAATATAGAATTTGAGACAGGAAGGACAACATCTGAGTTTACTACTGGTGGTTAAGTTCACAGAATAAAAACAAAATCCCTTGAACATTCACATGGATGCTGAAATCTAGGGAAGAGAAAGAAAATGGAACTCCAACTAGGAGTTCATCATGAAGGAAGGATCCCAGCAAAAGGGCCTTGCTAGCATTTGCAAGATATTTCTCTCCAAAAAGATCTTAGGCTTTTACTTAAAAATTATAATAGAAAGTTAAAATGAGTTTTGAGGATGAAACTAAATAAATAGCTAAATCATTTGTTTAAAGCTGTATATTTTAAAAGACATAACCACCTTGTGTAACTTTATATTTTCCCATTTCTAAAAATAGTATGAGTATTTATCTAGAAATTGTAATTAATTTTAGACACCAGTCCTATACCCTTGAAAAGTTTTTAATAAGACTTTACGCTTATATTCAGTGTCTATATGAAAGCTATGTAAAGCTACAGTATATCAGACAACATTTTCCCTTCATTCTAGTAATACTTTAAGATAAAAATCACTTCATGATCAAAAGCTAACAAGTGATGTGAGGACGTGAATAAAGGGAGTCCTTGCAAACTCTTTGCAAGAATGCAAATTAGAGCAGTCATTATGGAAATTAGTATGGAGGTTCCTCAAAACACTAAAAGTAATTCTACTTTATGATCTAGTCACTTTATATGCCTGAGCACACATCCAAAGGAAACGAAATCAGTATGCTAAAGAGACATTTGCACTCTCATGTTGATTGAAGGATTGTAAAACTATTCCTATGCTTATAAAATGCTTCTCGATGATTTGTGTATATAACAAAATTCAATTTTATGGGCTACCTGTTCATCAAATATGAAATGTGAGCAAATATATTGCCCTGTATTTCATGAGCTTTATCTAGTTCACATTGCCTGAGTGATTGTGTATGAATCCTAAGAAATAATTTCTTCTTGTTTCACATCTGAGTGATCATCCTGGTGGATTTGCCTTTCTAGTTTGCTTCTTGTTTATTTACATGAAGCTATTTACTACTATCTAACCTGCCAATGCTCTTTTTATTCTCTCCTTCTGGTGGCATGCTTTCTTCCTTGGTGTCAATCCTTAGGAACAAGAGTCAGAGTTGGAGATGTCATAAAACAAGCTTCACAGACTCACAAAGATTTCTTTCCCACCCACCACAACCCTGTAAGTCTTAGTTATGAGTTAAGCAAAATGAAATATGCCATTCTAAAATGGAGGTGACTTTTAACAGAAAGAATTTTTTATTTCCTTTTCCTGTCACTGCACTCCTCATATGGAGTCCTAGCTGTTCTATCCTCATAGCTTAACCAGTAATCACAATTCAGAAGAACCAACACTAGCTACTTTGATTTGATCAGTGCATTTAGTTTACATATATTGAACTAACACAGTTCATCCTATAAATATGTATAAAAATTTTACATGCTCATCAATTTTTTAAATTTAAAAATAGCAAAAATGGTACATGACCTTGGTTGAGTGAAGACAACAACAGCAATAAGTGAAGCATCTCTGAGCAAGCTCTGGCTGCTGGCTAGCTCTAGTCAGCCTCTTGAATGAAGGTTAATTGAAGTGTAGTCATATCACTTATGTGTCTGCCTGTTGGCCATGCCTTTTCTGGAAGTGTAGAAGAATACATAGAGGCTGTTTGACTTCAGATTTTAAATTACTGGCACTCTGGACATGATTACATAACATAGTTTCATCTGTACATATTATTGTGTATGAGTTAACATGCAAACAGAAGTATAACTTTAATCCTAAATGCTTTCAAACTTACAGATATTTAGGTAACTTTGTCACATAAATAAAGTCAGTAATTTTTTAAATTAAATTAATTTTTTAAAACTTACTCACTTTATATCCCTCTCATTGTCCCCTCCTGGTCACCCCTTCCCACATTCCTTACCCCATTCCCCCATCACCTTCTCCTCTGAGCAGGTGCCCTGACCCTGGGTAACTCATCCTTTGTACTTCAAGCCCCTTCAAGACTAGGTGCTTCCCCTCCCACTGAGGCCAGACAAAGCATCCCAGCTAGTATAACATATCCTACATATAGACAACAGCTTTTGGGATAGCCCCAGTCCTAGTTGTTCAGGACCCACATGAAGGTCAAGTTGCACATCTGCTACATATGAACATGTTCTTTGACTGGTAGTTCAGGCCCTAAAAGCCCCAAGGGTCCAGGTTAGTTGATTCTGTTATCTTCCTGTAGAGTTTCTATTCCCTTTGGGGCCTGCAATCCTACCTTCTATTCTTCCATAAGAGTCCACCAGCTCCATCCACTGTTTGGATATGGGTGTCTATATCTGTCTTTGTCAGATGCTGGGTAGAGCCTCTCAGAGGACAACATACTTCAGTTTGCAAGCATTACAGAGTATCATAAATAGTGTTAAAGATTGGTGCTTACCCATGAGATGGGTCTCAAGTTGGGACATTTATTGGGTGGCCATTTCTTCAGTCTTTCTGCTCCATCCCCTGTGCCTACATTACTTGTAGACGGGATAAATTTGGGGTTGAAAGATTTCTGGGTAAGTTGGTGTCTTTATTGCTCCACTAGGGTTCCTTTCTGGCTATAGGAGGTGGTCTTTTCTTGTTCCATATCCTCAATATATAGTGAGTCACGGCTAAGGTCACCCCCATTGATTTCGGGTGCTTCCCTTATCTGTCTCATCATAGAGATGCCCCCCACCTCCTTTTCCCAATCAGTTACAGATTTCCATGGTCATTTGGCCATCACTTCTGTTCTCCCCAAACTTGATCCTGAATCCTTCATTTTTCTCCCCATGCCTCTCCCTCTCAGTTCCCTTTCTTCCATCTCCCTCTTCTGACTATTTTATTTCCCTTTCTAAGTGAGATTCAAGCTTTCTCTCTTGGGCCTTCCTTCTTGTTTAGTTTCTTTGGTTCTATGAAGTGAAGTCAGTATTTTTATTAGTTCTTTTTTGCATTGTGGTAAGTACCCAGAAGAGTAACTTTAAAGAAAGATTTATGTGGCTCACAGTTTCAGGATATAGTCAACTTGTTTCATGGCTTTGGGCCTTAGTTGAGGTAGACAAGATGGTTATCTGAGCACAGCAGAGAAATAAGGGCTACCTTTTCTCAGGTTCCCAAAATAATGCCACTAGATTAGAAACAAACTTTTACCTTCTGAGTCTCTGGTAGATATTTAACAGTTAATTCACAAAAGTACATTTATAGGATAAAGTGTTGAAAATGCTTTCAGGATATAAAATAGCATAAATTATTCTTTTAGTAAATGTCTTATTTTGAAGTAGAGGGAGTGTCCAGGTGTTCAGAGGTATCTATAAATTGGCTAAGTTTTAGAAGCTGTGCTTTGTGCTTCCCACAATTATAGATAACTCAGTCATTCTGGATTTCTGACGGGGTTGAAAACTTATAGCCTCATAGCCAATCCTGGCTATTTACCTTGAGAGAAAAGATTTGAGTGGATGGTCGTCAGCTGACATTCAGCCTAAAGCCAGGTTCAGAACTAAATGTTTTAGTTAGGATAGATGACAGAGGTGCTGGTTAGTCAACAAAATGATGGACTGAGTATTAGGACTATCTTGTACCTCACTGGTACAAATTGGCATAATTATGCTCTAACTGTATTTTGAGAGAAAAGTTTCATTTTAACAGGAAGGGTGATATGTAGGAGGAGCTAAGGTGGGAGGAGTACTGAGAGGAAGAGAAGGAGTAAGAAGAGGAGGAGAAGAAGGAGTGGAGAAGCTAGGTGATGAAAGAGAGAAAGAGGGGAGAGACAGGGAGGCAGATGTTCATGTATCTCTACCAGTCAAAGATAGTTGATATATCTAGGTTGGGTAGTGGGTTACACCTCTGATTGAACAATACCAAACTTATAAAGCCTATGATTAACATTTTTAAAAAATGTATAAATGCAAAAAGGAAAAGGGGGCATGGGATAGGGGTTTTCTAAGGGGGGAATGGAGAAAGGGGATGGCATCTGAAGTGTAAATAAAATATCTAATAAAAAATGGAAAAAAGTAAATGTCTTATAGTGAAATATATCTTCAACTCATGTTATTGTGGCTTCGACAATACTTCCCCTTGACAGCAGCACTGGATTAGTAAAACTAGCTTTTTAATAAAAGGTGTTAGAGTATTCAAGTGAGCATAGGTGAGTTTGTTTTATATTTTGATGTGTTTGTTGAGTTCTTTTTGCTTAAACTTCCATGCACTCAAAGATGAGGAACAGAATAGAAATTCCTGGCTTTGAACTGTTGAGAAATACTGTTAGTGTGTTAAAATGATGCTAAACAGCATTGAGAAAATCTACTGGCACTTGCTTGGCATTGTCTGTTTGTACTCTGTAGCTATTTATCTCTGTCTCTTCTGATTGGGACCAAGAGTTGGTAGCTGAGCTGGTAGCTGCCCCTCATGGCTCCATATCACTGTCTCATCATGAGCATCCCCTTTTCAGAGTCCACTAACCTTATGTGGTAGATTAAGAATTGGATCAAGAAGGAGGGATGACTACACAAAAAAGAGAAGGCAGTGGCTAGAGATAGGAAGAGGACACAAGTAGTAGAGGGCTTTGGAGTTGCTACTAGGCAATAGAAATAGGGAGTGAAAGAAGACAGGGGGGAGAGGGAATACAGGAGTTGTAAAGAAAAAATGAGAGATGGGAGGAGAGGGGGCAAAAGGAAGAAAAATGGGAGCAGAAGAAGGATGAAGAAAAATCTAGTAGAAACAGACTCAAGGGAGAAACTGAGTCAAAAGAATGATTGGGTTCCTATAATAGGAAGTTTCATTCACTTCTATCAATGTAATTAACCACTTGAGATGCTTAGTGACATAGAGGAGTACACTAATGCTTCTGAAATTATTTGCCTATCTACCATATATGTCCACACACCATTGCAAGAAAACTCCTTACTCATAACAGAGACATAAACATCAGAGTTCCATTAGTAAGCATGATTAACTGATGGGTTTCATAATAAAAGACAAAGGTGACAGACCCCAAAACCTATTCATAGCTTTGAAAATGTTACCACATATATGAAGCCAAACTAAAGGATGGTGTGTGAGTTTGAGTGTGGGCAGCAACAGGAAGCAATGATAAACAGAAAGGCAGCTTGGATTGAACTCAAACTGCATGTGGAGTTAAAGGCTCTGCTAGAGAGATGAAATCCTAAACTGCTGATTTTCAAAAATAGCTAGAAATTACAGTTGTATGTGAGTTCTAGGTTTTAAGAATAAGGACGAATGATTTAAAAAAAAAAAAAAACCAAAAACAACAACAAAAAAACCCTGAGTAACCAGTCTGAGGTAATTAGTTGGATCTGATAATATTATATTTACAGGTAACTACAGGCTGATGTATTTCTCTCTCTCTCTCTCTCTCTCTCTCTCTCTCTCTCTCTCTCTCTCTCTCTCTCTCTCTGTGTGTGTGTGTGTGTGTGTGTGTATTTGCATGTGCATATGCTAGCATACAATCATGTGCAGACATGTCGCATACACATGGGTGTTCACATGTGTTCATCTGTCTAAACATGTTGAAGCTAAAACAAGTAATATCCCTACAGTCTTCCTCCATAATTTTCATCTTTATTTTATCAAGATAGTGTCTCTCACTGAACGGAAAACACTATTTTTTTTTTCAAACCCTTGTTTGAAATCCAGATCCTATCCCCACTTTAACTCTTGCTAAACAATATTTTGAGTTGGCTGGCTGGCAGAGAACTCTTGAGATCCCCTGACTCTGCCTCTACCAATTTTGAAGTTATAGGCCTGCACCTCCAGGAATTACTTTTTGAGTGATTATTAGAGATTTGAAATCAGGTCATCATGATTGCATAGCAAGTGCTTTTACTTAATGAGCCAACTCCACGGTCCCAAGAGGATGATTTTTGATAAGCTTCTCACAGTGACGATTTCTTCAGAACATGGACCAGTAATTTTTTTCAGAGATTTTTTGTTTGTTTATTTTTAATATTGTAATTTAAATACAACCTTCCCTTTCCTCCCATCAAATACTTCCATCTACCCCTTCCCAATATTCTTCAAATTCATGGTCTCTTTTTTATTTGTTATTGTATGTATATATGCATTTGTTTTGTTATATATCCAGAAATACAACCTATTGAATGTTATTTATTTATAAATACTGTTATTTATGTATATTTTTTCAGAGCTGATCATTTTTTTTTCTTCACAAAAATTGGCCTGGATATTAGTTTATCACGTGAATGAAATTTTACTGCTATTTAGTCTTTCACTTTTTTTTTCTCCATAAACATTCAAAGCCTAAATCTACAATGTATTCAGTGATGAGTTGGGATATAAAGTCAACACTAAAATGAACCTGGCTTTCTAGGGAAAGTCAGTAATATCATAGTTTTATACTTATACATAAGTATACAAACAGATCAAATAGATATTCAGGGAGTTTTGTTTCTAGAGTGACATCTTCCAATGAGTAAAGTTCACCTAATTTCTTTAGTTCACACATAATTTAAATACTAAAGAACTTTCACAGTGTGATGTATGTTGTAGTGTATATTTATCTTTATTTGAAGTTGACCATGAACGTGTTTAGAATGAATGATAATGGGCAGAAGAGAGGTAGTAAAACCAGAGACCTTGGCCAGATAATGGTCTTAGGATTTTTACCTTTCCCCATGTCACTGTGCTATTTCAGGGGCTACAGAAAGTCCTCTTGTTAGCCAGAAGAGGTTGAGGAAAGGGATTGGATGAAAATAGGAACCATGAAATGTTACTAAAAAATAGATATGCTTGTAAAATCATTCACCTGAAATATTGAACAACTTTTAGACTGCTAAATTTAAGGAATTGTAGAGAAGTAAGATGAAGTTACTGAATTTAATTAAAAACTGCAATTTAGAAGTACTGGAAGGTCTTAAGTATAAGGGGACTGCAAAATTGTCAGTGACTTAATGCCCTAAAACCTGATCCATCCTGCTGGGCTTCACATCCTAAAATATGACTGCCAACTAATTTCTGTTTCTTCTCCCAGAACCTTGTAGAATCTTCTCACTTAATCCCACAATTGCTTCAAGTAGCATCATTCCCAAATTATACTCAGGGGTCACAGTTTCAAGAGGTTTTGTGTTCATCCAATAGAGCCAGCTAGCAACAACGAGAAATGGAGCTTAGAATTGCTTTGCACATCTCTAGAAAATTCCAAACTATGTATAGGAGTTGATATGCCCATGTTGATCCCAGAAAGTGTTTTTTCCAATATTCTTTAAATCTTTGAGTTTTAAATTTATTTGTTTGTTTACTTTTTTGTTTTATATTACTGTTTGTGCATGACGGGCACATATTTTGGAGAGCAGAGAACACGTAGCAGGAATGTTTCTCTCATTCCACCTTTTGGATCCTGTACTCTAACTCAAGTTTTTAGGATAGACAGAAAGTACCTTTACCAACTGAACTATCTTGACTCCCTCTATTTTTCAGAAAAAAACGTTTATGAATTAAAAAGGAACAAACACCTTTCACATCCTAACAAAAGCACATATATGTACTTTGGCACAAATATAAATAATAAATCCATGTTATAAGTATGAAAAATAGACACTAAAGATTTAGAACTAACTGCTCTTATTTATTTCTTTATCAGTCTTTATCACAGTCTGATGCAAATCCACATTGTATCAAAACCACTTTGGATCGCTATCAAGCACCAACTCGACCCCCAAACTGTTTAACCAATGTCTGTGTATAGGACATTAGAATACATCTTTTAACAATTTTGTAGAAGATACAGTGAAATTCACTGACAAAGATATGAAAACAAGGGTTTGATCATGGAAAGTGCATATTTTATAACTTTATGTTTAATTCTAGAGTAGAAGTGAGAGTTTAAAGAAAGGTAAATAAAGCCAGATGTATACTCTCCCAAATTCTAGTTCCTTCAAATAATTGACAATGTTACAGAAAGTAGGAACAGTTAGATTCTTTATTGTAGTTATTCTTATTAGATATAATTAAAATAAAAGAACTCCTGTGTTATAAATAAAAAAAAACCAGACAAGATAACAGAGTGAAAGAGTGTTAATATTAAACAATCAAATCTTGGAACATTTAAGATTAGAGAAAACTAAAGGAAAACAGAGGAAACTGTATATTTAATTTAGCACTTCATATAAGGAACAAGTTGAAATAACTACAAAACTTGGTTATGGAGACAGTCTAGGAAGTGAAAAAAATATGGGTCACAAAGTCAGCTGACAATGATGTGTGCTGGGACATGCAAACACAGAGCAAGGAAGAAGTCCAACTCCTGCCAGTCACAGGAGAAGATTTTCAGGTTTTGGACACATTTCAACCTCATTCTTGCTCAGGACTGTCTCCCTCATTCACATGGCTCTTTGGCCCCACATCCTAGTACCATACATGCTACAGCAAGGTTGCACCTCCTGAAGGTCCCACAACTTCCCCAAACAGTACAAACATCTAGAGATAAGTATTCAAACTCTGAGTCAATGAGAGACATTGCTCATTCAAACCACCACAGTGACCAATAGGACAGAAAGCCTCAGTTTGTTTCCTGATTATACATTTGAAGATGAATGGGAATGATGGGGTGATTAAAGGAAGACAGAGAAGAAAGAAAACTACATTACAGACACTAGTATTTGATGTTAAACTAAAATTGTGCACATTCTACACATGACAAGTATAATGTGGTGTGAAGAGAGTTATAAACCACAGAGATCTGTGACTTGTGGAAACTAAAACCCTAAAAGAAGATATTTGTAAGACAAATGTTCTCTTGTAGGGGGAAAGAAGACAGCCTGATATTAAATAGCAAAAAATATGCCTATAGTCAAAATGTACAGACTACACCAGTGGCACTTGACCTCCTCATGCCAGAAAGCATCCTGGGCAAAGAAGAATAAAGGGGTATTCCAGAACAGCTTGGGTAGGCCTGCTGATACTTCCAAAGCTGAAACACAGCCTTCTGCTTAGTGTGACCAACACAAAATGTAATTATGAGAAAAATGTGCTCTAAATAAATTTAATTAAATGTCTGCTTCTCTTCCCCCTGTCTGTCTGAGAACAACATGCCTTAGGTTTCTAATATCTTACCATAGGTTACAGATCTTTGTGATTTCTAACTCTCCTACTTCACATTGTGTTCTATTAGATTTTAGGTTTGGATGTTGAACTTGTTCAAGTTCAAAGCAAAGAAAGGAGGCAAGCATATAACATCCAAGTCACATTTAAGAAATCATTTTTTTCTCTCGGAAAATGATTTTAATAAGTTAACTAATCACAGCATTCTGTCTTAAAACTGCTGCTTTTTCTTTTACCAGCGGATAGTAAGAATTTGCCTTGGAGTTTCCTTACACATGTGTATTAATTTATAAAGGGAGGGTAATAATTACAGTCCCCTCATCGATTAATTCTTTTAGTTCAGAGTTCTAATTGCCAGGTAGTTTTTCTAATTCAACATAGGCAAATCAGAAATCAGACATTTTAGCAACTTTAAATTAGCTGGGTGGTTTGCTGAAATCAGTGAAGCACAAGGAACCTACACTCTATGCCAGGCTAGCAGAACCACCCTGATGATCTGAAAAAAAAAGAAAAATCAACTAGACCCAACTAGATATTTCCTGTGTTTAAACTTCTTGGTGTGGAGAGGTGAGTAATGTGGTGAAAGGGACAGAAAACCCATTAACAGCTCCACACCATGTGGGCGGCAGTGCGAAGGCAGCAGAAAATGTGTGTGGATTGACGCTGTGAGGTGGGGAGGGCAGACTGAAGAGAGGACACTATGTCTCAGGATGAAACACAGACTGGCATGCTTTGAGAAGCAGTCAGACAGCTGAAAGCAGTTTGTTTCTATTGAACACTACATCCAGGAGCTAGAGCTGCTCTGTTCTTCATGAGCTATAACTCAGTAGGAAAGGAGACAAGTAAATTTGCAATTAAAATACAGAATATGGGGCCAGAGGATAATTCTGTGAATAAAGTGTTTGCCACTAAGCCTGACAACTTGAATTCAGTGCCTGGAACTCACATGGTTGGAGGCAACAATCTTGAGACAGAGTGCTGTGATTAGTTGTTATTATTTTCTGAGTTAATTTATTATTGCTCCACATGTATGCTGCACATAAATCTCCCTTCTTCCCCTACAAGTAAATGAACAAATGTGAAAAATTAATAGTTTAATGAATTAATAAATAAGGTGAATGGTCAGAGTGATAATAATCCCACACTGCAGAAGTGTCAAAAGGATACTAGTGTGGTACTTTGTTAAAGCAACCCTAGCAAACAAATAGTGAAACCAAAATTTTCTCAGCAGGCAAGTAATCAGTGACACTCTACTCAAAATAGTTAAGTCCCTATGTAAAATTTCCATTTTTAAAGACAAAAATGAAATCTCAAGTACATTTGGTGAGCACACATACTTCTGTATCCCTGTCATAGGGTGGGAAACATGCCCTGAAACATGGACCAGCCTACAAAAACACCTTGAGCTCCTAATAATCCTAGGAGCACCTGATCTTTTTCCATTGGTACAGAGTAAGAGTGACTCATCAAGTGACCATAAATATGAGCCAGGCTACTGGACAAAAACAAGTAGCAGGCATAGAGTACCTAGAAAGTCCTCAGTAAATCTGAGATAAAATCAGTTCAAAGGAGAAAGAGTAAATTTGGATTCACAACCTGAGTTGATATATTCTATAATGGCAGGAAAGGCATAATGGCAGAAGAAAGAAGCTGACTGGTCACATTGCATCATTAGTCAGGAAGCAGAGAGAAAGGAATACTCATGATATGCTTATTTTCTCCTTTTAAGTCAACCCAGTACCATAGCTCATGGCATCTCCAGCCCACAGTTAAGGTCAATCTTCCCTACTGAACTAATCTAATCTAGACTATCCGATCCTCACAGGTATGGCCAATGAGTCTACCTTCTATCAAATTGACAATATTTAGCTACTATACCATCCATGTACAAGGAATTTGATCTTCAGATATCAAGTTAAACAAACAAATAACAAAAAAACAAACAACAACAAATAAAATAAAACAAATTGACAATATTTAGCTACTATACCATCCATGTACAAGGAATTTGATCTTCAGATATCAAGTTAAACAAACAAATAACAACAACAAAAACAACACAGAAGCATGTGTTTATAAATCCAACACTGGGCAGTGAAGCAAGGAGGACCCCTAGGGCTTGCTGGCCAGCCTAGTTAAATTTTTGAGCTCCAGGTTCAGTGAAAGATCCTGTTTCATAAAATAATACAGAGAGTGATCAAAAAAGTTATCCAATACCAACTTTTGGCACTTATAACAAATGCACTGATGTATGTGTATATGCATACACACACACATACACACAGGCACACACACCATAAATGAAAGTGGTATTTAAAGTTGTACCTTATATATCAAACTGTCCAGAACTCAAATAGCACTGCTTTGTCCTATAATTTTTCTGAGTTTTATAATTTTACTGAGTTTATAATTTTACTGAGTTTTCTTTACAAAACATTAGCTGGGATCCTGACAGCTTTGGAATGTTATAAAACAGAACAAAGGGACATTCTCTACTTTCTACCATGTTACTCAGTAATATGTAATTCAAAAGACACATCAACTGCATATCTGTATGTATATTGCATGTGTGTACAAGAAAGAGATGTGCCTCCATTGAGAATACGATGACTATGCTAATTCGACATGCATAGAAAGAATGTCTAGGAGACACCACAGAAAGAGGATGCCTGTTGGCAGATGTGAGTTCTGTTTCTATACTGTCCAGGCAACATCTTAAATAAAGCTTGAATTTACCCTATCTGATGCCTGTTCTCAAAAAAGGTGGTTAGAACCCAGTCTAAACCTTTCATGTCTCAGGCAGTTGATTGTCATGGCTCACAGTAACATTTAAACCTTTAAATTATAACACTGCTCTTAATGACTGTGTATGTTTTTAAAGATTGTGGTTTCCCTGGAACACAAGTATGCTCATGGTGTCTGCTAATCTTATGTAGTGTGGCAACCTAATCAGGTTGTAATCACAACCATTTCAGGGAGGTGGGTCAGAAATTGGACATCTGCGGATCTGGATAAATTGAGAAGAGACCTCATCCCAGAACATACTTGGGAGTGTGGATAAAGGTCTGGGAGCAAAAAGTAAGTGAAAGCATGTTTGGAAGACTGAACCAGAGGCTATGAAGACACAGTGAAGTTGGGGTGAAAATGCACACTGGGGCCATACTGCAGGTGACTGCTAGCAAGGTGTATCATTTAAAGCTCATACTTTGGACAGTGACTTTCTGAGAGAAATTTATGTAATACCAATTTGGTGCAGATGGGCAGGATGACATCTACTTAGGAGACACAGGAAACAGAGAACAATAAGATACTACTGTAATAATCCAGGTGTAAATCCACATGAGTTGAAATATGAGATTGGCAGTGGGAATAGAAAAGACAGAAAGAGTACAAGAAACAGACATAATTTGGGTAAGAATCGAAAGGATGTAATGATGTTTTGAATAAGCTAATACAGCTAATACTCAAATACAGCTAATCCTTGGTATGTAAACTAAGAATGTCATTCCAAAGTTCAAAACAAAGAGAAAATTTGGGGTAAAAAAGCCAACTGAGGACATAGAGAAATACTGACTTTGGTGATTGATGACAAGAACTTAAAGTGAGGTGTTTGTTTGACATTAAGAAACAAGACTAGAATTGAAATGGATTCTATTATAGAAACAGAATAAAGGGTGTAAAGCCATGTGGAGAAATTGGCCTTTTATGACACAAAGGAAAACATGATAAATCCTAGGAAGTGCCTACATTTCAAGGAAGCTTAAAGAAGTAAATAAAGAAACAAAGAAACAAAGAAAGGAAAACAAACAAGAAAGAAAAATAGAGAAAAGAAAGAAAAGAGAAGCCAGAGGCTGAAGTTTGAGTTTGAGGCCAGGGTGAGCTGCTTAGGTAGCTCCAGGCAATAAGCCTCAGCTACAGATAAATCCTTATCTAAGGAAACAATAAGGCATATTAGAGAAGAAAAAAAGTAAAGGGGAGTGGAGCAAAGTTGTGGAGAGAAAATATTAAGGAATTTGTTTTCTAATTTGTTTATATAAATACCCATTTTATTAGCTACCCATATCAATTCTCATTCAGATACTTTCTAATATGAATCAATTAACATTTAAGAAAGTTTAACCTCTCTAAGTTTATTTGAAACTTATTTCATATCAACTATAGACAAGAGAGAGAGAGGGAGAGCAAAAAGGAGGAGTAGAAGAGAGAAGAGATAGAGGAGAGAGAGAAGGAGGAGGAGAGAAAAGAGAAGAGAGGAGAGAGAGAGAGAGAGAGAGAGAGAGAGAGAGAGAGAGAGAGAGAGAGAGAGAGAGAGAGAGAACACAACCACCAAATTTGGAGTTTTACAAAAGGACCTGGCAGTCACTTGTTGGTACATGACTTCAAATTGAACAAGTTCCTTAGATTCTAATATCAGAGACCTCTGAGGTAAGAGGTTCCTCCATAGTGTTTGTTTTAATAATTTAATGTAAAAATACAAATAAAGTAGCTGTGTCAGATCCTTGCCATTTCAGTAAATATTAGTCCCCAATGCTTATCTACTTTTCTTGCTGAATACTGACTACTCAGCATTGACATATATACTTGTATATTCATTTAGTCTTTGCAGTGTTCAGACACAGTTCCTGGTGCCAAGCATATGACAATAAAATAATTAGTCTTGTCTTTAAATCATTTGTGTGTGTGTGTGTGTGTGTGTGTGTGTGTGTGTGTGTATGTGTGTATTTAAGAGTGCTCTGAAAATATGTATTTTGAGAACTGGCAAACACAATTTTTATAGGTAAAGCAAAGCCAACTCAAATAGCAAGATTTGTGGGAAGTAGAGGTATTTTAAAAATGACAACTAAGGACACACACAAAAAAAAATTGACCAGAATGGTAAGGGAATAGGGGTGGTGAGAAGGAAAACATGGCTAGAGTCAGACAGGGTACACATGAGCAGTGCTGTGGAGGTGGGACAATCACACTGATCTTAGAGACAAAAAGCCCTTGGACATTCAGAGCATAGCGCAGCATCTCTGTTCTGAAGGAACCTTTAAGATAAGGAAGGACCTCTACATGGTATGTTCCTCTTCCCCTGGTTTCTTCCTCTACTTTAGAACTTGAATATCCATTCTGTGCTGTGATATACCGCAGTGGTGGGGGGAGGGGAACCTTCCATGTCTAAAAGAAGAAAAATAGACAGAAATAATAACAGCAACAATGAAAGAGAGAGAGACAGAGACAGAGACAGACAGACAGAGAGATAGAGAAAGGGGAGGAGTGAGAGAGAGGGAGAGAGGGGGAGAGGGAGAGAATGTGAGAACACTGTCTTAAAGGGTTTAGGAAGGTTTAGGTTTAAATAAGAAAAGTAAAACAAAATCTACAAGCCTAGCACAGTACATGTGCTATTTCTGACACACACACATGCACACACACGCATGCACACACACAAGTGAATGTGCTCTGTGTATCCCATTATTTAGACTCATCATGGCCATTGCAATTTTAGGACTGAGACTACATTATTCCTGGTAAACACAAAAAGAGTAAAGACTTTGTGCTGTATATTGACCTCTGAATAACCCCATTTTAAAAGATGTTGTTTGACTTGCTTAGACAAAACCGAGATTATGGTACACTTCACAAGCACCTGATAGAAAAACCATGAAGTCAGAAGCAATATTTCTAGCTGCCGAGGCACAAAAACCTCTAAAAGACAGAGAGACAAGCAAAGGAACTTGGAAAGCCTGTCACCCCACATCATTTATGCTGTTTCACTTTGTGTTCATATTCAATTAGCAACAGTAAGAAGCCATACCCATCAAGAAGCTGGGAAAGCAATTTAATTGTCCCTACCTGAACATCAAAGAACAAGTATAGTATGATCAATCCACATTTTCATATGTGGAAACTAATACTCAAAGAGATTCACTTGACGTTTCCATCACCACTCAAGAAATAAGTGCCAGGACCAAAATTCGAAGACAGATTAGCTGTCTTCCATAGCCTGTGGAATACATACAACCAGGACATTTTACTTATGAAAAGACATACTATTTTAAAGTTTTCTAAAATATTATTAGAAATTTCTTTCCTACATTTTATCTTATCACTACTCATAGGCCATGTATTACTGAGAGACGAGGTGTTGATTCTCCTTTCATAAACATAATAGCCAAACCAAACTGCCAGTGAAACATATCAGATAAGCCAAATTACCTGTGGACTATAAATATGAACATGTTAAAATATTTTCGATTACCATGTTCAGATTATCTGTTTAAACACAAAGAATTTGTAGCTTCAGATTAGGTACACACAAATTCACTAATTTATGTGTCTTTTACATTGAGTGAGATTTTTTTTTACATTCTAAGGAAAAACTTAGAAGTACTTCAAAATAGAATTTATATTAACTAAAGCACAGATTTTATCTCAAAATATCTCAGAGGCACATTTTACCCTTATATATTTATTCTTTAATATGGTTCTTAGTCCCTAAGATAGATGATGTAGTAAGGCTTCCCTAGGTTTCTGAGTTTGCAGTTGTTTATTATGGCAAAGCTGTGCTCTGATTTCTAAGTGAGGAAGGAGTTTTGCTGTTGCTGATACATACAAATGGCATCTTTGTGTGTCTGAACCTCAAGTTTCAGTCCCTCCTTCAGGCTCTGGCCTTTCCAATATTATTGTAAATATTATCTAAAAAGGTAATTTGGGGAGCTGCTTCAGGTCTAAGGGGCAAAGGACAAAGTCTAAGGAGATGCTCAGTAGATACAGTGTTTGCTGTGCAAGTAATCTTTAAAAATGCAAGCTTGGAGCTTCATCATCCTCACAAAAATGTGACATGGTAGTACATACGCATAATCTCAAAGCTGGAGGAACTCATAAACAGATGGCCAAACAGTCTAGATGACATGGTGAGGCCAAGGTTTAGGGACAGACTCTATCTCAAAAAATAAAATGGAAAACAACTGAGGATGACACATGATGGATGTCATTACACACACACGCACATACACACACATGCACTGCATACATATGCATAATATACATGTATATTGTATATGAATATATCATATATGCATAAAATAATATAATTGGTAAAGGGCTTTATGTCTAACAATGTTTTGACATCTATAGTATATTAAATCATCTACCTTGATAATTGACAGTTGTAACTAGAAAAAACATAGAATATAGTTAATATGTCATTGTTAAACACCTTTTTGAAGACAGGAATTCACAAATTTTTCTCAGATCTTTTTAAAAAACAATTGAAGCTGTTATATTTTAAAACTAAAATCACCATTTATCTGTAATACCCATATTCATCCATACATGCAAAGATACAATACCAAATTCCCAAAGCTAGAGAGAGTCCCTGAGACTGTGGGTCTGAGAAAACTAAAATTCATAGATGGAGAAGAAATTCACAGGGCCTTTAGGAATGAAAGTATTTCATAATTGAACAAGAAGGTTGTTACAGATAGGAACACAGATTGGGGTAAAAGCAAGAACACAGAAGTGTGCCATGATGACAGAAAAAGGCTGCATGCAGGCTGGGAGATGGTTAATAAGTAAAAATACTTGCTATGTAAGCAGGAAAAACCTCATCTGAATCCTCAGAACCCAGGCACACACACACACACACACACACACACACACACACACACACACACACACACACACGGCATGAGAGTGAGACAGAGAGAGAGAGAGAGAGAGAGAGAGAGAGAGAGAGAGGGAGGGAGAGAGAGAAAGAAAGAGGGAGAGAGAGAGAGAGAGAGAGAGAGAGAGAGAGAGAGAGAGAGAGAGAGAGAGAAAGAGAATACAGAGACAGAAAAAGAAGAGGTTTCAAGAGAAGAATCCAGAAGTGTACAGATAAGGAAGGAAGGAAGACTGCTGGACTTGGCTTGCTCTAATAAGTCATCTTCACAGGTGAACCATCATAAAGTGATGTCATGGGGTTCCTGAGGATCTGGGTGGTACCATTTGGATGGTTTCAGACATGTTTAGATGAGAAAAGTACAAGTAACATTTCATAGGAAGGATAAACAAAGTTGAACTCTGTCTGAGCAGGGATACAGGTAGACAATTCCAATTAGATTTAAAAACCATGACAACTATCTTTCTGTAAATCATCTGGTAGCCTGGAATTTGTTCCATTTACAAAAGCAAGAATCATAACCATTTGATTTATAAGCTACTCTCAACATGTGGCTCAAGGACATGCTTCCCTCCACATGTCGAATCACAATTTCACTGCATCAGACATGCAGAAATTTCTCCTCCGGTTGCTCAAAGGGCATTTGAGGTCAGAAGGAAATTTAAAATCAATCTCCCTCTCTCACTCTTCTCCCTACCTCCCTCCCTTTCTCTCTCACCTAGAGATTACTCTACCATTGTTTTAGACACAAAACTTTCTCCTGCACATAGAATATAATTAATGTAATTGAAAGAGATTTGAATTCCAGATGTTTATGCATTTGTGATCCCAAAGGCCTTTCTGGGGGAGCCATTCTCATTTGCAGTTAGAGAAACAATGGAAAGGCAGCCTCAGAGAAAGCAAACAATGTCACTTAAATTCAGATGTCAATCCAGGGTTTTGGTGACAGCCCTGGAGTGTAACATGGTTACACTGTGTCTCACATCAATTTCTCAGTTTTGCCAATTATGATGCTACAAAGACTGTCTTACAAAAGCTGACATCTTAATGAATGGCCAATCTTAATGATTTTTCCTCCCCTTTTCAGTGGTGGCAGAACAAAACATTTTTATAACAAAGGCAGTTTCCACTACCTGCAGTGTAGAGAAGCCTAGGTAGAAGCAGGTTGCCCTGAGCCAGGAATTTGAAGACAAAGAATGTGACAAACATTGAATATATTACTATTGTCTCAACTCCTAATGTCATCATCATGTGGAATGAAGACTTCCATAAATAAATTTAGAGGGACAAGGACATTCAGACCACAGCTTTTAACAAAACCTGGAAATGTACATCTCTCCTCCTTTTGAAATGTGTGCAGAGGTTATACAATTAAGATCTTTTAAATGGGTTTAGGTGGTGAATATGTAGTATTCATAAAGATTAATGACCTTACAGAAGAGGCTTGAGAGACATCTCATGCACCTTTCATGAGAAGGAACTGTCTGTGAACTAGAAACTGCCACCCAAAACAGAACCCTTCAGACCTTGATCTTAGACTTCCCAGCCCCCAGACCTGTGAGGAATTATTATTGTTGCTTATAGTGTAAAAAATAATGATCAAATGACCCCCAAATGTAGCTTTAAAAATGGTGCATGTGACCTAATCACACACAAATTGTGTCATTGGAGGTGTGGTTTTGTTCAGTGGCAGAGGTTCTCCCATAAATCCATCTCAGGCTGAACAGATCAGCCCATCTCATGCTACGAGCTGAGGTCAAACATAGATCTTCATAAAATGAAAGGCGGCTCATGTATTGTCCTGAAACAGAAAACTGAGACCCAGCATGGCCGACATCAGGAGGAAAGATGCCTGGTTGTTTCCTAGGGCTCACTAAGATCATAACACTGCTCAACTTTCATCCTGCTGTTTCAAAATCCAAGAGCCTTTTCTAGAGACACTTTCTAAGCTTTAATATCTTCACATCCTGGATGATTCGCTATAACTGCAGTTAGATAATAAACTTTCACTCGGAGAGAGGGAGAGAAGGCAATAAAGAATGATGCCCTCAGATATTTGTTTTAGTGATAAAAGAAGATATAGAAGGCCTAAGACACTTCCAGGTCTCTGTGGGTAATTTTCACCTATATTAAGAGAACCATTAAATGTGTCCTGTAAATTAGAAAATAGAATTCTAGAAGGTAGTCCCTGCAGACTTTGCTACATTTTGATTTTAGGAAGTTGTAAAGTATCTTCCTGAATGTTTCTTCTTAGAAAACCATTGGCATAAAGCATTTCATAATTACTATTGGAAATATAGTACCTCAAATTGAGAGAATTTATAAATATTCTGTGGATGTTTCCTTGACAATTTTAGTTCACATGTATAATTGGTAGTAATAAATATTTTGAAAGGGTAAAGTAGAGTTTACCTCTTGGCAAAGGAACTGGGTAATACCAGATGAAAACTCATTTGCACCAAGGGAACCTCGCATCCTTGCTTTTCCAGTTTCTTTTCACATTACCCATGGTCTTCTGGGTAACCTTCCCATGAGCGTATCTTCCTCTTGGGCATCCACCTTTTGCTTTCTTTGTGAGTAGACAAAGACAGGTATATGACTCTAAAAGCATTTGTGTTTGTTCTTCCCTAAGATTGGTTGCTTAAAAGCAAGAGAAAAAGTATGTGATAACATACACATGGGCCAGAATCTCTGAGTTTCTCAGCTCCACACGGGAGTGTATTTTCACCTTATATAGAATTTGATATGAGTCCACTTATAGAAATAGCAGCCATTTGAATTAGAGGAGCTTTCCCTCCATCATTTTGAAGCCACGTTTTTTTTTTTCCTTCTAAGAACATTTACTTTTTTTTTTTTTTTTCTGCCGTGCACAGAAGAAAGATTCCAAATGAATTTAAAGTTTACAAAATCTCTAAAAGTTATCTTTGGGTTATGGCAGTAAGTACACAGATGTGCCAAAATGAAAATAAATGCTCAGTGGAACCATCTACAAATGTTTGTTTATGTTTTACATGAATAAATTATATATGTGAACTGATATTGTATCTACTGCTGTATTTTTTATGTAGAGTTTTACAATGTGATTTTTTTTTTTTAGGAAGGTGGGATGTGTAGACTACATGAATTATTGCTTAAAGTCTGCTTTTCTGTCTTTTAGATGTGAAGAGAAATAAATATATCTTCTTTCCAATCTCATTTTTACTAAAAAAAAAAGCTTTATTGATATATAATTTTAGCAAATTTTTAATTACAGCTCTTTATTCTTAAATCAGGATACAAAGTAGTGGGCTTTGTGACAGTATTTTCATATCTGGATTTCACTGATTCCTGCCTTCCTTCCTTCTCTCCTGTCTTCTGCTTCCCTTCACTCGTGCCTGTCCCCCCTTTCACTTTCATAGCACATGTATTTTATTTTCTTTTTTTAAAAATCTTTTTGTACTTCCTTAAGACTTCCTCTCCCCCCATGATCCCCTCTCTTGTTTAAAACATCCCCACTCTCTGTCTGTCTTTCAGGGTTATGTACACACTAGTCCTATTTAAGATTTTTAAAAAATTCATTAGAATCTTTAAACAGTCTTACTCTACCCACTTTAATTATCAACTTGCATCTGGGCTTTACCCTTATGTTTAAAAAATCTGTCCTATACAATACAATATCCTCTGCCATCAAAGCTGCTATGCATAGACACTTTTATCAATAACAATGCCATTGTGGGAAGCAGAGTTTTAGAACCAGCATATTATCCTTCAGTCAAGAGAACTGTACCAAACACAAACTTAAAGAACAGCACTGAGTTTGCTATGTACGTGATGAACCCTGAGTCCTTTAGTGTTTGCCATAGCTTTCTAGTCCCTCTGATGAGAAATTCTAGTCTTAACTGTTTTGAAAAATAGGGAAATACAGAGTGTGCTCTAATGCTGACAGAACTGTCCTTGTACTGAGACAACTGTATCTTAGTGTATTCTTTTGGAACACTATTAGAGTCATTACTGTTAGGAGCCGCGGTGTGCGTGACAACATTTGCCATTACAAGATGGCACGGACATCCTGTGCTCCCACAAGTAAACAACTAAACTGCATAGGTGCAAAAGGCAAAAGTGCGCCAAGCCACTGCCCATCCCGGGGCGTAATAGGGGGTGATGAGTGAACAGCCAATCAGAAGTGAACACACCACTCTAGGGTACATATAGCAGTGCCTTTCCCGGGCTTGGGGTCTTCCACTTCAGCTGATACAAGAATAAAGCCTCGCTGCAGTAACTACCCGAACACTGCCTCACATGTCTCTTTCTTGGGCAAAGGGGACTCAAAAGGGGCGCGGAACACATTACCTTTTTAAAAAAATACTCTTTAAAATATTTGAAGAAAACTGTAATATTTGACTAATCTTGATTTCTCAGGATAAGTTGATCCTATTTATTTAAGCATTGTGCCATGCCTATTATCAGCAGTCACAGCTGCTCAGATGAATTGATAGTACTTTGGCATTTCTAATTTATTTCTATGTATGTCATTGTTTCTTTCCTTTTGGTTGTTTTTCTATTTTTTTATTTTGCAGTACGATTATTGAAACTATTATTGAATAAGTACTTTCTCACTAAGATAAGCTATATTCTTGGCTATCTTTTTAACTCTTTGTTGTTTTTAAGATTTATTTTTAGTTTTAATTACTTGTATGTATATGTCTCTGTGTGTGTACACATGAGTATAGTACCCATGGAAGTCAGAGGCATAGGACCTCCTGGAGCTAAAATTATAAGTTGTTGTGAGCTGCCTAGTGTGGGTGCTGTAAATTCAGTTCCTCTGTAAATGAAGTGTGGACTCTTAACCACTGAGTCATTTTTGGATCCTCACTTTTTATTATTAAGGCAAAGTCTCACTAAATTGTGTTAGCCTCATGGCTTTGTGATTCACACCACTCTTCAATAGGATTTCTTGAAAAGGGAATTAGAGGCCTGGCAAATTCTTCTCCCTAACACCACCAAACTGGTGTGTGTGTGTGTGCGTGTGTGCGTGTGTGTGTGTGTGTGTGTGTGTGCAAATACACATCTTTATGTATGAGTATAGTCATATGTATACCACCACCGTTCATATGGAAATCTGAGGCAACTTTGAGTGTTGGTCCTCACTACCCACATTCATTGAGACAGGATCTTTCTGCTGTTGGCCACTGTGACTATCAGGTTAGCTTGCCATAAGATTTTAGGGATTCTCCTGTCTCTGTCTCCTATGTTTCATAGGAGCATTGTGACTACAGATGTATACTAACATGCCTTGCTTTCCATAGTCTATAGAAATTTAAACTCAGATTCTCATGGCTGCAAAGTAAGTCTTTACGCATTGAACACCATTCACCTTCGTTATTTCAAGAATATTTCCATATACTTACACAATAACAACTGTAGGTTCTTGATTTTATAAATGAAGAAACTGAGCTCAGGCAAGATAAGTCACATGGTTTAATAATTGGCTCAACAAGGACTTAATAGATAACAGGTACAAAACAAAATCATAGGATATTGGAAAAGTACAATAAAATGATGCCACTCTCATTTACAAACCAATGAGACAGGCGTAAGTTGTTTTTAATTATGATACATATATACAGCTTCCCCAGGGTTAGGAGTTTGACAGAAGCCTGTTTCCAAACCAATCTCAGCAGATTTGTTGTCTTCACTCTAGTGATCCCACCCCACTCCACTTATATTACTGAAGCCAAATGAGATGTGTCTTTCGTAACAAGTTACATTGACATAAGCCCTTCTCAAGGTGGGACTTTCGCTTACAAAAAGTTTATATAGATTTCAATCTAATACTGTTTTATTTTCTTGTCCCCATTCTTACTTGCATTTGGACTCTTATTCTATCATCTTTTACACTCTAGCACTTGCTCTGAGCGTCTTTTCCAAGCTTTATTTGCTTTATCTATGGGAGGCAAAAGTATCTACAAGAGTTTAGTATAAAAGATGAAGTAATCACTTGCTATTATTTGTATATTAGGTGAAATGCTATACCAGGGAGCTTCAAAGACCTTACTGTGATATGAAAACAGGGAGAGGACACAAGGGTGAAGAGAAGGAAGTAAGAGCATACATTGCTAAGAACTGATGGCCATCACATCCTGTGCTTTATACTACATCATATGGACACATAAGCATTCTAGCTGCCAAACCTTATCCTAATCTAACCAATGACTCAAAATCCTTGACAGTCTTTTTTTGTGATTTCCATATCACTTGCCATTTAGGATTTGCTGTTTTCCATAGTCTTCAATTTAGCATATTTGTTGTCTTAGAGTTTCTAGCTGTGACAAAACACCATGACCAAAAAGCAAACTGGGGAGGAAAGGATTTTTTTTTCAGCTTACACTTCCAGATTATGCTTTTCATTGTTGAAAGAAGTCAGGACAGGAACTTAAAAAGAACAGGAACCTGGGGGCAGGAGCTGATGCAGAGGTCATAGAGGGGTGCTGCTTACTGGCTTGCTTCAAATTTCTTGCTCTGCTTACCTTTCTTATAGATTCTATGACTAACAATTCAAGAATGACACCATCCACCATGGGCTATGCCCTACCGCATTGATCACTAATTGCAAAAATGACTTACAGCTGGATCTCATGGAGGCATTTTTTCAATTGAGGGTCCTTCCTCTGAGATGACTCTAACTTGAGTCAAGTTGCCGCACAAAACCACTCAGTACACTTGCATTATCTATTTCTCCTCTATTCAGGCAAATTGTCTCTGGTTCTATAAATGGTACTCCTGATATGCTCCATCTAAAAATTTGCCTTATAAAATAGAGATCTTTCATTTTATGATTTTGAATATTAATCATTTATGGAATTTCCTTTCTTATTTCTTCATTTCCAAGTAACTTACTTATTTTTATATCAGCTGTATTTTGGTTGTAATATGTACTTTGACTTACTTTTTCCATTATCTTAAACTATCATTTAGAGAGAATTCCAACTTAGTTAATAACATAGAGCTGTACAGTGTTTGATCTATGCTTCTTCAAAAGGATGAGGGGGGTTCAGGTTGTGAGAAGACACTGTAGACATCAACTGATTGAAGTATTAGCCTGAGTTTATGGTGAGAGAGATGGCACCTGCACTGAACAGATGAAGTGGGAAAGGCTGATGAAATAACTGTTCATGTGGACATTCACCCCAGCAAGGTGGAGGTCATCAGACAAAATGGATAAAAGGCTCAAAAATATCCTGAGACAGAAAGCCAGATTTTTCAACTATGAAAAGAAAAAGATAAATAAGACAATTTACTTAAAATGCATATTTATACAGAAAATAATTTTCAAAGGTGACTCTGTGTTCAAACCATGGTACCTTATAAGCAATATCACCAGATTTATTTTTAGATTGTGCACTGGAAAAATATTTTATTGGTACTTTTTTGGTTTACTAGTTCTTTGATGCATTACTATAATGCATTCACATTTTTGTTGGTCTGAGGAGTTTCTCTAATGTTCTTACGGGCTAGTCAAATTTTCATCACTCTAAGAATACCTGAGATAATCAATTTGTAAAACAAGGAGTTATTTTAGCTCACATATTTAGGAGTTTTTATTCAAATTTTTGGGCATGAGGTGAGGTCATATGGATAAGAATCCATTGCGTGCTTAAGTTACACACCCACAAGAATGAAGAGCTCTTGCTAGGCTCTATTTCTTAAAGCAGACCCTCTCCTTTTAGTAGTACCACAAACTGAGGACAAAACATTTGACAGATAGGCTTCTGAGGGACATTAAAGATATAAAATACATAACTTTAAAATGAAATAGTCCATGCACTATTCTAACATTGCATTTTCTTTCTTAGGGGTGTAAAAGCTCACTGTATTTAAATATATTATTATTATCAACATATATCAGATTGTATCAAAGTTCACCAGAAAATAGCATCCGTTTGACAACATTGTTGATTTTTTCTTATATATGCACATGGGGTATAAGTTTCTGAAGGCTCTCAAGACATCAAGACACTGTAAGACAGATAGATAATGAGAGAGAAGAGAGATGATTAGATAGATAGATAGATAGATAGATAGATAGATAGATAGATAGATGATAGGGTGGGTGGATGGATAGATAGGTAGATAGTTGATAGATAGGTATGTATATGTATATGTGTGAGTATTAAAATATGGTTTGCAAAAAGAAATCAAAACCAAGTTTGTGGGGTCTCTATTTTCTCTACAAAACTTAAGTTTAAAAAAAGCTGATTAGTTTTACTTTCAGAGATCCTATCAGCTAATTGCCCAAATTCAGAAAACTAGAAAAAATACTAAATATAGCAATATTGCAATAACCCCATTCAGGTAAGCATTTACCTATTTATCTAAAGTCCAAATTCTTTTTTTCTTTCTTTTTTTTTTTTATTAGATATTTTATTTACACTTCAGATGGCATCCCCTATCCCCATTCCCCCCGACCCCCCTTAGGAAACCCCTATCCCATGCCCGCTTTTCCTTTTTGCATTTATACATTTTTTAAAATAATGTTAATCATAGGCTTTATAAGTTTGGGATTGTTCAATCAGAGGTGTAACCCACTGTAAAGTCCAAATTCTTTGTAAGTGCAATTTTGCTGAATCACCTATGTCATTTTCAATTTTAATTTTTAGTGATATAAAGAAGCTCTCGACTTAGTAAAACAATAGCCCATTAATGTTTTTATTCTGTTTTTTAAGCCAAGCTATAATGAAATAATAAATTTAGCAGCTCTATATTTGGAAGGAATAAAAGGCCATTTCACACCTTAAAAATTAAAGTCTTAGGACATGTTAAATTAGCCTGTCCCATGTGTCTGGTTTGTTTTTACCTTCTGTGTACCTATAAAGCTAGAATACTGATGTGCTACCCATGAGGATAAAATCGCATGTGTGGTCTTGAAAATTTCTTGTTGATAAAGAAATACGAAGATCTATATGAATTTGACCAAAACATTCTCCTTTAGATACTATAGATGTGCTTAATAAGTGCTTACAGATGTTGACATTTATAGATATGTCATACAATATTTCAAGATTTATTAGCACCCTCTATCTCAGACTGACTCAATATAATGCATTTTCAGTTTGGGAATCTTTTCTTGACTGCAATGTATTTACATATTATGTTCTCAAACCAGTAATTATGTGTCATTTTTTTTAACAGGAAGACAATGTTTTAAGACATTACAATGCTTATTCAGGTACTACTGATAAGCTGTCTAGAAAAGTGTGGGCTTCAACATTTCTTTCCAAGTCAACAAAATTTAAGAGCAGCTGGTTTAGTATCAAACTATTATGTTAAACCACTTAGGTATTTTTAGGTTTTCGTTTGATATTTTAGACTATAATTTCATAGTAATACTTTTTAAATGTGTGATTGAAATTACTCTTATGCTCTGTTCTTTCTGAAACTGTATAGGAGTGCACTTTATATTCATTTAAAACTCTCAACTCTGAGATTTGACAGTATGGCTAATAAAATGATTACAAGATATACTTTTTAAAATATAGTATCTATTTTACTAGTCATTGAATAAAATGTAATTAGTCATAAATTATTCTTTTAAATTTTAATGATTTTAGTTCCTTTAATAATTCTAAGTCCTCTTAGTAGACACTACTTAGTATTTTATATATTTAAGTGTATTTTTTATTGTGTTACCATATTCAGTGATACAATATTCTGTGATGAGATAAAATTTTAAAACTAAAAAATTAGAAAATTATTAATATTGCCTCTGAAAAATGTCAGCATACACTATCTGAAAACAAATACTTTGTACAAAAACCAAATTATATTTAGATCTATGCCATCCATGAGGGATTTATACTATCATAAATGTCAGAAACATCTATTTTAATAAAATATTTTCTTAATTAAACCAATTTTAAATGAAAATTTAATTTCATATGTAAAACTGATAGACAATTTTTAGATCCTCTATATTCTCTACATGTTACCCTCCAGATTTGTGGGTTAGAATTTACATGTAAGTCTTTGATTCATATTTATTTAAATTTTTGCTCTAGCCTGTATATAATTTTCCCATGTATATATCAAATTTTCCAACATCATATTCAAAAACTACATTTCTTACTGAGTTACCATTATTTATTTGTCAAAGATTGCTTAACTATACTTGTGTGGGTTTATTTTTTTCTTCTTTACTCTGTGCCATTGGTATATATTTTTTTAATATCACACATAGTGTTGATTAGTACTGCATCATAAAACAAAGAAAAACATTGACATTTTCCCTTTAATACTATGTTATTTATTATAGAATTTTCTTCTCTCACACACATATACAGGAAGATCCTGTTTTTAAAATTGACTTGCTAGAATTTTGAGAGTGCATAAAGTTCATAGAATATGCTGAGACAAATAGACATGCTGATAATATTGATTCCTCTTATTCATGAACATGAAGTATCTTTTTACTTATGTTGTTCTTAATTTTTTAAATTAAATGTTGTAGAATTTACCACATGGAGACTTTGATTATACACATTTAAAAATTCTTGTATTAGTCTTTCTAGAGCATAAAATCTTTAAGGATGTATAATTTTAATCATAAAAACTACTTTATTCTATCTGAATGTAAAATTTTGCTGGTATTAAAATTTTCACCTGTTGTTGCTGTGAAGAATTTTCTTTCATGTCAACCAAAAAGCTATACTTTGCTTAAATTATGTAAAAATGAAATAGAAATATGAACATCAAAGTGATTTTAGGCTGTACAGATTATATTTTCTGTTCTGTACTCAAAGGTATTTCATTTTTTTTAGAAAAACAATTAATTTAAATTCATTATTAAAATTTTAGAAAAACCACATACTTCTGGCAGGCACATATGGTTATTAAATTAACCAATTTCCCTTTTCCTGGGTAATGCTTTATTTTAGTGACTTTTTCCCAATAGGATAAAATGGCAATTCTTCTTTTTCTTTTGCCTTTAAACTCTTACCTTCTTACTTAGACTGTTTCTGCTGGACCATTCTGTCTACCACCCATCATTCTTCTCCTCTGTCCTGGAATCAGTAAGATCCTACTGTCCCTCTGTCATAGATCATATCTCATTATTGCCAATATTCCCCAATTTCTACTGTAATAAAAAATGGCAAAATATTGCATACCTTTATAAAACAGAATCACAAATTTAGAGCTGACTTTCAGATTTTATTTGTTTTATCATGCCTTTACAAACTGCTTCACATTCTGTAAAGCTTTGCTCCGTAACAGTGATTTTCAATCTGGGCTACATGTCTACATCTCTAGAGAGTTATAAACAAAAGGATGGGGGATACTGCCTAAGATCAATCCAGATCAATTAATTCAGTGTCTCTGGAGGTTGGTGCTCTGGCATCAGTACTTAAAACATCTCTATAGGGGATTCTCAAAGGCCCCAAAAGTTGCAACCTGAGGATTAATACAACAGAGGGAGGGGAACACTCCATTATGAATATCTTATAAAAAGTGGATAAAACACCTTTAATAACTTAGGCTACTGGAGGATAGTAATATATTTTACTGTTATTTTTGTCTCATATGAACAGAAAGAATAAATGGATGATAATTACAGGAAAATAGTAAATTTTAATTATGTCCTGATTAAAAACTGTCATGCACAGGAAAGTTAACTTTTATGGATGGTCTGCCTTTGTAGGAAGGCTAGAGTGATTTTTCTGATGAGTCCTTAGTCCTGTTAGTTTTCTTGTACTGTTACAAAGAACTTACTATAATTTTGGTGTCTTAAAACAGCAGTGACTACAAAAAAAAAAAAAAAAAAAAAAAAGATACCTCATAACTCAGAAAGTCCTAAGTCTGAAGACAAGCCAGCAAAACTGGTTCTCCTGGAAAATTCTCAGGAATCATCTCTCCTTGCCTCTCCAGGGTTTCTGCTGACTGTTGCTGGTAGCCTATGCTTGTAGATAGATCACTCAGATACTCCTGTCTCTGGCTTCTCTTCTGTGTATCTATAACTCTGTTTACCTTCATCTTGAAATTTAGGGGATGTTATTATAACCCAACCAATTATATATGCCCAGTACACTTCTTAAAAAATTCATTCTGACTTCACCTACAGACATAACTCACTTACATGTCTAAGGGGGAAAGCAATTGCTGGCTTTTAAATATACCTTAGTAAAGCCTTTACTGATATTATCCTAATAGCTGTTCCTATGGAAACATTAATTTGGGGAGTACACTATTGAATCCAATGTTAGTGGAAATTTGGGCTGCCACAGTCACCAGATAGTACTCAGGAAATCAGGTTCCCCATTTTGATTTCTTCATTTCATTGATAGATGAATTTAAGAACAGACTAAAATTAAAGCTTGAAGATAATTGAATTAGAGTTTAAAAGAAAAATACTCCAGAGTGGACAAACTGTAAATTTCAACCACTGTATAGAGTAAGAGAGTGGAGAAGAGAAGAAAAAAAAAGCCAAGGTACTTAGGTTAAGCTGTCATGAATGGCAACCATGGAAAGGGGAAGCTGTAGAGAAAAGAAAAATAAAGCCCATGGATCTAAGGAAAGCATGCTTGAAACAATATAGAAGAAAAGATTATACTTTTTACAGAAAAGTAGGCAGATTTTCACTGCAGCAAGGATGTGCTCTCGTAAGAAACTGCCCTACCCTAAGGGGTGAAAATTAGGGAATGGAAAAGTATATTATTCTATTAAAGGACTAAGTATTCTGTCTGTCTCTGGCATGGGACATTGCCATTGTAGGAATAGATTTTGACCAGGGGATTTGTTAGGCACCATAAGAACCTCGCCCCAAGATGGCGATGGCCACCCAAGGGCCGAGTGATAAACAAGTCCTTATTAGGTGTGAAGGCTGTGCTTCAAGGTGGCCTGATCTTACGCAAGTGTCACGAGCCTATGGAGAGATGATATGTGGCATGAGTTCATGGGCTCCTGGCAGGGTTTATAAGCTGCACCCAGGAAGGGCTCGCGGGCTCGCCATCTTGACTACCAACTGCTAAGCATCCTGAGTAAACTGCTGTGAGAAGGAACCGGTTGTTCCATGTCTTAATTCCTGCTGGTCAGGGTTGGCGCGGCACAGGGATTGACTTGACCAAAATGGAATGTTATGTCCTCACCAAAACCAGAGATTCTATCCTCTTGACTAGAAGAAATTTTCCCTTAATGAAACTTTATTACTAGTTTAATACTTGTACTTTAGATATATAGCTGAATTTCTTCTCAGCTTTGGATGCTGTTCGGCAGACTTTATGCTTGTGTGTGTTATTTCTTGTATTCCATGTGTACTATGTAGGTTTTGTTTACTTCTTCTGTCATTATGCCCCTGAGCATATATTTCTAAAGTCTGTTTTCTCATATAGTCTATGAAATGTTAGAGAGCAGAAATTGACTTTTTCAGGTCATTGTGTAAACACTTAACACAGTTTCTGACTCATGTAAACCTTCATTAAATACCAAAAGAAAGAAAGAGGAAGGGGGAGGTATAAAAAGTATGGATACCCACTTGTACATAGCAGCTAAACCTCCCTAAACACCTGCCAGAGTATATAAACATGAATTTAGTAGACTTCTACAATTCACTTTTCAAATATTGCTACTCTTTATTCATTATTGAACATCTCATATAAAAAAATACAGTCAATGAATACAGTTTCTGTTTATAAAATCATAGTTCAGATCATTGGCCCTATAGTTACTATTTCCAAATTATTGGGTCTCAATATTTGGAAATGAAATCTCCATAACGATGTTCAAGAAATAAAAGTCTTCAAGAATACACAAGATATGATTCTTCCTAGGCAAGTATTTATTTGACAGATAGGGATCTTATGAGGAAAAAAAAAAGTTGTACCTTGGGCCAATTCTTAGACTTCACCTCAAGAAATAACTCACCTGCATGTCTGCAGGAGAAACAATTTCTATCTTTTAATACAATCAGAGGGACAGACAAGAAAGCCTTTCCTGCTATTATCCTAATCCCAAAGACCTAGGTCTTCAAAATTTAGATCATGTCATCATGGGTTCATTCTGTGAGTCAAGTATAGAATTTTCAGATTTGCTTTTATGTGAATTTTTATAGTGATTAATTCCACTCCCATTTGAAGCAAAATTAAGAGAAACAACACATGGACTAAGCAGGGTAGCAGCATAATGTAACATAGATCCCTCTCTGGAAAGTGAACTTGTCAGCCCTGTAACAGCTACCTTCAGAAGAGGTTTCTGCTCACACCTCACTAAGAACCTCATTACATGTAGCATTAACATGCTAATTTCTACACTTCTTTTGGATAGTTTGGAAGACCAAGTCTCTAAAGTAGATGTGCCTTAGAACAAAGTCAAGGTGGTACTTTTACCTTTTCATATTGTAATCTGAATTTTAACTAATGGCAAAGTTAATGCTTACATTTCTAGTGTTTCCTGGGAAATGTCAGAGGGCTCCAAAACTTCAATAGCCTGAAGCTACTGTAACAGAGCCATTAATCCCTTCTTGTGAAAGTGCTGTGAAGTCTCTTTAACTCCAAATAAAAAATTGAAGATTATAGAATTAGTTGCCTTTTAAAATCCAATTTGATATTATTTGAAAATAATTAAATAATATGCTTTGGAAATTTTGGGCTTCCTATTTTTCTTTTTTTCTTTTTCTTCCCCCCCCCCCCACACACACACTGACTTCAACTTTAGAAAGGTTGTTCTTAAGCCAAGGTAATTTTGACTTCAGGCAATGTTTAGAGCTACTTTTTGCTTTGGTATCTTGGAGGAAGGGGAAGAGAATGATATGTTATAAAGATAGAGGCCAGTAAACTCCGCTGAATGAACAGTGCACAGGATACTCCTGAAACAAAATTATCAGCTTCAAAATGTCAAGTGGTGCCAGAGTAGAGAAACTGTACAGACCACAAACAACCAAGAAACCAGGGCTCAAACTGACATCTTTTTATGACTTCATTTTTCTTTCTGCAATATTTGTGAAGTGTAGGGATATTCTATATTCTACTACATTCTATTATATATATATATATATATATTACATACATAATATATATATATATTACATACAAGGCCAGCCTGGCCTACATAGTTCCAGGACACCCACGACTATATAGAGAGATCCTGTTTCAAACAAACAAACCAACAAACAAAATAAAATAAAATAATAAAACAACATAAATAGTTGTATACATTTGGAATTAGGAGATGCACACCACAGCTTGCTAAAAGGGTCCACTTTCTACTACCTGTTTGGGTCTTGGGTGAAATTCAGGTCTTCTGGCCTAGGGAATACTGTTTTAAACCAATGAAGTTAGAAAATGTCAGAGGATTTCAAATTCTCCCACATTCACTAGGCTCATATCAGACACAATTAAGGTCTTAATCTCCAAAGTTTGCTTGACAGTTACAGATACTTTCTCATCCATTATCATCTTTGATCTTCACAACTGTACAATGTTAAAAGAACCAGTGTAAATTTGTCATATGCAAATTAGGTAGTAAAAATTGAGAGGCAGTTTAGAGACCTAAACTGGATTGGAAGGGGTATTATCAGGGCTGATCAGGTTTGTAAGGGGGCATTGTCTGAGAAATGTTACATAAGGATACTATGCTGACTAAAGAATACTATGTTTTTTATTGCCTTTCTGTGCCAATGTCAGTGCTGAGGTACTGTGTCACCAGGAATAAGATTCACACTATCTCTTTTTACCTTGACTTTTTACCTTAACATTTGAGATGTTTAGGTGTTTTATTCAAATTAAAACAGGAGAAGAAAAAATTTGAATACATATAGACCAATCTTCCTCTCTTGTCTCTCTAGATAAAGCACTTCTCCAATTTCTGATCAATGTTAACATTTAAATATTGCAATATTTACAGAAGAAAAAAAATGGGTCTTTAAAATTCTGTTAAATCCTATTGCTTTAGCAGAGTACATATTCAAAGTGCTTCTCAGTATCACCATTTTGTGATCACCATTTTAACACCCGTCAATTGCACAGAAAGGGTTTCTTGCTATCTTGATCACTGCGGGAAATAATGGGTTGAAGACCTTTATATTCCTCTGATTTTGTGACAGGTAATATATTCAAATCATAATCACAAGTACTGTCTGCTTCACTATTCATTCTGGAACTTACCAGAACCATTAAACAGATATTCTACCAATACAGAAAGTAGACCTTTCATGTCAAAGGGAATAAGGGATAGTTTATTCTGAAGCCAGGAATGAACATGGTCTTGGAATGGAGATTTAAGTTACCTTAAATACCATATTTCAATCTGATAACAATTTTATGAATTTTATGTTAACAGGATGAAGACAATCATAAATCAAGTTATTTTTCTAGCACCTTGTTGGAAATATGAGATAGGTGGGTTACAGTATTGTTGGGAAGCCTCTACTGTAAACCTCAGAAGCTGACAGTCTTAGCTTTTGAGTTGTTGGAAGATGGATGTCTGCTTATATATTCCAAAAGAATGTACCTAAAAGTCAGAAGGCTGTTAGGCAACACACAATCTTAGGCAATAAATGGCTATTTAAAGGGCCAACGTAGCCTAAGATAATTTTGGCTCCTAACCTCTAATATATATTTCAGATCTCCACAATCAGTCAGTCAGCCTTTCCCACTTATCAACATTATCCCATTAGGAGCCCCAGTCATTTACCCGCAATTTGACTTCTTTATGATGAAAAGGAGAAATGACAGTTGGTAGTCTGAAAGATGCCATGACCTTTCTGTGATGGGATTGATAGCTTGAGGCTGGGGTTCAGTGTGTGTTTGGTGCAGAACTAAAAGATATTACCTATGGCTGTGTCAGAGCATGCTAGAGAACAACTTGATGACTAGCTTGACAACATTGCTCAGGGCAAAAGGAAAAACAAGACCTGGCAGGAGGGATTGCTGATACGAAACTGATTTAGTAAAAACAAAATGTGACAGTTGCTGAAACCAGTTCAGTGAGAACTGCCTCACTTCAGGTTTACAACAGGTATTTAATAATGCCCTATTAAGAGCCAGTAGTTCAACTACTGGCTACCTCTGAACTTTCACACATATGCGTGCACACACAGATGTGTGCATGTGCACACTTACACACATGTGTGTATGCGCGCACGCGCGCACGCGCACACACACACACACACACATACACACACACAAATAAAGAGAGATCATGGCTTTGAAACTATATTTACTTTGCTATGCCTACCTTCATTTTAACTACAGGAACATGAATAATAGTGTAGCCGCCTGTGGCCACAAGTCAACTGGGTTCACCTGAAAGGGGGGCTGGGAATGAAAGGGGAAGGAGGGCGAGAAGAGATGAGGCCAAGACAAAGTTCTCTGATCAAGGCCCCAAGCTTTAATGTTCATCTCTCAATTTAAAGGGGAAGACCCAACCCACAACCTCTCCTGGTTTCAGATGGGTGGGATAATCCATAGTCTGTTCCAGGTCATGGCCGGAGGTGTCTCAAGGCAAGCCCAGGGGCAGTTCTGCTTCTGTGTTCTGGGCAGCCAAGGTGGGTAACTCCACCTAGATCCTGTTACTTGACCTTGTTGTGGTAAACAAGGTCTCTCAGGCTTGCTCATGGTGGGGGGAAGGTACATAATAGTCCTTCTTTGGCCAACTGGTTCTGTTTTGCTTTGTTATTCATTTTTGTTGGTTTTTAAATTTTATTTTAATTTTGTTTACTTATCTGTCTGTTTATTTCTTTGTTTTTTACTAGAGTTGTGTAATCACACAAAAGACCAGAATGGCCTGAACTACACTTACAGTTCCTGTTTCCTAAGATTATCTTTCTAGTAGTATTTTGAAGGATAACTGGAAGCAGAGGAGAGGAGACAGTTATAGTGGTGCTTGCTTTACTTGAACACAATGCCCTTAACAAAATTTGTTCTGCTATTCTACATTTGTGAGCGTTTGCTGTAGGCATATCAAAATCAGCCTGAAAATATATTTTCCACAAGAGTTAGAGGAGTTTGATGGAAAAAGTTATCCATGTGCAAGAAGATGCCACTGATTCTGAATTTGGGGCATGCTATTTCACAATGTTATATTACCAAGTATGATTTAATGTGGGGTCCATGATTTAACTGTTTTGCTCATAAGCACTCAGCCTTGTAAATGTTTATCAAGGCATGTCAAATCATGTAATCATTTGAGTTTTGACTTCTTCAGGTTTGTTTAAATCCTCTTGCTGGGGAAAATCTCAGTGTATCATATGTACCACAGTGCCTGGCAGTCTTTTCTACTCAGATCATTTACCCATGTTGGTTATTTGTTTAAAATGTCAGTTGAAGTCAGCAGAATCCAAACACACTGGTTTGGGCTGGTTTATCCTCAGTTCTCACTCCTTGGCAGTCCTTCTCTCATTTACTTCCCTGAAGGTATATTTCCCAGAGGAGGAAGCCTCGGACTGATTCCAAGGATTGAGAATATGAACTGAATACCACAGAGGAATGCCTACCTCTTTGTTGCGAATGAGGCACACAGGGGATTTTTTCTGAGCGCTTGACCAGAAAACCTTGATGAACATTTGTCTGGGTCCAGACCTCATGTAGGCAGTAGAGTTTTAACATTTGCTATCCTGGCTCACATTGAAGAGTGTTCAACATTTTGATATTTCTCTTGACTAAACAAAATAGCTCAAATTTTCAAAGCTATCATCAACATTCTCGAATCTACAAGCCTGTAGCAGTATTTATGTTCCTGTAAAACAAAAAATGGTTGACATGAAACGTTTGGATTTGACAGATTTTAACATTTCCTAAAACTTTAAAGAATATGGTAACATGGAGAGCAAGAGTTATATTTCTAAAATAGTGCACTGGCATCCCTTCTCTGCCCTCAACCCTAAACTTTCTAGCCCAGGGGCTGTGCTGCCCTTTCCCCAGAGGTCTCTCTCTCTCTCTCTCTCTCTCTCTCTCTCTCTCTCTCTCTCTCTCTCTCTCTCTCCCTCCCTCCCTCCCTCCCTCCCTCCCTCCTTCCCTCCCCCTCTCCTCTTTCTGTGCCCACATACCCTTTCTCTCCTTTTCTTCTCCTTCCTTCCTCTCTCGTGGGCTACTTCACTAGTCTCAATCATTGAGGTCTTGCTCCCGTGAGAGCAGCTTCCAACTGTAATATAATCTAATCTGGTTTGAATTAGCTCTTTTCACTGGCAAAGAAATAACCTATTATTACCATCCTTCACCATTCCTATAGAAGGGCTCATTCTGAAATTGAGGCAACATCAAAGCATGCAAAACTTCATCTTTCATTGCTATATACATACACACACACATATACACACATACACACATACACACACGTTAGTCATGCCAGTGATCTTACTTTTCTACCTTCATTTATATCAAACCTAGTTTAATAGTTTTTGTATTTGAACTCATATCAAATATTTTTAAGCCTTGCAGCAATTTCTTTAATTGTTGGATAGATAGTTTCAGAGGTTTATATAATTTAGTTATTTCATCTCTCCACATTGTTTCTCTCACTGTACTTTGCCAGAACTATTTCTACTTTGTGTCTTCTTCCACATGGTCCACAGAGGTTTTTGTTTTAATTGAATATTTTATTTATTTACATTTCAAATGTTATCCCTTTTCCCGGTTTCCCCTTTGCAAGTAGCAACTGGAGCCATGAGTCCCTCCATATGTACTCTTTAGTTGGTGGTTTAGTCCCCTCCCCCACTCCCCTGGGAGCTCTGGGGTAGGGTTGGAGGGTCTGGTTGATTGATATTGTTGTTTCTGTGGGGTTGCAAACTTCTTCAGTCCTTATTCCTCCATTAGGGACTACATGCTCAGTCCAATGGTTAGTTGCAAGCATGTGCCTCTGTATTTGTCAGGCTCTGGCAAAGTCTCTCAGAAGACAGCTATATCAGGCTCCTGTCAACAAGCACTTCTTGGTATCCGCAGTGATGTCTGGGTTTGGTGTCTGTATATGGGATGGACCCCCCAGGTGGGGCAGTCTCTGGATGGCCTTTCCTTCTGTCTCTGCTCCACACTTTGTCCCAAATTCCCTTTATATAGAAGCAATTCTGGGTTAAACATTTGGAGATGAGTGGGTGGCCCCATGCCTCAAATGGGGGTCTTTGCCTAATGTCTGGTTATGGTCTCTACAGGCTCTCCCTCCCCTTTCTTGGCTATTTCAGCTAATGTCATCCCCGTTGGGTCCTGGAAGCCTCTTGCTTTCCTGGCATCTGGGACTTTCTGGCAGCTACCCCCAGTTTCACATCCCTTCATTGCTACACACCTCTGTTCAATTTCCTGACCCTATGTATATCATCCCATACCTGATCCTGGGCCCCTTTGCCCCTCCCTCTCCTCTCTTCCTCCTAAGTCCCTCCCACCCTCTACCTCCTGTGAGTTTTTGACTAAATTCCTTCTCATTTTTACTTTCATATTCAACAGTACATGAGAACACTGAGAAGACAAACATATATATATATATATATATATATATATATATATATATATATTTCTAGTTAATTATAAACAAATGTTTCCAATGTTCTGGTAATAGTTAATACCTTTAATTAGACATTTCATTGGAACTGTGGCTCTAAATATTCACTGATAGAAATTAAAATGGATTTATTATCAATTTAATTATCAAGTGGATAATTGAAATAATAAAATATGTAGAGAAAGATACTGCGTTGTCTGCTCTGTAATTGGATTATCTTAATGAGTCAATATGAACACTGTTACTGCTGCAGATCAAATTGTAAAATGTTTCTAGGATCCTTTCTTAATTCTAAGATATTCACATTGCAATCTGGCCATAGCTGGAATAATTTCATTTTAGTCTCAGAGATTTCCATGTACAAGCATTATTTCCATGAATAAGTATTTTATTTTTCAACTGAGAGACTTCTGTGTGTGTGTTATGTTTAGCTAGCACCAATCTAGAAAGGCAACAAGAGCAGCAACTTTTATTTTTCTGGAAAAGGCTAAGCTGAAAGTATGTGAAGTTTATGGGTCCAGTTCCAGTTGTTACTGCTTAAGCATGGAGGTAACCAAAAATCTAAAACAAACAAACAACAAAAAACATTATCCCTAAGATTTGTATAAATTATCAGACTTGGCTATTTGCCAATAAAAAAATTTATTTTCACTTGTAAATGATAAGCTGCATTTGGCATGAGAGCTGTGGTCTGCTTTTCTCTTGTCTAAAATTTATACTTGTTTTCCCAAGCCTGGACTTTCAAATACTCTTCTTGAGAATGGTTAATGGGTATATCTTGCTTTGTGCATAACCACAGAGACTTCCCACTGTGGAGTTCATTAAGACATTAGTCAGGCAACTTATGCAGAGTTTGAAATATCTCTCCCTCCAGACCCCAAACGTCTTCAATTTGACTCATACTGTCATTTTAAAAATGTGTTTTGAATGAGTAGACTTTTCAATCAACCTAAAGTTTACAGGCAAATTGAGCAGTAATTAGAGTTGCCGTGTAACTCTTTGTGACTACCCTACCCCATCCATCCTACGAGTTTGTCCTACTATCAATATTTCACACTAGTGAAATACAAACGCTACTGCTACTCAGTCAGTATTGCCATATTAATATTAACTAAAGCCCACAGTTTTCAGTAGAGTTCAGTCCTGCTGTTAAGTATTACATGAATGTGGATCAGAGCATAGTGAAACAAGACCACCATTACCGTGTTGAGTACCAGAACTAAAATTCCTCTGTGTTCTATGTAGCTATCCCTAGTCACAATCTCTCACCTACACACAAATTGAAAAGAACTGGCCGTTTCACCATTTCCCTTACTCAGAACATCTATGATTAGAATCATGGGCCTTTTCATATCATATTTTTTCACTTTGTGACATTCATTTCACTTTCCACGTGTTCTGGTGGCTTCACAGTTCCTTTTGGTACTGAGTAATAGCCTACTATCTGACTTTTTTTTTCCGCATTCACCTGTTAAGGTGATCTCCTTAAGTACTAGCAGTTAACTCGATCTGGTGACCAATCTGGCTCTCCATATTCCATCTTCAGCTGATCACACAAATTCAAATCTCCATTATGTTGTTCCAAAACCCAAGTTCACACTACATCACATCATCTTTTCCTTTACACAGAAAGATGCAACCTTCCCTCTTTTTCTATCTGACTCCTGCTCACCCTCTAAGATTCACCTACATATCATCAAGTTTAAAGATATCCCCTATCTTAGCCAGAATTAGATTTCTTCTTTCTGTTTAGACATGTGCTGTACAGTTCTGACATAAGGTGCTCCCTTATTAAAGTGTTAACAAAGCTCTCAGAGGCCTAGAATGATAACTCTTTACCCACCCTTTTCCAGCAACTAGAAGAAGACAACACGGTAGATATAAATATTTGTCAAATGAAACAATGGGTTTGCTGCCCTGAAGAAATAGGAACAAACAGTTCTCATTGTTCCTTACACTTTCTGTTCTTAATAAACCACTCAAAGTTAGTTCCACATTGAAACTACACTTTAAAAATTTGAAAATACAGTGTTCGTTCATGATTTATACCTCATAGATGATCAAAGAACTGCTTTGTTTACTGATTGAAATTTTTTTTTAAAAAAGTCATAAAAATTTACAGAACCGTTCTCCTCGAATTCCAGTCTTTAAGACTTCAATTTTGTTGTTTTGTAGCTAATACTATTTATCCATATGCAATTTTTCTTCATTAAGATGTGCCTTGATTTAAAAAACTAATCTAGACTTGAAATCTAACCCATCATAAAACATATGAAGGAAACATTTGCATGTTGAACTGTGGGGAAATACTCTACAAATATTTGAGGAAATATTTTATAAAAGGATAGAACACAGCAGGTAATTTTGTGCTACATGCTGCAGCTTTAGTTTGCCCACAAACTCAAGGACTGAGTAGTTGACCTTTCAGAAACAGTGGCAAGCACATCACAAATGTCATCCATTCCCACAAGCAAGAACCCTGTGCACTGTGCCTGAAGCCCCAGCCCCACTTCAACACTACTGCTGCAGCATACACTCACATAGCACTGACTGAGCTCTCTAGTGCAGCATTTCTCCCTGTCTTCACAGTGTCTCTACTGATGATGTATGTGTGCTTTATACAACAGTATTTTCTGCCTGGTGTTGCACAAAACATGCACAAATCCTTGTATCCGGTCTAGCTCTCTTCTGTTCTTCATGACTAGCAAGAAATAGCTTTCCAAATTTGCACCTGATTTTTTAAATGTGCCTGTCCTAAAACTTTTAGCATCTTTTTCTCATTACTAGGGAAACACCCAAAACCTTTAAAAATAACTGCCTGGTTTAGTTCATGCCTAGGACCCAAATCCAAGCTTCAGACTTGGTTTCTGTTTTCATTGTTCATGTTTTGTATTTCAAATGTTTTCTCTCTGTCTCAGTACAAGCACAAGCTGCTACCTTTTTGAACAATATTTTTCATCCTACTCTTAATCTATTTAAAACATACTAGTGTTTCAAGTTCCCCTTCATAGTTTAATACTTTTGTTTACCAGTTGATGCTAGATTGAGTTTAAGTAATCTCATTGGAATCATTCAATTTTAGGAAGACCATATAAGAAGAAGATTCTTAGTATAAGCATTTGCTCCACTCCTCCAAAGCCTATATTCTCTAAGAAGAGATAGACTACCTCAGTTTATGCTAACTGAAGTATCTTTAGTTTGAATGCAGTAAGTGGTACATGCTAAAAGTTTAATGAATACTTACTGGATAAATGAATGCATGGATTTTATGTCTTTAAATATGAAACAAATGGAAACCAATCTCCATCTGTCCACTTAATTCAGATTTTCAGATTTATTATCTACTATATGGGGTTAAAAAGAATGGTAAAATTTTGTGGGTAAAGTCTATTTTAATTAATTATTTTCTTGAAGTATCATATTCTCACCCACAATGTGGGAAATAAGAAAATATAAGTCCCCATCCTTTTAACTGTGCCATGCTGAGTTAAAGAAAATTGAATCTGCAACAAAGCAAGCCTGAAGGCTTCACTTATTCTGAGTGGATTGCTCTAACCAAGTGTTTGACATTCCTCCTTCTCAAGGCTTGTCTCTCAGGGTGTGCTGGCTTCCCACTCTCCTGATTTCACTCTTCAGTATTTGATGTTTGCTCTTTTGTGTTAACCTTTGAAATGATCAAACAAGTTGTTGCTAGAATCTGGAGGATTAAAGCCAAGGTGTTCCTGGTTAATTAAGCAAAGTGAAGGTTAAAATTACCCTTCATATTTTGTTTCTGCAGTACATAGACTTTATCTGTTTTCCACACCCTCATATTGATACTTCTCATGAGACACTTAAAGCTCTAGTTCTCTATCAGATGATTTATTTGACACTAATCAAAATTAAATCCCCTTTATTTCCTTTATTGATCTATTGCTATCATTAGAACTACATATTTAATAAATAGTTCAATGATAGATGATAGTTAGGATGTTACTGCTGTGAACAGACACCATGATTGAGGGGAAAACATTTAATGGGGCTGCCTTACAGGTTCAGAGGTTCAGTCCATTACCATCAAGGCAGGAACATGGCAGCATCCAGGCAGGCATGGCGCAGGAGGAGCTGAGAGTTCTACATCTTTATCTGAAGGCTGCTAGCAGAATACTCACTACCAGGCAGCGAGGATGAGGGTCTTAAAGCCCACACCCACAGTGACACACCTATTCCAACAAGGTCACACCTACTCCAACAAGACCACATCATCTAATAGTGCTGTTTGCTTGGCCAAATATATACAAACCATCACAGATACAAAAATAAATAACTGCTGCTATTGCAGATGACCCAAGTTCAGTTCCCAGCACTCACACTGAGCTGCTCAAACCTTTCCCTACCTCTAGTTTCCTGGGATCTGACACCAATTTCTGAGCTCTGTGGGCAACTGCATAAAACATAAAATATATTCAGACATACACACACATTCACATAAACAAAACAAAAATAAATCTTTGAATAGTAGAATGATGCATGTGCAATATCACATGGCTAGAAAAAGAAGGGTCTCCACTGCTTGATTCACTGTTGCTTTATAGGGCATGTAGTCAGTGCTTTGCTTTTTACATCATCTTAACAGCTTCATGGGTGGGAATAAAATGAATGTGACTATTCTTTGAGAATACAAAACATAAATAGAAATTATTATTACTATTTAATGAATATTAAATTTTAAAAAATATTGTAGAATTTATCTACCATTCCCTTCTGTGTATGAAAATTTGCATTTTAAAGCAAGTATTTCTGATCTGCTAACTTGTTTGACTTATATATTATTTATTTGTACTTATAATCCACAACACATTCTAAACACAGCAAAGGCTTATGGACAAGTTTAATTTACGATGGGACTTAGAGGAAAGAAGCTAGAAAAGGGCAGTCTATGAATGCACACAGAAATGAATGTTAAAGAAGCAGACAGAAATGGGATGAAGATATTATTCTGGGAGGGAAGTAGAGAGAGATTTGGATGAAAGCAGCCCACATTTATTCAAGGAATCCGTCAGTCAAAGTCATGGAGCTATGATCCCCACCCCCTTTCCCCAAAGTACTCCATTTGGAAAATTTCAAAATGTGCCATTTTATATTCAGTTACTCATGTGATGAACTAACTTGCTTCCATCTTAGGCTCAAAAGCTGTCTTATAATAAAGACAAACTAGGTTCATTTCTGTTTGTAATCAAACCTCTCTTTCTCAATGATTGGTCCATGCCCCTTATCTAAGATTTGTAGATAATCTTAATGACAAATGTCTCCGTTCAGCCTGTTCCAGGAAACATCAACCAGGCCTTTGTTTTAAAAGGTTATTAATACCATCTGTTGCTTTAACTACCTTATGACCACCTTGCAAGCATGTCTTTATTTCACAAGAGGTTATTTTAATCAACCTGTTACATTTTGCTTCTACAACCTGGACTATTTGCATGCCAAATCCCTCAGTTGGAAACTCCCTATTCATGAACTATAAAAAGCTTATCTTGCTCATGTCCAATGCTGACATCTTAATCCCTGCTTTAGAGACAGGTAACCTGTGTAGGTGAATAAAAAAGCTTGCTTTAATTAATTATTTCCTTTAATTAATTTGGCCAAGATCATTTGTGTCAGTGGTCTTTCTCCTCAGATCTCCGGGATTACCAACAGTCTAATTGACAGGAACAGGCAAATAGGTAAAGACAATATTAAGTTAAATATCATGGTTCATACATTAAATTCAGCACTTTGGAGGTACACTCCAGGGGCTGAGCCATCACTACAGCCCTGATATTGTTATTATATACACTAGAAAGGAAGAAATATGGGCAGATTTGGTAAATGGGGGGGAAAAATCTATTTTGAGAGGTAATATTTTTATTGTTACTATTTGCAAGGGCCTTATGAAGCCCAGAGTAGCTTTGAACTATGCAACAGAGAATGACCTTGAATTCTTAGCCTTCCTGTCTCCATATTCCAAGCATTGGCATTATCAGTCACGTGTCACCAGACCCACTGTTTTCTTAGTACTGTAAAGTACAATATTTTAGAGAGTGTATCCTTTTTGTTTATATTATTTATACTTTCATTTTTTTGTTTCTTTAGACACATGTTTCAGATGTCAGTATGCCATGTACCATTATATTTTCCTGGCTATATTTCTCCATATATAGGTTTAGAGATCAATAACACATGTACTTTCTGATGTGTTGAATGAGTATTTCAATTTAATTTGTAATTAACTAATGAGAGCGTATAACATAGAACCACAAAACCCAGATTCAGACAGTGTGTACATTGCTTTAACATGTATAGTCAAGTGGGATCAAGTAAGGTTTCTGCACATAGGGGCGGGACTTGGTGATATGACTGGGATTAGATTAGATTTCATTTGGGCCCTTTGACCACTCCACCTGTGTCTTTTATTTCCAACCAAGCTTTCCCTGGACTCTTCTCAGGGTAGTAAAGAAAGCACAAGATCAAGGATCACATTCATTGAACAAATATTTATAAAGCCTCCACTTTCTTCAACCTGACTCACAGTGAGAGAGAATATTGAAGATTACAAGCTAAAGAAATTGATTTGGGCAATGAGAAACCAGCTGAGGCTAGCTTTACAAAAATAGATATAAGTATTTTATGTTTACTTTTAATTCTTTGATATTTATTTATTCTTCCCTTCTACAATACATCCAGATGCAGCTTCCTCTCCCTCCACTCTTCCTAGTCCTTCTCCTACATTCCACTTCTCCAAGATTCTCTGCTACTACATTTCCCTTCAGAAAAGAGCAGGCCTCCCAAGAATATTACCCAAACCCAGAATAACAAAAGGCATTCCCACTGCCCCCCAGCTAACATGCAAAATTTATTCTATTCTTCCCAAGGAGATTCATGTGTCTCTCCTTAGATCCCTCTTTGTTATTTAGCTGGGTCTATTATTATTCTTTAGTTAAAAGCTAATATCTACTTATAAGTGAGTACATATCATGTTTGTCTTTCTGGGTCTGGGTTTTCTTCCTCAGTATGATTTGTTCTCTAGTTCCATTAATTTGCCTACTAATTTTATGATGTCATCTTTTAACAGCCAAGTAATACTCCATTGTGTAAATGTACCTTGTTCCTTTATCTGCTTCTCAGTTGAGAAACATCTAAGTTATTTCCAGTTTCTGGCAATTAAAAAAAAAAAGCTGCTATGAACATAGTTGAGCAAAATTTCTTGTGGTAGGATAGAACATCTTTTCAGCGTATGCAAAAGAGTGGTATAGCTGGGTCTCCAGGTACAGTGGTTCCCAATTTTCTGAGAAACTACCTTGTTGCTTTCCATAGTGGCAGTCAAATTTTCACTCCCATTAGCAATGGAGTAGTGTTCCCTTATTCCACATCCTTCCTGCATGTGCTGTCAACTGTGTTATTGATCTTTAACCATTTTGATGCATGTAAGATGAAATCTCAAGCTGGGCAGTGGTAGCAAAGGCCTTTAATTCCAGCACTTGGAAGGCAGAGGCAGGTGAATTTCTGTGAGTTCAAAGCCAGTCTCATCTATTTAGGGAGAGCCAGGACAGCCAAGGCAACACAGAGAAACCCTTCAACAAACAAAACAAGAACAACAAAAACCAGAAAGATGAAATATCAAAGTAGTTTTGATTTGCATTTCCCTGATGGCTAAGGATGGTGAACATTGCTATAAGTGTTTTTTTGGCCATTAGTGAAATTTTGGAGAATATGGAGTATTTTTTCCTGTCTCTTTTGATTAATTGTGTTTTGAAGTTTGTTTTGTCAGATATGGGTATGGCTACACTTGCTTTTTTTTTTTAGTCCATTTGCTTAGAAAATCTTTTTCCAAGTCTTTATTCTGAGTTAATGTCTATCTTTGACATTAAGGTATGTTTTTGTATGCTGTAGAAGAATAGATCTTAGTGTTTTCATAGTGTTCTAGTTTTTCCTGGATAGTTTGCATCAGAAAAAATTGAGACTTAGCAAGTTTTTTTCAGAGATATATCTATTTCTTTTATTATATGTTCAAAGACTGAGATTCTTTCTTGCATCTCTTGTATTGTGTTGGTGATGTTGTGTCTGCCGATCCTGTTCACTTAGATTTTTCAACTCCAGATTTTACTCATTTTGTGTTTTTTATTGCTTCTGTTTTCATTTTTCAGGTTTCAAATAGTTATTCATTTCCTTCTGCTGTGTTTTCTTGACTTCTTTAAGGGATTTATCCACTTCCTCTTTGAGGACTTCTATCATCTTCATAAAGTTGGTCTTAACTGTGTTTTTTCTGTATTGATATACTCAAGGCTTACTGTAGTAGGATACCTGAGCTCTGGTGCTGACATATTACCTTAGTTGTTGTTGATTTTGTTCTTACACTGGCATCAAGGCATTTGTGTTTGGTATGATTATTAGTCTAGGTGCTGATTTCTGAGTTTGTCTGCCGGGAGCCAACCCCTGCCCCTGGCTTGGGGGTGAGAGAAGGGGAGAGAGAGAGATGCAGCTGCTTCTTCTTTCTTCTCCTCCTCCCACCGTCCATCCCTCTGGTCTGGTTCTTCTTGAGGCAGCCCCTATGCTACTGTAACTGACCTGCAGTCAGCATCCCGGCCCTAAGACTAGCAAGGAGTTAAGTAAATAGCCTTGTACTATCCTAAAAACTTCTGAGGGTAAGAGACTGCAGGCTAGGGTGATTAACACCTGTAGCCTAACAGCAGAGGATTAGGCAATGTGGCCTTTGTTCTATCTCAGCAGGAACTGCTGGGCTCTAACTTGTAGCTGGGTAGAAGGAAGAAAAGACGCTTTAGAAAAGTTACTATAGAGTTTATTAAGTGTAAAAAGTATCCTATGAAAGCTATCTGAGGGGAAAGTGGAAAGGTCCTAAGTGGGGAAGAAGAAAAGATTCTAACAAAGTAAAAAACCCAAGGGAGAAAAATTCTAGGCAGGGGAAAGGAAAGGGCGATGGGGTCCTAACTAACTAACTGACTAGTCTAACTTACCATTCTAACTGACTCTCATCTCTTTGTCCTCAGAACTTATACATCTTTCAGAGTACATGGTCACATGTTACAAGGTTCATCACAAGTTCACACCAAATTTCAAGTCATAAATTGAAATAGAAGTTTACAACACAGAATGTTTACATGAATATCCATTAGGAGTAATTATCTAACTAGACATTCATCACTGTCTAGCTCCACAGGTTCGCAGAAAGTTTGAAACTATAACTTAGGAAATTAGTGAAGTTTTGTATAGATAAACCCAGGCAATATTTTCTCTTCTGTCCTGGTACCTATAATAAATTGTGGATTCCCTCTAGTAACCTAGGCTAATTGTTTTATGACCTCTTGGAATGTGCTCTGAGCAGAAGGTCCAGTTACTATCTCTCTTGGGGCAATTAACTGATAACACTCAGGAGACTGGCAGAGTTCTCTTTGCAGTTTCGACTATGCCTGAGGGACTTAATAGCAGTCCTGTTATAAAAGAGCCTAATAATCACTGATATAATTTTAGGAATTCTTATAGGATCATCATTAAGACTTAAGAAGTCATCTATTTGTCTATATAGCATTACTACAAGACAGTACATCTTCATGGATCTGCAGAGATCTGCTACAAAGGGGAATGCTATTGCTTGGTGATAGTAGCATATGTCTAATAATAAAATAATAATAATAATGGGAAAAGCATATTAATAGCAGGAATCTTTCCCAAAATCACGTCCACCACAGCCTTGCTAATGGGGCACACTCGTCACAAATTATATAATAATCCAAGGCAAGCATTTCAGGATGATCATCTGCTCATTATTAGCTTGTCCCATTATGGCTCCCGACATTTGTCTTTATTGGATGGGTACTTTGTTCTTTGGTTTCTATTTTCTCTTTGGTCTTTTGCCTGTGGTTGAACAGAGCCTCTCCACTGGAGTTGGTGGCTCAACTTCTGATTGCCAAAGTGTCTACTTGTTGAGAAGGGATCCATGCCCAAGTTGGTTGTTGGGATACAGTAATGAGGTGAGGTGGGAAGATTGTGGATGGGGGGTGGGGCAAGAAAGAATAAAGGGAGTCACCAAGTGGATGGTCTAGTTGGAATTGTGCTGGCTGTGTGGCCTGTGGTAAAGCAGGGGCCCTCACCAGAATTGAGGATCAGGATATGGTGATGGGGAAAAATCGAACAGTTGAAAGTAGGGTGAGCAGGCACTGAGAAGGTGGGGGCAGTCCACAAGTATGCAGCCTACTTCTAGTTCTGGCAGCCAGGTGCCTCTCAAAATAAGTATTTTCAATGAAAAAAGTGAAACTAAAGTTTTATATTTATTTTGGTGAATATAAATATACTCTGGTAAATTAACTTAACCACATTGCTCAGTCTTTCATTACTATAATGGAGTTGATAATGTTACTAATCTCATAACATTACAGGGAGGTTTAAGTTAGCTAGTCCTATAGAGTTTTTACAACAATGACTAATATGTAGGTATGCATAAAGTCAATCTTAGCATATTCAGTAACATTGTTATTGGTATTAGTGTAACCACTCTTGAATATTGACAAATATATACTGTTGAATCTTATGCAGTTATAACAACTCTTTCTTCAGAATGATATAAGAATTACAATTTAGGGAATTCATACATGTCTGCCTTCTGATGAAACAGGTATTATATTATAGAACCAGTTGAGACATATTTTTATTTATAAATTTAAATTTCTCACTTATACGTATACTGTAAATACATTAGATTTTTGTTTTTACTTTCTTTTATTTGTAAATTTTGCACTGACTTTAAGAAATGGGTGGCAAACTTTTTTTTTAATTGTACGAGTACACTGTCACTCTCTTCAGACATACCAGAAGAGGGCATCAGATCCCTTTATAGATGGTTGTGAGCCACCACGTGGTTGCTGGGAATAGAACTCAGGACCTCTGGAAGAGCAGTCAGTGCTCTTAACCACTGAGCCTTCTCTCCAGCCCTGGTAAACCTCAATAATGTCAATTGGATGCTGTGGTCATTTATTGATTTATTCTGTATGGCACTGAGAACATATAGCATGGCTTTCCAAACTTTAGAGCAAACACAAATTACTTGGGGTCCTGTTAAATGCTGATTCTAATTTTTTAAGTAAGTGGTAGGATGAGAATTTGTGGAATCAGTACTGGTCACAGAATACCACATGTTAAGAATATAAAATATACATGTATGTATATTTAAACACTAAATATATGGTTGCTGGGAATAGAAGTCAAGACCTCTGGAAGAGCATAAATATAAAGTGTATATTTTCAGATGTGACATCTATTTATGTTATACAGTCGAATATTATGTCAAACAAATTATTTGTTTTAGAACTAAAATAAATTATAATATATAATAGCTCCAAATATAACATGTAATAAATAAATTAATACATTTTAAGATATGATCACTTCTAAATAACAAATTTTGTCTTTTCAGCTGAAAAAAACAAAGGTTTTATTTGCAATTTTGTTTCTTTGGAAACTACTTAGGTAAAAGTAAAATAAAAAACCACCTGGTTTGTTGGTAACTATTCACTTATATTCATTGGATCTTGTTTTCAAATCAAAGCTATGAATCATGTAGAACATATGAAATTGTACATTTGTTTAAAGTATACATATACACCACACACATACACAATTTACTAGTTTTAACTCTATATGCTATTCAAAGCTCTATAGTATACATTTTGAGTATGTAACATTCCAGAGAAATAAAACACAACAGTCAACTTAAATGGATGCTTTAAAGTGTTAATTTAGGTATTTTCTGCTTCAGATTTTATGACTACAACCTTTTCTGAGCAGTCAGACTATTTTTGCCTTTTTTAAGTGATGGTAAGAACATTCTGCACTCCATTTTGAAGTTGGTGCTGTCAGAAGAGTAGCATTCAGGGATATAACTGATTGATTATAAACTGTAGAGGGTGACAGAGATTGAGTTAAATCTCTGCTGACCTCATTTTAACCTTCAGTAGGCCACATCTCCAACAAAGGAGATGAGGGAGAAGAAAATGGAGATTTCAAGTTGAACAGGCCATTAGGATTCCATCTAAAGTCTGCCCAGTTAATTTAAAACCTATTAAGAATAATTAAATAGCACCTTGTTCCTGGTAACAATTAGCATTTGACAGCACTTTTTGTTTCATTTGTAGTTATAAACAAGTATACTTTCTCAATTTATAGTTTAAAAATTTTTTTTATTTCTCTATACTTGATAGCTAATATATTTGATACTTACAAATTGCTTTTGAGATTTGTCATTTTTAATTTAAGAACATGAGACTTCTATTTAATTCTTAGGAATAAAATGTCTAAAAGTCCAGCAGAGTCAGTGTCATTACTAGGCTCTGAATGGGGAGAGGTTATATGTTTTAATGACTCTGGAAATAGATGTAATGCTAATGCAGGAATTATTATCCGAGCAGTGAAGAGCTGAGCAGGTCAGTCATCTGGCTAAGGGACCTTAAACCATACTAACAAGTGGAAAGAATAATAATCCTTTTAATGAAATAGTTTACTTTTCCCCCTAGGACTTCTGTCCTCTGTGCAATCATCTTTCTGAGCCCTCACTCAGAAAATAGATACTTTTCCTTTCTTCGTATCTGCTCTTCCTTTTGGATGCTGTCTGGATCCCGAGTATACTTCTTGTATAGTACTTTTGGTGTTTACACTTCCACATGCCATGACTGCTTGTCAGCAATGTAACTGCTTATAGACTGCCTGGCTTATCTGTCACTTTTCTTAGTCTTCCTCTTCCAGGCAGCTGTCATAATTTACATCTTGTAGTTCTGTTACTGGAGTTTTTGATACCTAATGAAACTGTCCTAAAGCCTTTTTTTCAGTCCCTGCACCTTAAATTGTTTTACTAATAAAACTAAGAACTGTAAGAGGGAGCCAGGATTTCCCCTGTAGTGTCCCAAGTGGGGCTCCTTAAAATTTCTGGTAATAATACTTATCATGAATGTATGATATGCTCTTTGGTACTGTATGCCTAGTATAATCCCTTT